>NW_021633509.1:600000-923702 GCF_004799145.2 Neltuma alba
TTCTTATCTTTTCCAATTTTCTGAGTCCTCCTTATATTTCCATTTCTATGGCATGAAAATATTGTTAACATATTAATTTCAAAATAATTTTTCTTATCTTTTCCAATTTTTTGAATCCTCCTTATATTTTTTGTAATTGAGTTTGACTAACTATTCTTTAAATAATCAAAATTCTAATAATTATTCAAAATTTTTTAAGGTAATTTTTCTCACTTATTTGGTACTAGTCATTAGTCTCTGTTTTATTTTGTCTGCGGGGATTTTTCTAAAATGTTATGCATATTTTTTAAAATTACCCTTCCTTGCAATTTTTGAAAATCACGCTATGCCCTAACTCGAGAAGGATGTAATCCAATAGTATACAGGTTTGTTACTTGATCAATTTGAGAAAATTAAAGAATTACTTAATTATAATATATAGTACATTATATCTTTAAAATACTTACGTGTATCATTAAATTATATATCAATTTACAAGAGTGACAAATTAGTTTGGAAAAACAATACATATAAATACTTTAAGATAATTTATTAACTTTCATAATCTCCTCAAATAAATTAACTAGATTTTATATTAAAAATCGGAGGTAGTATTTTATATTTTTATTTGCCCCCCGATCCAACCTTAATTGCATGTTTAATCCTCAATCCGACTTTAATCGTGTGTTTAATCCTCATTTTTCAATAAAGGCCGGATGTTGTAGTCCTTCCATCCTTTTATATAAGCAGCAACCACCATTCATTCTTTGTTCTTAAATATATGTAATATTTGCAAATTATTTAATTTTTTTGCAACAAATTTCCTATTTTGCCGTACATTTATTTTTATTTGTTGAAATATATTTTCTGGATAATAAATATTTTGAAGATTATATTTTAATAAAATCTCTCTCCATCACACATTCTCTCTTTTATAATTCTTTTTATTATAATAATTTTTTATTCTATTTTTTATGCTCTCTCCCTTGTAAATAATGTTTTTTAATAGGAATTTTTTTTTAATTTTTACATATTTCTTATTTTAAACTAATTTTAACATACTTTTTTTATTTAAGAAAAATTGTCAATAAATACCTCCCAACATGTAAAATTGTGATTTGGAACTCTGAATTTGAAAAATAGCAAATAAGGATCCGGTCCCACTTTTACAAATATGAAATCATGGTGAAATGTCTGAAATGCCCTTTAGCCAAATGACAAGTTGACTATAGAAAATGACAAATTTACTTTAACGAATAACAATTTCAGTAGACCAAATCACAACTTGACTGAGGGTACCCAAATGACGAGTTGACTATGGAAAATAATAAGTTCACTTTAACAAATGACAATTTCAATAGACCAAATCACAATTTGACTTAGGGATATTTTAGATATTTCACCCACATTTCATATTTGTAAAAGTAAAACCCGGTCCTTATTTGCTATTTTCCAAATTCAAGATCTCAAATAATAATTTTACATATTAGGGAGTCTTTATTTGCAAGTTTTCCTTTTATTCATGTGGTTTAGTGAAAGGTTGCAAACGGAGGGACTAATAGATTTTTCTTGTGCATCGAGTAAGACCCCAGAACGTGTTCAAAATAGTATGAAGCCAATATTAAAGGGAGAATGGCGGGTAAATCATGGCCAAGAGGCACACTCTTAGCCAATAGAAACTAAGGACAAGGATTTCGTTGGTCAAGATTAGAAGATTGTGATCTAAAGGTCACTAATTAGCCAAGTAATTTTCACTTGACGAAAAAAGTCAACCTTTCATTCTTCTCTTACCAATTTTCGGCCCGGTGGAGAAGACAAGAAAGGAAAAAAACAACACTTTCATCCAATCAAAACAAAGTAAAGCCCATGCATTCCATTTTATGGACTGACAGTTTGTAGATAAGTGTCTGGACCTTGACTCGGTGAATGCAACTTTCAGGTCGCTGCCCCGAAAGGTGGGTCGAGTCGTGTAGTACCCAATATTTTTGGTACAAGAAAACTGAAGGGGAGAAAAAATTTTAATAAGTTAAATTTAAAAAGTTAAAAAGTGGAGCTCTGAAATTTTGATAAAAAAAAGATGTAAGAAAAAAGAGAAAAAAATTAATTAAAAGCTTTTAATTCTGTTGAGGTCATTAAAATTCTCTCATTATCTCCTCCTCTATTTTCCTTGTACCACACAGGGCCCTAATGAATACAACTTTCATGTGGGTTTTGGTGACCTGAGCAGAGGCGTGGGGACTGAAGTTTTGACGAATATTCCTATATCGGATTAGTATGAGAAACAAAGACAATATTGTATTGACCTTTTTGAGTGAGTGTTCTAATCTGATCCTTTTATATACCATTTCTTATAAATTTAAATTTACATTTAACATATATAGCAATCGAAGATTTTAATTAATGGTTTTAAATATTTTTTTCATCATATTAATATTTAAATATAAACTAAAACATAACGTTGTCATAACACCCTACATAAAAGAAAGCCATAACATGAACAAGATATACAAAAGCCATGAAGGCCTTAACGCCAATTATTGGCACTAAGTAAAAAAAATGAAAGAAAGAAAGAGAAAACAACAAGCGGGTTTTAATTAATATCGTCTGCTAAAATATTCTTACGGTCAAAAGATAGATGCTTTTGTAATGCTATTAAGAAAGTGACTTCATAAGATGACCAAAATAATCCATAGTGACGGCACTACAAAAAAACAGCTGTTTAGCGACGGAATTTGCGAAGGAAAAGTTGCTAATTTCCGACGGAATTTGCGACGGAAACAACCGTCGCTAATTTCCGACAGAACTGCGACAAAAATTCCGTCGCTAATTTTCTTGACGGATTAGTGACAGAATTTTTCCGTTGCTAATTAGCGATGGAATTTCTGTCTGTCACTAAATTCCGTCGCTAATCCGTCAATAAATATTTAGCAACAGAATTAGTGACGGAATTTTTTTTGTCGGAAATTTCCGTCGCTAATTCTATTCCATCACTAATCTGTCACTAATTTTAAATTTTGTTATTTTATATTATAATCTTACAAAAATTTATATAATAATAATTAAGAATATAATGATTTAAAAACATTTTTAATTATAAAATAAATTGATATATTTGTGGAGTTGGTGTTAATGAAGATGTCGTCGTCATTCATGTCATCATTATGTATACACTGAAAATAGAAAGACAATTTCTTAGAAAACTTGTTTATATTTTGTTAAAATAAATTCCTCTTGATTATTAATAATAATTAAAAAAATAATAAGAATATTAATAACTTTCTTATACAAACTGATATAAGAAAGAAATAATTTTACCATATGTAAAATATATTGCAATATATAATATATGATAGAAATTT
Organism: Neltuma alba; assembly: GCF_004799145.2. Lineage (NCBI taxonomy): Eukaryota > Viridiplantae > Streptophyta > Magnoliopsida > Fabales > Fabaceae > Neltuma > Neltuma alba. The sequence continues at coordinate 603,339 of NW_021633509.1, forward strand.
AAAACCAAAAAATGAATTTATATGAATGCAAACTAATATTGAAGTAAATTTTGAATTTCAATCATCAAAAAATAAAATTTAATCATGATATAATTAATACTCATGATATAGATTGATTTTGGTCTTCAATACAAAAAGAAATGGTATATGCAAAGAATTTTAAGAAAATAAATTATATAGGATATATATACAAGTAGGAGAATACTGTTTATCATAATCTATTCAAATCATTTAATCTTTTATATAGAATAATTTATTAGATTTTACTATAGTAGTTATTTTTGGAATAACAAGATTTTTTGACTAATTGTAAATGATTTTCTTCAAATATATAAAACACATATAGATGATACAATATAATATAATATAATACATATATAATTAAATGTATATCTGATCAATGTTAATTAAAAATAAATTTATAAAATATTTGTAAAAAAATTATTTATGATTTAAAATTCAAAATTAGTGTCGTTAGAAATTAAAATTATATTAAAAATATTTTTTTAAAAATAAAAAATTATAAAACAAATAGTAAAACAAATATTTAAAAATTATTTTTTCATTAAAATAGTTATGATTAAAATTATCATATAATATATTTTTATTTTTTTAATAAGATATATGTATATATAATTGTTTGTGTAGAATAATATTATATAAATATATATATATATATATTTAATTTTACATAATAAATTAACAGGTTTATTGTAGTTCAACTGGTAAAGCCACACATGCGTACAAAGAAGGTCCTAGGTTCAAGTCATAGAGAAGTCACTTTGAGGAAGGAATTATGTGTTGGCGACATGTGGCAGGCAGAGGGGAGGTGGCAGTACATGTGGCAGGCAGATGTGAGGTGACAGCAACATGTGAAGATAGTCCCCAGTGATGACGTGGCAATTGGTAGAGGTGCCACGTGGCATTTTTTAGTTAAAAAAAAAACAGGTTATTCCGTCGCTAATTTTTCTTTCACTAATTAGCAATGGAACATTCCGTCGCTAATTAGTGACGGAATTTCCATTCCGTCGCTAATTCCGTGGCTAAATAAAAAATTCCGTTACTAAATTCCGTCGCTAAAAATATGTTTTTTTGGTAGTGCGGAACACACAATATTTCATTCTCTCACCAGACCACGTATAGTTGCATTGATCACAACAACAACTTATTTTAATTACTCTTCAATTAATATCTGATTAATCTTCTCCGAATGCGTTTTGCAGATTATTTGGCCGTATGATCAATGTGAAGCTATAAAGAACTCACATTTATTAGGAAGTGACTAGCCAACTTTTTTTTTTCAACCTGAAATTTGATCTCTAAATATTTTACTTTATTTTAGAAAAAAGCCTTATTTTTGGGTAAAACCATATAAAATATTCAATTAGCTAAAATTTCCATTTCTATTGCATGAAAATATTCTTATCTTTTCCAATTTTCTAAGTCGTCCTTATATTTCCATTTCTATGGCATGAAAATATTCTTGTCATATTAATTTCAAAATAATTTTTCTTATTTTCCCAAATTTTTTGAATCCTCCTTATATTTTTTGTAATTGAGTTTGACTAACAATTTTTTAATTAACCAAAATTCTAATAATTATTTAAAATTTTTTGACGTAATTTTTCTCATTTATTTGGCCCGAGCCATTAGTCTCTGTTTTTCTTATTCTACCAGGATTTTTCTAAAATGTTATGCATATTTTTTAAAATTACCCTTCCTTATAGTTTTTGAAAATCACGCTTTGCCCTAACTCAAGAGGGATGCAATCCGATAGTGTACAGGTTTGTTTACTACTATCTATTAGTCTTTAATACAAGACCTACTTGATTAATTTGAAAAAAAAATTAAAAAAATACTAAATTACTTAATTATAGCATATATTATATGATATCTTTAAAATATCTACATGTATCATTAAATTATATATCAATTTATAAGAGTGACAAATTAGTTTTTAAAAAAATAAATGTAAATACTTTAAGATAATTTATTAACTTCCATAATATTCTCAAATAAATAAACCAGATCTTATATTAAAAATCAGAATATTTTATATTTTTATTTGACCCTTGATTCAACCTTAATTGCGTGTTTAATCCTTAATCCAACCTTAATTGCGTGTTTAATCCTTATTTTTAAGAAAGGCCGAGTGTTGTAGTCCCTCCATCCTTTTATATAAGCAACAACCACCATTCATTTTTTTTTTTAAATATATGTAATATTTGCAAATTATTTTAATTTTTTTTTTAACAAATTTCCCATTTTGCCTTCATCAAAGACTTGTTTACATTTATTTTTTATTTTCCCAAATATATTTTCTAGATAATAAATGTTTTGAAGATTATATTTTAATATAATCTTTCTCCATCACACATTCTCTCTTTTATAAATTTTTTATTCTATTTTTTATGCTCTCTCCTTTATATATATGTTATTTTATAGGAAAAAATTTTAATTTTTACATATTTATTATTTTTAATTAATTTTAACAAACTTTTTTATTTAACGTGATTCAGTGAAAGGCTGTAAAAGGTGGACGGCGGGAGCAATAGATTTTTCTTGTGCATTTCGTAAGGCTCTAGAACGCGTTCAAAATAATATGAAGCCAATATTAAAGGGAGAATGACGGGTAAATCATGGCCAAGAAGCACACTCTTAGGCAATAGAAACTAAGGACAAGGACTTTGTTGGCCAAGATTTAAAAATTGTGATCTAATGCTCATTAATTAGCCAAGTAATTTTCACTTGATGATAAAAAGAAAGAAAGAAAGAAACAACACTTTCATCCAATCAAAACAAATTGAAGCATATGCGTTCCATTCACTGAGAGTTGGCAGATAAGTGTCTGGATGTTGACTCGGTAACTGCAACTTTCAGGTCGTTGCCCCCAAGGGCGGGTCGAGTCGTGTAGTACCCAATGTTTTTGGTACAAGAAAATTGGAGTGGAGAAAAAGTTTTAATAAGTTGAATTTAAAAAATTAAAAAATAGAGCTATGAAATTTTGATAAAGAGAAGATGTAAGATATAAAAAAAAATTTAATTAAAAGCTTTTAACTCTGTTGAGCCCATTAAAATTCTCTCCTTTTTCCCTTCTCTATTTTCCTTGTACCACACAGGTCCCTAATGAATACAACTTTCATGTGAGTTTTGGTGACTGGAGGGGAGGTGTGGGGACTGGAGTTTCGACGAATATTCCTATATCGGATTAGTATGAGAGATAAAGACAATATTGTATTCAACTTTTTGAGTGAGTCTTCTAATAATCTGATCCTTTTATACCCCATTTCTTATAAATTTAAATTTACATTTATCACATATAGTTATCATTAAATGTATCGAAGATTTTAATTAATGGTTTTAAATATTTTTCCATCATATTAATATTTAAATATAAACTAATTAAAACATAACGTTGTGATAACACCCTACATAAAAGAAAGCATAACATGAACAAGACATACAAAAGCCATGAAAGTCGTCTTAACGTCAATTATTAGCACTCGGTAAATAAAAAATGAAAGAAAGAAAGAGGAAAGAACAAGCGGGTTTTAATTAATATAGTCTGCTAAAATATTCGTACGGTCAAAAGACAGATACTCATGGAATGCTATTAAGAAAGTGACTTCATAAGATGACCAAAATAATTCATAGTGATGGAACACACAATATTCCACTCTCTTAGCAGACCACATGTATCTTATCTGTATAGCTGCATTGATCACATGAATTGTTTTATGCAGATAAAGCGCAAAGGTTTCCCTAATGCTGAAGTTAAGTTGAATCGGGTGATCAAGTATGAGATTTATCGTTTTGTATTGCCCTTGATTGAAGTGCTAGCTAGTTGCAATGGCCGATTCGGGCTCTGATGAAAAGGTTAGATGTGGCTGCTGAAGTGAACCCCAACAAAAACATGGGAGATAGTTTGCAGCAAGAGGAGGAGAACAGGAGCAGAGAAACTAATCGGCAGTCCAGTGCATTTAGCAGCAAGGTGACAAGTGAGCTAATGGAAATGCAATTACGTTATGATATGGCATTTCTTCACAGTAACAAGATGCCTAATCTGATGGAAATGTTGTCCAGTTCATCAGTTGATGATGTACAATCATGTGGAATAGCCAAACAACTTAGATAAGTGATCCTATAATAAGGTATGACGCACCTCCTTTCGAAAATGATTAATTTAATGACTTCCGTATAATGGCCACAATTTCTTCTTCCTTTCCTCCATGCATAAGATCATGCCACCTTTGTACTTTTAGAAACTCATGCATTGCCCTTCACAACAACTTATTTTAATTAACTTTTCAATTAATATCTGATTAATCCTCTCCAAATGCGTTTTGGAGATTATTTGGCCTTATGATCAATGTGAAACTATAAAGAACTCATATTTATTAGGAAGCGACTAGCCAACTTTTTTTTTCCCAACCTGAAATTTGATCTCTAAATATTTTAATTTATTTTTTCCCCAAAAATAGCTCTATTTTTGGGTAAAACCATATAAAATATTCACTTAGTGAAAACTTCCGTTTCTCCTTATATTTTCATTTCGATGGCATGAAAATATTCTTATCTTATTAATTTCAAAATAATTTTTCTTATTTTTCCCAATTTTTTGAATCCTCCTTATATTTTTTGTGATTGAGTTTGACTAACAATTCTTTAGTTAGCCAAAATTCTAATAATTGTTTAAAATTTTTTGAGGTAATTGTTCTCATTTATTTGGTCCGAGCCATTAGTCTCTGTTTTTCTTAGTCTACGGGGATTTTTCTAAAAATGTTATGCATATTTTTTAAAATTACCCTTCCTTATAATGTTTTAAAATCACGCTGTGCCCTAACTCGAGACGGATGTAATTTGATAGTGTATAGGTTTGTTTACTATTATCTATTGGTCTTTAATATAAGAACCACTTGATTAATTTAAGAAAATTTAAAAAATTATTAAATTATTTAATTATTGTATATATTACATGATATTTCTAAAATACTTATGTGTATCATTAAATTATATATCAATTTATGATAGTGACAAATTAGTTTTGAAAAAATAAATATAAATACTTTAAGATAATTTATTAACTTCCATAATCTTCTCAAACAAATCAACTAGATCTTATATTAAAAATCAGAAGTAGTATTTTATATTTTTATTTGACCCTTGATCCAACCTTAATTGCGTGTTTAATCCTTATTTTTCAAGACAGGCCGGATGTTGTAATCCCTCTGTCTTTTTATATAACCAACAACCACCATTCATTTTTTGTTTTTAAATATATGTACTATTTGCAAATTATTTTAAATGTTTTGTAACAAATTTTCTATTTTGCCTTACATTTATTTTTTAATTTTCAAAATATATTTTCTGGATAATAAATTTTTTGAAGGTTATATTTTTATATAATCTCTCTCTCCATTACACATTCTCTTTTTTATAATTCTTTTTATTATAATAATTTTTTATTCTCTTTTTTATGCTTTTTCCTTTATAAATAATGTCATTTTATAGGAATTTTTTAAAAAAAATTTATACGTTTATTATTTTTCATTAATTTTAACGAACTTTTTTACTCATGTGATTTAGTGAAAGGTTGTAAAAGGCGAACAGGGGGAGTAACACATTTTTATTGTGCATTGAGTAAGGAACGCGCTCAAAATAGTACGGAGCCAAGATTAAGGGCAGAGGGTAAATCATGGCCAAGAAGCACGCTCTTAGCCTATAGAAACCAAAGGACAAGGACTTCGTTGGTCAAGATTTAAAGATTGTGATCTAATGGTCATTAATTAGCCAAGTAATTTTCACTTGACGGAAAAAGCCAACCACTCATTCTCTTACCCAAAAAAAAGCCAACCACTCATTCTTCCTGTTACTGATTTTTGGCCCGGAGGAGAAGAAAAGAAAGAAAGAAAGAAACAACACTTTCATCCAATCAAAACAAATTAAAACACATGCGTTCCATTTATGGACTGAGAGTTCACAGGTAAGTGTCCAGACATTGACTCGGTGAATGCAACTTTCAGGTCGCTGCCCCGAAAGGTGGGTCGAGTCGTGTAGTACCCAATATTTTTGGTACAAGAAAACTGAAGGGGAGAAAAAATTTTAATAAGTTAAATTTAAAAAGTTAAAAAGTGGAGCTCTGAAATTTTGATAAAAAAAAGATCTAGGATAAAAGAAAAAAATTTAATTAAAAGCTTTTAACGCATTGAGCTCATTAAAATTTTCTTTCTTCTTCCTTCTCCATTTTCCTTGGACCAAACAGGTCCTTAATGAATGCAACTTTCATGTGGGTTTCAGTGACCGAAGCGGAGGTGGGGGACTGAAGTTTCGACGAATATTCCTATATCGGATTAGTAAGAGAAATAAAGACAATATTGTCTTCAACGTTTTGAGTGAATAAGCTGAAAGTTGTATAGTTGCATTCACTTGAATTGTTTAATGTCTATAAAGCGCAAAGGTTTCCCTAACGCTGAAGTTAAGTTGAATCGGGTGATCAAGTACGAGATTTGTCTTTTGGATTGCCTTTGATTGAAGTGCTAGCTAGTTGCAATGGCCGATTCGGGCTCTGTGGAAATAAGGTTAGATGTGGCTGCAACAAATCCGCAGTCCAGTGCATTTAGCAGCAAAGTGACGAGTGAGCTCACGGAAATGCAATTACGTGATGATATGGCATTTCTTCGCAGCAACAAGATTCCTAATCTGATGAATAAGCTGGGCAGTTCATCAGTTGATGATGTACAATCTTGTGGCAATGAAAAGATGCGTGAACTGATGGAAAAGCAGTTTGGTTCATCGGTTGCTGATATGCCATTTTGTGGCAACATGGTGCATATTATGTATTATGAGCTGTACCAGGCGGCTCGTGATGAAAATGAAGATGCGGATGGATTTGTTCATGTACTAGAGCAAATGTGTGAGAAAAATCATGTTGACTTGGCCACTATTTTCAATCATGCCACTCCCACAGGTGACTCGTTGCTTCATGTTGCAGCTGAACATGGAAGTGAACAAGTTTTATGTCTTGTTGCTGTTCACTATCCTAAGCTTTTGTACAGGACAAATATGAAAGGTGATACTCCGCTTCACGTTGCTGCAAGAGTGAAGAATCTTTTGGCAATTAAGAACATTCTTGACATGGAAAAACATTTCATGACATCCCACTGGGTTGACTCTATGGATAGAACGGAGTTTATTATGTTACGCAACAATTATGGGAGGACAGCTTTGCATGAAGCTGTTGTGAGCAAGGATTATTCTGTGGTTCTTTCCCTTTTAGTTGCACATAAGCGAAGTGATCTGGCCACCTACTGGACCTGGAACTATTATTATGGTTGTAAATCGCCAATGCATTTAGCAGTTCTGATGAGGGATGAGGATATTCTTTATCTTCTCTTGAGGTTAGTTCCAATCCCCTCAGGCAAAGCCATGTCAAATGGCGACTCTCCACTTCATGCTGCAATATCAGAACGAACCAAAGGTAAGTATACTACTGAAATAATTAAGTTCATGTTTGTTTCATTTTTTCCTAATATATTTTGCTTATTGTGTGAAGATTTATTGAAAAATATTGTTGATACAAGAAACGAGCTACTGTATCAAAGAGATGAGAACAACAACACTCCCCTTCATTATGCAGCCTACTCTGGTTACATGGAAGGAGTTTGTATAATGATAGAAACATCTCCCATGATTGCCTTTCAACGAAACTCAGATGGCAATCTTCCAATTCACCTCGCCTGTAAAAAGCGCAATGTTAAAGTGGTCAAAAAGTTGCTTGAAATAGAGTGGCCTAATGCTGGACTTTGGTTGAATAATAAAGGTCAAAACATTCTTCACATTGCAGTAATGAAGGGAAATATTCACGTGATAATGTATCTACTGAAGCACCCCAAGATTCATCACGACGCTATCAATGAGAGAGATGTTAATGGAGATACTCCCTTACATTTGGCTTCAAGAGAATTGCATCTCTGTACTCTACTCTTTCTATTACGAGACAAAAGAATCGATGTGAACTTAGTCAATAACAGAGGTTTAACAGCTCTAGATGTTGTTTGGATGCAACGTAAGATTCCAGAGACACGTCAAGAGGTAAGATTGACAAGCATCTATGTCTTCTTTTTATTAACTTTCTAAAAGCTTTTGATTCCAGACACTTCTTTGCTTAATAATAGAATATAACATGTAAGCCTGTTTGATTTGATTACCTTGCAGTATCTGGCACGTGTACTTTTATATCGTGCTGGTGTGGACCTGAAGGCAAATATGCTGAGCGTGCCACATACAAGATCCATCAATAAAGAATGGAATGTGAAGGATGCAGCCAACACGCTCATACTTGTGGCCATACTCATAGCCACAGTGACTTTCGCAGCTGGTTTTACAGTGCCAGGTGGGCTTTACTCAGCGGATAGCCCAATCCCAAAACAAAGGGGAATGGCACTTTTGGCGGATCAAACACTATTCAAGATCTTCATGGCTTTTAACACTATTGCTTTGTACAGCTCCACCATTGGCTCTATCATTCTTCTATGGGTCCCAATTGGAGATCGTCGTCTTGCAACATTAGTATATGTCTATGCTAGGTTATTTGTTTATGTGGCCCTTACAGCAATGCCCGTTGCATTTCTGGCTGCTATACGCTTGATTGTGAGCAATAACACTATTGTTGCGGACGTTATCAGTGTCATTGGATTCATTTCCATTTTCTTAATGATGTTTCTTTGTATTTTAGTATTCATGGCACTTGGACGTTGCCGTTCCGTACCTAAGCAAATCGTAGGCTTATTTCTTTGGATCATTGTTGTTTTAGTCTATGGAAGCCAGGATGTTTGGCATAGCATTTATGAGGGAGAAGACAACCAAGTCGATCAAGATGATGCCAAAAATCAAATCAAATGATGAAGCTAGCATTTGCAAAGCGATATCAATGATGAGGTTGCAGCCAATAGTTTCCAAGATCCAGTTACAAATGTTAATCGTCATTGTTGCCGGTGCTTTTAGTATCATGATGTTCATCTAAAATTATGTGATTCTTGGGCGTGATTTATGTATTATATGTCAACTAGTTCATGTAATCTGAGAGTAATTTTATGTGTATGAATAAAAATATCTTGTTTTAACATTGTCACCGAGTTGGAGAATAAAGTACTGTTGTTTTAACATTCGTTTTTGGTAAATAGTTACTATTGTATATTTGCTCCAATTTTTCTTGAACTAGGTTCAAATAAAGAGAATCAGATTTTGTTATTAGTAATAATAGTGACAATAGACAAGAGCATGGTGAGAAGGTTAAAGGTTAGCTGCCCTGGTCACAACAACACTCCCCATACTTAGATGAGATCCCGAATTCAAGTTTGGTGTTGAAATATTTGTATATGCATGTGTTTAATTATATTAAACAATTAATAAAAAAAACAGAGAGAACACATAGAAAGTTTTAGCTGGAACTCTAGTTTGTTTTATTCATGTCTACCGTGTTCAGCCTTGGTCCAAGTATAAAGCAAAATAAATGAGCTAGGATCATCATATCCATCAAATTTTAACTAATTTTTTTGATCCGTATGATTTACTTCGATGGTTGTAAGAGGGGGGCGCGGGGGGAGGGGAAATAGGTTTTTCTTGTGCATTGAGTAAGACCCCATAAAATGTTCAAAAAGTTGTGGAGCCATTATTAAAGGGCGAATGACTTGTAAATCATCGCCAAGAAGCACACTCTTGACCAATAGAAACTAAGGACAAAGATTGCGTGGGTCAAGATTTATAAATGGTGATCTATTGGCCATCGAAAAAAGCCAACCATTCATTCTTCCTCTTTCTAATTTTTGGCCCAGAGGAGAAGAAAGGAAAGAAACAAACAACACTTTCATCCAATCAAAACAAATTAAAGCACATTCGTTTCATTTTATGGATTGAGAGTTGGCAGACAAGTGTCCGGACAAAGGACATTGACTCGATAAATGCAACTTTGAGGTCGCCGGGCAGAAGGGTGGGTCGAGTCATCTTTTATCCAATATTTTTGGTACAAGAAAATTGAGGTGGAGAAAAATTTTTAATGAGTTAAATTTAAAAAATTAAAATGTGGAGCTATGAAATTTTGATTAAAAAAAGATATAAGAAAAAAGAGAAAAAAAATTAATTAAAAGCTTTTAATTCTGTTGAGCTCATTAAAATTCTCTCTCTTTCTCCTCCTCTATTTTCCTTGTACCACACAGGTCCCTAATGAATGCAACTCTCATGCGGGTTTTGGTGACCGGAGCGGAGGTGTGGGGACTGAAGTTTCGACGAATATTCCTATATTGGATTAGTATGAGAAATAAAGACAATATTGTATTCAGCTTTTTGAGTGAGTGTTCCCATCTGATACCATTTCTTATAAATTTAAATTTACATTTATCACATATAGTTATCATTTCTATAGCATGAATATATTCTTATCTTTTCCAATTTTCTAAGCCCTCCTTATATTTCCATTTCTATGGCATGAAAATATTGTTAACATATTAATTTCAAAATAATTTTTCTTATCTTTTCCAATCTTTTGAATCCTCCTTATATTTTTTGTAATTGAGTCTAACAAACTATTCTTTAAATAACCAAAATTCTAGTAATTATTTAAAAAAAATTTAAGGTAATTTCTCTCACTTATTTGGTCCGAGCCATTAGTCTCTGTTTTTCTTCATATGCGAAGATTTTTCTAAAATGTTATGCATATTTTTTAAAATTACCCTTCCTTGTATTTTTTGAAAATCACACTTTGCCCTAACTCGTCCTTAATATAAAAACTACTTAATTAATCTGAGAAAATTAAAAAATTACTTAATTATAGTATATAGTACATTGTATCTCAAAAATAATTACGGTATCATTAAATTACAGATCAATTTACAAGAGTGACAAATTAGTTTGAACAAACAATAAATATAAATACTTTAAGATAATTTATTAACTTTCATAATCTCTTCAAATAAATCAACTAGATTTTATATTAAAAATCAGAGGTAGTATTTTATATTTTTATTTGACCCCTGATCCAACCTTAATTGCATGTTTAATCCTTAATCTGACTTTAATCTCGTGTTTAATCCTCATTTTTCAATAAAGGCCCGTTGTTGTAACCCTTCCATCTTTTTATATAAGCAGCAACCACAATTCATTCTTTGTTCTTAAATAAATGTAATATTTGCAAATTATTTTAATTTTTTTAACAAATTTCTTATTTTGCCGTACGTTTATTTTTATTTGTTAAAATATATTTTCTGGATAATAAATATTTTTAAGATTATATTTTAATATAATCTTTCTCCATCACACATTCTCTCTTTTATAATTCTTTTTATTATAATAATGTTTTATTCTATTTTTCATGCTCTCTCCCTCATAAATAATGTTTTTTTATAGGAAAATTTTTTTAACTTTTACATATTTATTATTTTTAACTAATTTCAACATACTTTTTTTTATTTATGTGATTTAGTGAAAGGTTGCAAAAGGGGGACGGAGGGGACTAATAGATTTTTCTTCTGCATCGTGTGAGACCCCAGAACGTGTTCAAAATAATATGAAGCCAATATTAAAGGGAAAATGCCGGGTAAATCAAGGGCGAGAAGCACACTCTTAGCCAATAGAAACTAAGGACAAGGATTTCGTTGGTCAAGATTTAAAAGATTGTGATCTAATGGTCACTAATTAGCCAAGTAATTTTCACTTGACGAAAAAAGCCGACCATTCATTCTTTCCCTTACTAATTTTTGGCCCGGAGGAGAAGAAAAGAGAGAGAGAAAAAACAAACACTTTCATCCAATCAAAGCAAAGTAAAGCCCATGCATTCCATTTTATGGGTTGAGAGTTGTCAGATAAGTGTCTGGACCTTGACTCGGTGAATGCAACTTTCAGGTCGCTGACCCCAAGGGTGGGTCGAGTTGTCTATTACTCAATATTTTTGGCACAAGAAAATTGAAGTGGAGAAAAAATTTTAATAAGTTAAATTTAAAAAATTAAAAAGTGGAGCTCGGAAATTTTGATAAAAAAAAAGATGTAAGAAAAAAGAGAAAAAATATTTAATTAAAAGCTTTTAATTCTGTTGAGCTCATTAAAATTTCTCTCTTTTTCTCCTTTTCTATTTTCCTTGTACCACACAGGTCCCTAATGAATGCCACTTTCATGCGGGTTTTGGTGACCGGAGCGGAGTTGTGGGGACTGAAGTTTCGACGAATATTCCTATATCGGATTAGTACGAGAAATAAAGACAATATTGTATTCAACTTTTTGAGCGAGTGTTCTAATCTGATCCTTTTATATACCATTTCTTATAAATTTAAATTTACATTTAACACATATAGCTATCATTAAACGCATCGAAGATTTTAATTAATGGTTTTAAATATTTTTGTCATCATATTAATATTTAAATACTATTTCCGGTCTTTAATACAACACCTTGTTTGATTTTTATTTTGGTCTTAATTATAACACCCTAATCCACCTTGTCTCTCATATTTATGTATTTTTTTTTAAGATAGTCCTTTCAATAATGGTAATTCTAACCAACACAATTGAGTAGCAAGGATATTTTAAAAAATACAACACCTATTTATTACAAATAACTAATTTAACTTATTTTCTTAATCTTTTCAAATTAGTCAAATAGTTCTTATAATTAGAACCGGAGGAAGTATAAACTAAAACATAACGTTGTCATAACACCCTACATAAAAGAAAGTCATAACATGAACAAGATATACAAAAGCCGTGAAGGCCTTAAAGCCAATTATTGGCACTAAGTAAAAAAATGAAGGAAACTAAAGAAAGAGAAAAGAACAAGCGGGTTTTAATTAATATCGTCTGCTACAATATTCTTACGGTCAAAAGACAAAGACTTATGGAATGCTATTAAGAAAGTGACTTCACAAGATGACCATAATAATGCATAGTGACGGAACACACAATATTCCACTCTCTTACCAGACCACATGCGTCTTATCTGTATCGTTGCATTGATCACAACAACAACAACTTATTTGAATTAACTTTTACTCTTCAATTAATATCTGATTAATCTTCTCCGAATGCGTTTTGCAGATTATTTGGCCGTATGATCAATGTGAAACTATAAAGAACTCACATTTATTAGGAAGTGACTAGCCAACTTTTTTTTTTTATAACCTGAAATTTGATCTCTAAATATTTTTCTTTATTTAAAAAAAAAAAGCCCTATTTTTGGTTAAAACCATATAAAATATTCAGTTAGCTAAATTTTCCATTTCTATTGCATGAAAATATTCTTATCTTTTCCAATTTTCTAAGTCGTCCTTATATTTCCATTTCTATGGCATGAAAATATTCTTATCATATTAATTTCAAAATAATTTTTCTTCTTTTCCCAAATTTTTTGAATCCTCCTTATATTTTTTGTAATTGAGTTTGACTAACTATTTTTTAATTAACCAAAATTCTAATGATTATTTAAAATTTTTGAGTTAATTTTTTTCTCATTTATTTGGGCCGAGCCATTAGTCTCTGTTTTTCTTATTCTACCGGGATTTTTCTAAAATGTTATGCATATTTTTTAAAATTACGCTTCCTTATAGTTTTTGAAAATCACGCTTTGCCCTAACTCAAGAGGGATGTAATCCGATAGTGTATAGGTTTGTTTACTACTATCTATTAGTCTTTAATACAAGACCCACTTGATTAATTTAAAAAAATTAAAAAAATACTAAATTACTTAATTATATTATATATTACATGATATCTCTAAATTATCTACATGTATCATTAAATTATATATCAATTTATGAGAGTGACAAATTAGTTTTGAAAAAAATAAATATAAATACTTTAAGATAATTTATTAACTTCCATAATCTTCTCAAACAAATCAACTAGATCTTATATTAAAAATTAGAAGTAGTATTTTATATTTTTATTTGACCCTTGATCCAACCTTAATTGCGTGTTTAATCCTTAATCCAAACTTAATTGCGTGTTTAATCCTTATTTTTCAAGAAAGGCCGAGTGTTGTAATCCCTCCATCCTTTTATATAACCAACAACCACCATTCATTTTTTGTTTTTAAATATATGTAATATTTGCAAATTATTTTAAATTTTTTTGTAACAAATTTCCCATTTTGCCTTCATTAAAGACTTATTTACATTTATTTTTTATTTTCCCAAATATATTTTCTAGATAATAAATGTTTTGAAGATTATATTTTAACATAATCTCTCTCCATCACAAATTCTCTCTTTTATAATTTTTTTATTATAATAATTTTTTATTCTATTTTTTATGCTCTCTCCTTTATAAATAATGTTATTTTATAGGAAAAAAATTTTAATTTTTAAATATTTATTATTTTTAATTAATTTTAACGAACTTTTTTGTTTAACGTGATTTAGTGAAAGGCTGTAAAAGGTGGACGGAGAGAGTAATAGATTTTTCTTGTGCATTTCATAGGGCTCTAGAACGTGTTCAAAATAATATGAAGCCAATATCAAAGGGAAAATGACAGGTAAATCATGGCCAAGAAGCACGCTCCTAGGCAATAGAAACTTTTTTGTGTGGCCAAAACTAGGCAATAGAAACTAAGGACAAGGATTTTGTTGGTCAAGATTTAAAAATTCTGATCTAATGGTCATTAATTAGCCAAGTAATTTTCACTTGACGATGAAAAGAAAGAAAGAAAGAAACAACACCGACATCCAATCAAAACAAATTGAAGCACATGCGTTCCATTTACTGAGAGTTGGCAGATAAGTGTCTAAACGTTGACTCGGTAACTGCAACTTTCAGGTCATTGCCCCGAAGGGCGGGTCGAGCCGTCTAGTGCCCAATATTTTTGGTAAAAGAAAATTGGAGTTGAGAAAAAATTTTAATAAGTTGAATTTAAAAAATTAAAAAATAGAGCTGAAATTTTGATAAAGAGAAGATGTAAGATATAAAAAAGAATTTAATTAAAAGCTTTTAACGCATTGAGCTCATTAAAATTTGCTTTCTTCTTCCTTCTCCATTTTCCTTGGACCAAACAGGTCCTTAATGAATGCAACTTTCATGTGGGTTTCGGTGACCGGAGGGGAGGTGTGGGGACTGAAGTTTCGACGAATATTCCTATATCGGATTAGTATGAGAAATAAAGACAATATTGTCTTCAACGTTTTGAGTGAATAAGCTGAAAGTTGTATAGTTGCATTCACTTGAATTGTTTAATGTCTATAAAGCGCAAAGGTTTACCTAACGCTGAAGTTAAGTTGAATCGGGTGATCAAGTACGAGATTTATCTTTTGGATTGCCTTTGATTGAAGTAACAAAATCCTGGTTCCAACAAGACCAACTCGTACTTTCCATTCTTCTTGCCTCTCTCTCAGAAAAAATCATACCCCAGTTTATCAAACATAGAACCTCACGTGCTATGTGGTTGGCTTTAGAAACATCCTTTTCACAGCAAACTCAAGCTCGCCTGGTTTACCTCCACCAACAAATTACCAATCTAAAAAAAGGAGGAGAAACCATTAATGAATACTACAAACGAGCCACTATATTGGCAGACTCCTTAGCTGCAGCAGGAAAACCAGTCGCTGATGAAGATTTTGTTACTTATCTGCTAGCCGGTCTCGGACCTGACTTTGACATTATAGTCACAGTGCTAGCTACTCAGCGTGCCTTACTCACCACTGAAGGAATCCTGAGTCATCTCCTAACCTTTGAAGAACGCCTTAACCAGCAACACTCTGTTTCACTACCTACTGAATTTGCTGCCAATGCTGTCAACAGGTTCCCGAGCACGTTTCGAGGAGGCAGAGCAGGACGCTCGGTTGGTTCTGGACGCGGTTTCACCAATTTTGGACGTGGTCCCCACTTCTTTGGAAGAGGTCGTACGCGTAGTGGTTACTACAGAGGAAGTGGTCCCAACCGTTCTTTTCAGGGAAGAGGACGCTACCCAGCTTTTCGCTCCCCTTTTTCTGCTTTCCAACCTGACGAAGAGGTGCCCTGCCAGCTCTGTGACAGTTATGGTCACACCGCCCTCACCTGTGCGCAAAGAAATAACAATGCTCTGCAGGCTCCACCACGTCCGTCCCTTGCGGCCCACTACTCAGAATATTCCAACATGGACAGCTCTCTCTGGTATCCAGACACTGGTGCCACTCATCACCTGACCAACGACTTGTCCCAGCTCAATCTGGAATCAGCACCTTATCGTGGCAATGACTCCGTCGTTGTGAGCAATGGCTCACCAATGGCCATTCATCATCAAGGCTCTGGCATTCTTAAAACTCCTACTGGCAAATATCATCTCTCTAACCTCTTACATGTTCCTAGCGTCTCTAAAAACTTGTTGTCGGTCTATCAATTCTGTCATGATAACAATGTTTTCTTTGAATTTCACTCTGGCTATTTCTGTGTGAAGGACGAGGAAACAGGAACACCTCTTCTTCAAGGACCGAGTCTTAGACGACTGTACCATCTTTCTCCTCAAGCTCACCTTGGCGTTCGTACCACTCCTCTTCACTGGCACCACCGACTTGGTCATCCTGCCTTCCGTGTTGTTCAACAAGTTCTCCACTCCAATAACCTCCCAGTTACCGGTTCTCATATTCAACATCATCAATGTCCTGCGTGTCGAACAGCAAAAAGTCATCGTCTTCCCTCTCCTCCCTCTCCTCACCGTTCCAAGTTTCCCTTTCAATTAGTCTTTTGTGATGTATGGGGTCCATCCCCTCTTGTGTCTGTAAATGGTTTTAGATATTATGCATCTTTTGTTGATGATTACTCTCGTTATATCTGGCTATATCCCCTTCGAACAAAAAATGAATTGCGTACTGTATTTCATCAGTTTCGGTCCATGGTTGAAACGTTTTTTCAATCCAAAATCCGTTCCTTTCAATCGGACTGGGGGGGTGAATTTCGCTCCCTTCACAAAGATCTCATTTCCCTTGGCATCATTCACAGAATCACCTGTCCTCACACACACACTCAGAATGGCACAGTTGAAAGGCGACATCGCACCATAGTTGAAACTGGTCTTGCTCTAATGCATCACGCTTCCATTCCCCAAGCTTACTGGACCTTTGCGTTCTCCACTTCCTCCTTTCTACTTAATCGACTGCCAAGCCCGGTATTAAATAACAAAAGTCCATTTCAAGTCCTTTACAAACAGAAGCCTGATTACCGATTTTTAAGAGTTTTTGGTGCAGGTTGCTGGCCCAATTTAAGACCATATGCACCTCATAAGCTGGCTCCCCGATCTCATCTATGCGTATTTCTTGGCTATGCTCCCAATCATTTGGGCTATCTTTGTTTACATCTTCCTACAGGCCGAATATACACGTCCAGAGATGTTATCTTTGATGAAAATATTTTTCCCTTTCATGGCCAGCTGGTCACTGGTGAGCCCAATTCTACGCTGCTCTCCAGTTCAACTCAACCTACTATTCCTCTTCCTTTCCAGCCCAATCCATCTTCCGCTAGGCCCAGTACCACTAGTCTCGTCCTCTCACCACACCAAGGCCCCACCCTTTCACCAAACCCTACTCCTTCTTCGTCTCCTCTACCTTCTTCGTCTCCTTCTATCTCCTCTGTACCATCGCCGTCTTCTACTGCCCCCTCAGCCTTTACACCGCCACCTGCCCAGCCATCCCATCCTATGCTCACAAGAGCCAAAGCGAACATCTTCAAACCCAAGCCCCTCCCTCCTGACTTTATCTCTCATATACCTCCACGAGCTCACTGCGCCTCGTTATCCGCACCTCCTGTACCTTCCTCTGTTTCTCAGGCCATCAGAATACCAGCATGGCGACAAGCTTTACAGGCCGAATATCAAGCTCTTCTCTCCACCCACACATGGGATCTAGTACCTTCCTCCCCTTCAATGAACATTGTTGGTTGCAAATGGGTATTTCGGACCAAACACTTTGCTGATGGCTCTCTTGACCGATTCAAAGCAAGACTCGTTGCAAAAGGGTTTCATCAACAGCCTGGCGTTGATTTTGTTGACACTTTCTCTCCAGTTGTTAAACCGGTCACTGTTCGCCTCATCCTTGCCATTGCCGTCTCCAAGGGCTGGCCCATCCATCAAGTTGATATTCAGAATGCCTTCCTTCATGGATTTCTCACCGAAGACGTCTATATGCAACAGCCTCCTGGGTTTGTTCATCCTACCTACCCAAACCATGTTTGCAAACTGCGCAAGGCCATATACGGACTCAAGCAAGCACCCCGTGCCTGGTATGCTCGACTGAGTACCCGACTCACCGAACTCGGTTTCTCTTCCTCTCAATCTGATTCGTCCTTGTTTATATGCCATACCTCCAAATGCACCATTTATGTTCTAATCTATGTTGATGATATCATTATTACCGGTTCATCCATTTCTGCTGTACAAGCCCTGATTGCTGCACTGAGTCTCTCCTTCCCTGTTAAAAATCTTGGTCCACTATACTATTTTCTGGGAGTTGAGGTCATCTCATCCTCATCTAGTCTCATTCTTTCCCAGCGAAAATACATACTGGATCTACTTGAAAAAGCAAACATGTCTAAAGCTCGCCCTGTCTCCACTCCTATGGCATCTGGTTCCACCCTCACTGCCTCCCTTGGACCTAATTTTCCTGACCCCAGCCACTATAGAAGCATTGTTGGAAGTCTTCAATACCTCAGCTTTACCCGCCCCGATATTACTTTTGCCGTCAACCGTGTGTGTCAATATATGCATGATCCTAAAGAACACCACTGGACTGCTGTGAAACGCATTTTACGGTACCTTAGAGGAACATCTCACCTTGCCCTTCATATCAAGCCCTCCAATTCTATTACTCTCTCTGTTTTCTCTGATGCTGACTGGGGCGGCAACCCGGATGACTCTCGGTCAACAGGGGCCTTTGCCATCTACCTTGGCCCAAATCTCATTGCCTGGAGTTCAAAAAAACAACCAACCGTTGCTCGCTCAAGCACCGAAGCTGAATACAAGGCCATTGCCACAGGAACCAGTGAGGTTATCTGGCTACAACACCTACTCCATGAACTTCACATCTATCTCCCTGAAGCACCATTTCTGTACTGTGACAATTTGGGTGCTACCTATCTCGTTGCCAACCCTGTTTTTCACTCTAAGGCAAAACACATCTCTCTTGACTATCACTTTGTTCGTGAAAGACTTGCTGCTGGTCTTATTCATGTTTTACACATTTCTTCCAAAGATCAAATTGCAGATATTCTAACCAAGCCTTTGCCCGCCTCGCGCTTTGCTACTCTGCGTTCGAGTCTCACTGTGCTTCCAGCCCAGCTTGACTCGCGGGGGAGTATTGAAGCCCATCCATCAAGGCCCAAAAGCAAACCCACAATGTCAAGTAGATAGAAATGCTCATCTGTATCTGAGTCTTACCTTTACACGTGTTTCATTTGTAATGGACAATGTCCTCTATATATAGCGTTGGTTACTGTACACAAATATACAAGAAGCATTATACAATATTCTGTCTGTGCCTCCGTCACTATGCTCTCTTCTTGTTCCTTTATTTTGTCTTGCTTCCAATATTACTCCATTAGGCTGCAACAAATCCGCAGTCCAGTGCATTTAGCAGCAAAGTGACGAGTGAGCTCACGGAAATGCAATTACGTGATGATATGGCATTTCTTCGCAGCAACAAGATTCCTAATGTGATGAATAAGCTGGGCAGTTCATCAGTTGATGATGTACAATCTTGTGGCAATGAAAAGATGCGTGAACTGATGGAAAAGCAGTTTGGTTCATCGGTTGCTGATATGCCATTTTGTGGCCACATGGTACATATTATGTATTATGAGTTGTACCAGGCGGCTCGTGATGAAAATGAAGATGCGGATGGATTTGTTCATGTACTAGAGCAAATATGTGAGAAAAATCATGTTGACTTGGCCACTATTTTCAATCATGTCACTCCCACAGGTGACTCGTTACTTCATGTTGCAGCTGAACATGGAAGTGAACAAGTTTTATGTCTTATTGCTTTTCACTATCCTAAGCTTTTGTACAGGACAAATATGAAAGGTGATACTCCGCTTCACGTTGCTGCAAGAGCGAAGAATCTTTTGGCAATTAAGAACATTCTGGACATGGAAAAACATTTCATGACATCCCACTGGGTTGACTCTGTGGATAGAACGGAGTTTATTATGTTACGCAACAATTATGGGAGGACAGCTTTGCATGAAGCTGTTTTGAGTAAGGATTATTCTGTGGTTCTTTCCCTTTTAGTTGCACATAAGCAAAGTGATCTGGCCACCTATTGGACCTGGAACTATTATTATGATTGTAAATCGCCAATGCATTTAGCAGTTCTGATGAGGGATGAGAATATTCTTTATCTTCTCTTGAGGTTAATTCCAATCCCCTCAGGCAAAGCCATGTCAAATGGCGACTCTCCACTTCATGCTGCAATATTAGAACGAACCAAAGGTAAGCATACTATAGTGAAATAATTAAGTTCATGTTTGTTTCACCTTTTCCTAATATGTTTTGTTTTATGTGTGAAGATCTATTGAAAAAGATTGTTGATACGAGAAAAGAGTTACTGTATCAAAGAGATGAGAACAACAACACTCCCCTTCATTATGCAGCCTACTCTGGTTACATGGAAGGAGTTTGTATAATGTTAGAAACATCTCCCATGATTGCTTTTCAACGAAACTCAGATGGCAATCTCCCAATTCACCTCGCTTGCGAAAAGTTCAATGTTAAAGTGGTCAAAAAGTTGCTTGAAATAGAGTGGCCTAATGATGGACTTTGGTTGAATAATAAAGGTCAGAACATTCTTCACATTGCAGCAATGAAGGGACGGACTCGCGTGATAAAATATCTACTGAAGCATCCCAACATTCATCATGACACTATCAATGAGAGAGATGTAAACGGAGATACTCCCTTACATTTGGCTTCAAGAGAATTGCGTCTTTGGAGTCTACTCCTTCTATCACAGGACAAAAGGATCGATGTGAATCTAGTCAATAACAAAGGCTTAACAGCTCGAGATGTTGTTCAGACGCAATGTAGGATTCCAGAGACACGTCAAGAGGTAAGATTGACAAGCATCTATGTCTTCTTTTTATTAATTAACTTTCTTAAAGCTTTTTATTCCAGACGCTTCTTTTCTTAATAATAGAATATAACATGTAAGCCTGTTTGATTTGACTACCTTGCAGTTTCTAGCACGTCTAATTTTATATAATGCTGGTGTGGACTTGAAGGCAAATATGCTGAGCGTGCCACTCACAAGATCCATCAATAAAGAATGGAATGTAAAGGATGCAGCCAACACACTCATACTTGTGGCCATACTCACAGCGACAGTGACATTTGCAGCTGGTTTCACTGTACCAGGTGGGTTTTACTCAGCGGATGGCCCAATCCCAAAACAAAAGGGTATGGCACTTTTGGCTGATCAAACACTATTCAAGATATTCATGGCTTTTAACACTGTTGCTATGTATAGCTCCACCATTGGCTCTATCATTCTTCTGTGGGTCCCAGGTGGAGATCTTCGTTTTGCAACACTAGCATACATCCAAGCTAAGTTCTTTGTTTATGTGGCCCTTATAGCAATGCCCGTTGCATTTCTGGCTGCTATACGTTTGATTGTGAGCAATAACACTATTGTTGCGGACGTTATCAGTGTCATTGGATTCATTTCCATTTTCTTAATGATGTTTATTCGTATTTTAGGATTCATTCCACTTGGAAGTCGCCGTCCCGTACTTAAGCAAATCGTAGGCTTATTTCTTAGGATCATTGTTGTTTTAATCTATGGATGCTGTGATCCTTGGTTCAGTGATTTAGTAGGCAAAGCCAACCAAGTCGATCAAGATGATGCCAAAAATCAAATCAAATGAAGCTAGCATTTGCAAATCGATACCAATGATGAGGTTGCAGCCAACATTTTCCAAGATCCAGTCGCAAATGTTAATCGTCATTGTTGCTCGTGCTTTTAGTTTCACGATGTTCATCTAAAATTATGTGATTCTTGCGTGCGATTTATGTATTATATGTCAACTAGTTCATGTAATCTGAGAGTGATTTTATGTGTATGAATAAAAATATCTTGTTTTAACATTTGTCAGCAAGTTGGAGAATAAAGTACCGTTGTTCCTTCTTTCCAATTAAATATTTCGCTTTTCAGTAAAGCGGCAATTAAAATTGAGAGGAACAAATAAAATAAGGGGGAAAACAATTGAGAAAAAATACACAAATTTTCTTTTTGTTCAATCACGTTATGATGATACTCCTCCTGTCCTTAATATAGGACCCAATTCTTAAGTTGGTTTTAGTCATAAATATAAGACCCATTTATCATATTTATCAATTCTCTCTAAATTATCCCTATATCCCTCAACCAAAATCAAGTAGAGAAGAGGGAAAAGGGGGTATTAAGAAGAAGATTATGGTATTTTAGGAAAAATGTATCGCATTTCTTATAATTAACTAACTTACCTAACTTTCTTAATCTAATCAAATTAGCTAAATGAGTCTTGTATTAAGGACCAGAGGAGTAACAAAATTGGATTAGAAAAAAAAAACTTAGAGCCTGTTTGGTTTAACCCCATTACAGGTCTGCAATGGTAATCAGTATTGTATTACCAGGAGAGGGATGTTTGGTTGGTCATTAGCATGGTAATATCATTTCCCATGGTAATGCTTATTACCAAAATTTTGGTAATCCTCATTCATACCTCCCCCACATGAATACCCATTACCATCCATTATATGTACGAAAAAGTCTGGTTTGCACTCAGTCTCATTTGTTTCAGTCATCTCCTTCATTCCTCCCCCTCTTACAATTCGCCGCTCATTGCACCACACCCCCATTGCCCGCGAAGACTTGACCATCATGAATGCCGTCGTCGCCATCATACCTAGCCGCCACGTCCTTGCCCCATCTCTAACTCCATGTTTTGTCATGTGGGACTAGATTTCTGAATCACACCTCTCTATTTGTGAAGAGCCAGATTAATTAGATTTTCAGGAACAGGATTGGAAGAGTTGTTGAGAGCCTCCAATGTCTTTTTTTTCTTGGGCAAAGATTGGTCTCCTTGATCATCCTTTCATGATGAAAGTTGCTTTCCAATTTCATTCACTCGTTTTACATTTTGTTCATTGGTCTGCTAATGAGGACAGAGGGAAATTTTCTGCAAAAATGTTCCTTGATCTACTGATCAGGAAAGAGGAGGGGCTAAGGAATTGTTTTTAGATAGGGCTACTTTGGTCTTTCTATTTTTGTGTCTGTTTAATTAAATACAAAAATTAACCCCTTCTTAGAAACAAACCAAACAAATTTATGGTAATTAACATTGCATTGCATAGCATTGCATTCCATTACATTGCATAGGCAAAGGGATCTTATTTGCAAATTCTATGACAAATTATGTAATGAAAACGATCAAGTTGAAATGATAGAAGAGAAAATTACAATATCCATCATTTTTTGTTACGGTATCAAACATTTGATGAAAAAGATTGTTTTACTGGATTTATTAGTATGCTTACTATTACATCTTTTCGTTTTTGATAAATACTCTTCCAGTCTTTAATATAAGACCCATTTAACTAATTTGATTAGATTAAGGAAGCTAGGTAAGTTAGTTAATTATAAGAAAAGTGATACATTTTTTCTAAAACACCATAATTATCTTTCTTAATACCCCTTTTCTTTTTCTACTTGATTATGGTTGAGGAAGTATCTATGGGGATAATTTAGAAAAAACTGATAAATATGAGAAATGGGTCTTATATTTAAGATCAAAACCAATTCAAAAATTGGGTCCTATATTAAGGATTGGAGGAGTAGTTACTATTGTATATTTGCTCCAATTTTTCTTGAATTAGATTCAAATAAAGAGAATCAGATTTTGTTGCTGGTAATAATAGTAATAATAGACAAGAGCACGGTAAGAAGGTTAAAGGTTAGCTGCCCTAGTCACAACACCGCTCCCCATACTTAGATGAGATCCCGAATTCAAGTTTGACGTTGACATATTTGTATATGTATTTGTGTTTAATTATATTAAACAATTAATAAAAAAACAGAGAGAACACTTAGAAAGTTTTAGCTGGAATTCTAGTTTGTTTTATTCATGTCCACCGTGTTCAGCCTTGATCCATGTGTAAAGCAAAATAAATGAGCTGAGACTATCATATCCATCTTGATTCACAGCATAATCAAAATCAAGTACCAATGGAATCATAACAATCATCCAACTACAAAAGGCAAATTAGAAATAGAACAGAAAATAAAAATATTGTACTCTTATAATCTTGAATTTCAGCACCACTGTACATAGCTCAGAGTGAATCAAACATTTGTTTATACCTTTAATTATGCACCCACAAGGGATCCAGAGAGACAGGTTTCTCAGTTCTTGTCCCAGAAGTCCTAGATGGAGGTGCGTGCACTGTAATCGGAAGAACCCATTCACATTTTTCTCTTCCCTCAATCAGAAGAGGATGTTCATACCTGTGGTTCAGAAAGCATATGGCTTAAAATACAATCAATGGCTAATTCAAAAGTTCAAAGTGCTTTAAAACTAAGAATGCTATTAAACCCTCTTATTTCATTCCATGAGATATCGAAACAGATGAAAGGGCAGGCTTCTGTGTTTTCCTGGCCATGCATCATGATATCAATATATATAATCATATGTTATCTATCATCACACAGTTAATTGTTGAGGGCTTAAGGGCAGCCTTCTACATGTGCAAACAAACGTTTGTTGTCAACTGCCATAGACAGCTGGCCAATTCTACAGTTGCAGTGTTAACATTTTTGTTTGACAGAGTCAAACCAAGTAAAATTGTGACAGTATGAACTTAGGTGTTTCTCGGTATTTTTATAGGGTTCAAAAATATTTTTCTCCATTCATTCAGCCAGCCCTTTGTCACAACACCAACCACACCCCCCCCCAAAAAAAACTGACTTTCTTATATGGAAAAATTATACACAGGTCCCATAGAAGAGGATTAATTCAAAAAAAGTCCCTCGAAATCCCCAAATGTTTCCTAAGTCCCCAATGACCTATGTGTAATAAATTGTAATTGTGATATTACCTATTTACCCTCATTAATTTGAATCCAATGCAATTTATTGACAAACTCAACAGTAACTGTTGATAACTCGAGGAGAAGCGGTTAACAACCTCGGCAGTACCCCTGACAACTCTATAGATGAGTTGTCAGGGGTATTGTCGAGATTGTTAACCGCTTCTCCTTAACCACTATTGAGGTTGTAAATTAATGGGAATAAATAGGTAATATTATAATTACAATTTATTACACACAGGTTCCTGGGGGCTTAGGAAATATTTGAGAATTTCAAGGGAATTTTTCTAAATTAATTGTCTTCTATGGGACTTGTGTGTAATTTTCTCTAATTTTTCCTTCTTGTATTTCATCCCTTATTATTCCTTTCCATCCTTCTGATTATGTCCTCCCTTCAGTAGGCAGCAACTCCAACCACTGTTCTGTATTTTTGTTCTCTCTCACATCAAGTCTCGTTTTCCCATCATTATTATCCTTCTTTTCTCTTTGAACAATTTATGTAGCACAGAAGCACAGAGACTTGACAACTTTCCATACTCTTTGCATGTGGATTGTGCCATTTTATTATTTGTGAATTTGTGAGGAACATGAGAAAGTGAGAAATACCTCATGTCGTCTACATATATATAGAAAATGGTTGAGTTTTAGTAGCAGTTTAAATCGTTGGGTGTGGGATATGTCCTTTTATAGTCTCCAATGAATATTGCACTGGCAAAGTTGGCATGCGCTGGCACCAGAAGCCCTAATCACAAGGGTGCCGGGCGTGCTGCCAACTACAATTTAAAACATGAAGGCTCAACATTACATAAAGATGTGAAAATTGATGGTTCAACATCACATGAACACAATGCCTAGACTGATTGATAAAAATGGGTCCAGCCGTAGAGACTAGTGCATGTAGAAACCAGATGCATAAAGGAATGGAAAATTGTGTTTTAGGGCTTAACCAAAAAAAAAAGAAAAAAAAGGCAAGGTCGAAATGCATACTTGGTCCAATCCAAATTCTTTGGAGTGGCATAAAATTCAAAACTAAGAACCCATTGCACTGGCACACGAGGAGTGGAGAATGACATTGGACTATTGACGGGGATAGAGAAAAGAAAACTTGTCAGCACCAAATCTGCAACAACTTCATAATGGTCACTCTGGACCTAAGAAAAACAAGTGAGAACAAATGTATCAGAAGCCAACATCATTAGCATATGCTCCTAGAAAGAACTTAATGGTGATATCGTGAGTCAGCTCTCATCTTCAATTTTTCACAAAGACTTGACACAGGACACTAAATGAAATTTCATTTTTAAGGGGGAAAAAAGCAAGAAGAAAACAAGAAGTAGAAAAAAAACTACTAAATTAACGTTTCTATTGCAAAGGCAACAAAGACACTAGATGAACTTTCACCACGATGTGGGGAAAAGCGGAAAACCCCTACTAAATGAACGAATCTTTCAGCCAAGGCAACATGAAGAGGCTTCAAAAAAATGCCAATTATTCTTAACCAAAAAAAAGAAAGAGCTATCTACAAAATCTGACCTTCCTCCAAGAAAATAATGAAATTCTCAAGACTGTTGCGTTAGCGGCATCAAGCATGAGAAATTAAAAATGTGCAGTTCATCAACTAAATTAAAGCTGTTAGCACTCCATAGGCCAAAAAGTAAAAACCTTTGTGATTGTGGGGGAATGCTTTCCAGAAGGGTGGACAAATCTCCGATTTACAGTTTCTGAAGTTTCGATTGTTATTGAGACCTGCATAAGCAAATATAATAGTGTTTGAAAAATCTCAAGCATCAACCACAACATAGTAAGCTTAAAGCTCCGCAGTTTGTAGACTAACCTCAAGCCATCTCCTAGCTCTCTCCTCATGAAAGAAAGCTAGAGTCCCACCCGTCTGTAACATGAACTTGTTCAGGATTGGTTATTATAACGTTTGCTTCAGCAAAATTGGTAACAAACCATACATGATTTTTATTACCATATCACAGAAGTAAAAATAGTTCATGTTAAAACTGTTTTTAATATGCGTAATCAATATAAATAGTTTCAGAAAAAAATTCATGAATATAAATGATAGAGGGAATTAAAATTTTATATTTAGAATAGAATCCAACATTTCTTATAACTCCTATATTAAAGATTAGTTGGAGTATTAAAAAAAAAAAAAGAATACCTTCGTACTAATAATACAACAATAATTAGCTACGCCTCCCCCTTTTTCCCCCCCGGAAGGCTGGAATCAGCTAGGCTCCTATACAATTTTTATTTGTATACAAGTTTAAAAATCTTGAGTTGAATTAGCTACAAACTCCAAATGCTAAATTTAAATAAATTTTTTATTTCATTAAAAGAATTTAAAACCTTGATAACTAATCACATTTTATCTTATTGTTATTACTTCATCGAGCTCCAAATGACAAACTGAAATATTTTTCATTCACCTTCTTTTTCATTCTCTTCCTCAATATCAATTCGAACTACACTCATCAAGCAAAAGAGAAGCTAATATTTTTGAACTCGTGGAAGATTATTTTCAAACCAGGAGTTTCATTTTTCTTTTTCTTATTGTAAAAATTTCATTTCGTTATTTTTTTTTGGTAATAACCTCATTATGTTTCTTTTTTTTACATCTCAAACATGATTTGCTGAATCAAATTAAGAATTTCATTTCATTTCCAACATGCATGTTCTCTTTTCATTTCGTTATTTAAACATTCATATGGAAACAAATTTAACCTCATTATGTTTCTTTTTTTTCCCATCTCAAACATGATTTGCCGAATCAAATTAAAAAACATGCATGTTCTCTTTTCTTTTCTCCCCCCCCTTTTTTTTATATTTCTCCTCCTTCAAGAAAAGAAAAGTTCTTTAAATATTCTTTATCTGGGGCTCCCCACTCGAAAATAATTTAGTATTCATTATCTCTACCAGATGGATCTATATAATAATGACCAGGAGCCACACGGGGTCGTCCTCAGTATTCTCCAACAAATTAAAGATCCACACTCACACTCTCTCTCTCTACCTACCTACAGGGTTAAGGAAATTAGTCCCTGCGACTTAGATTCCAGACTTTTCATCTAACATAATAGGCCATTTTCTGAGAAGAGACTACTTCCAGGTTCGTAAGTCCTCTCTCTCTCTCTCGTCGTTTTTGAAGAAATGGAAGCTTCTTTTTGCTGGATTTGGTGTTGAATAGAAATAAGCTCTGTATTTTCTTGCTTTCTTCTTCTTCTTCTTAATGATCCATGTTTCTATTTCTTTAAATATTACTGCTGGCACTGGAAAGTGGAAACCATTATTCTCAGTGTCTCTTGTTAGTTCGGCTGCTTAAACGACACTATCATCTCCTAGGGTTTTGATCCTTTCATTTTCTGTTAATAAGTTTTTATTTTAGCCCTACAACAATAGTATTATCTTATCACATGGAGTTAGCTACATGTATCTATGTTGTATTAATAATTAAATCCTTAAATAGCTTTTTGAGCCAAATGCTATAAAAAAATAACATTAATTATTTGGGATACTGCACCATGAAAATTATTTATCAGGGTATTGCTTCTAAAATCCATCTTAGCAAGTGCAATTTTAAATGAACTGACAAAATGAAGGTTTTCTAGTAAGCTTTTTTAGTAAGCTTTTTTGGCATAATTTAATAATTTATTTTTGTTTTTCCAGAATAAGAGAAAAAATTTTGGGCCTTTGGTCCTTTTTCGGCCCACGTACACCAGTTTTTCCACTGCCACTTATTTCAACATTTGGCCCTTGCAGACTAGGCCCATTAGGACTTCTGCTAGGTTTATTCTTGTCTTCCTTTACACTCGCTTCTTTCTCGTATGTCTCTTTTTCTTCCCCGCCGCCCCTTTGTTCGCTCTTCTTTTGACCCATTTTACTACTTTCTCAGACTTCGAGAACGCTGTCCTTTTGGTAAGGATATTGGGCGACTTTCTTCTGCCGCACTTTCTGCGTTCCTTGACCGTTGTTATGTTCCCCCGGTTCGCCGCACTCCGATTTTCTTTCCTTCGTCTTTTCTATTTTATTCCTTTGGACTTTAATAACTAAATTACATGATTTTAAAAATTTGTTAAAATTAATTAAAAACAGTAAAATTAAATCTATTTTTAAATAAGAGAAAAAAATCAGTAATGAGATAAATGATAGAAAAATTAAAAAAAATGAACAGAGAGATTAGAAAATTTTTTAGAGATAAAATTGATAAAAACGTACTTAATGTTGAGACCTTAA
Source organism: Neltuma alba (assembly GCF_004799145.2). Lineage (NCBI taxonomy): Eukaryota > Viridiplantae > Streptophyta > Magnoliopsida > Fabales > Fabaceae > Neltuma > Neltuma alba. Next base: position 632,638 of record NW_021633509.1, read on the forward strand.
AGATAAGAACGAAGGGAGTATTTAATTATTAAACATTTTTTTTAATGATTATTATCAAAGAACTTTAATCTCTCTCCACTCCCATTTCACCTCAACTTCTAATTATTAAACTTCTATCGTTTTGGGTTGGCTTTGATTGAAGTGCTAGCTAGTTGCAATGGCCGATTCGGACTCTATTGAAATAACCTTAGATGTGGCTACTGAAGCGAACCCCAATGAAAATATGCGAGATAATTCGGAGCAGGAGGAAGAGAACATGAGCAGAGAAACAAAGCGGCAGTCCAGGGCATTTAGCGGCAAAGTGATGAGTGAGCTGATAGAAATGCATTTCCGCGATGATATGGCATTTGTTTGCCGCAAAAAGATGCGTAATCTGATCAAAATGCTGGAAAGTTCATCAGTTGATGGTTTTCAATTTTGTGGCAACGAAAAGATGCATGAACTGATGGAAAAGCAGTTCTGTTCATCGACTAATGATATGCCATTTCATGAAAACAGGGTACATATTATGTGTTATGAGTTGTACGAGGCGGCTTCTGATAAAAATGCAGATGCAGATAGATTTGTTTATATACTGGAGCAAGGTTGTGCAGAAAATAAAGTTGATGTGGCCGCCATTTTCAATCATGTCACTCCCACAGGTGATTCGTTGCTTCATGTTGCAGCCCAACATGGGAGTGAACAGGTTTTATGTCTTAATGCTTTTCACTATCCTAAGCTTTTGTGCCAGACAAATATGAAAGGTAATACTCCACTTCATGTTGCTGCCAGAGCTAAGAATCTTCTCGCGATTAAGAACATTCTCGACTTGGATAAACATTTCATGACATCTGAGGAGGTGGAATCTATGGATAAAATGGAGTTTATCATGTTACGCAACAATGATGGGAGGACAGCTTTGCACGAAGCTGTTTTGAGCAAGGATTATTCTGTGGTTCTTTTCCTTTTAGTTGCACAGAAGCGAAGTGATCTGGTCACTTACTGGACTTGGAACTATGATTTTAGTTGTAAATCGCCAATGTATTTAGCAGTTCTGATAAGGGACGAGGATATTCTTTATCTTCTCTTGAGGTTAATTCCAATCCCCTCAGGCAAAACCATGTCAAATGGGGACTCTCAACTTCATGCTGCAATATCAGAACGAACTAAAGGTAAGCATACTCTTGAAATAATTAACTTCATGTTTGTTTCACTTTTCCCTAATATATTTTGTTTTATACGTGAAGGTCTATTGAAAAAGATTGCTGATACAAGAATAGAGCTACTGTATCAAAGAGATGAGAACAACAACACTCCCTTTCATTATGCAGCATACTCTACTTACATGGAAGGAGTTTGTATGATGTTAGAAACTTCTCCCATGATTGCTTTTCAACGAAACTCAGATGGCAACCTTCCAATTCACCTCGCCTGCAAAGAGGGCAATGTTGAAGTGGTCAAAAAGCTGCTTGAAATGGATTGGTCTAATAATGCTGGACTTTTCTTGGATCATAAAGGTCAAAACATTCTTCACATTGCAGCAATGAAGGGACGAACTCACGGGGTAAAAAATCTAGTGAAACACCCCAAAATTCATCATGACACTATAAATGAGAGAGATGTAAATGGAGATACTCCCTTACATTTGGCTTCAAGAGAATTGCGTCTGTGGACTCTACTCCTTCTATCACAAGACCAAAGGATCGATGTGAACCTAGTCAATAACAATGATTTGACAGCTCGAGATGTTGTTTGGACACAACATAGGATTCCTGAGACACGTCAAGAGGTAAGATTGACAAGCATCTATGTCTTCTTTTTATTAACTTTCTAAAAGGTTTTGATTCTAAAGACTTCTTTTCTTAGTAATAGAATCAACATGCAAACCTGTTTGATTTGACTACTTTGCAGCTTCTAGCAAATGTAATTTTATATAATGCTGGTGTGGACGTGAAGGCAAATATGCTGAGCATGCCACGAACAACATCCATCAATAAAGAATGGAATGTAAAGGATGCAGCCAACACACTCATACTTGTAGCCATACTCATAGCTACAATGACTTTTGCAGCTGGTTTCACAGTACCAGGTGGTTTTTACTCATCGGATTGCCCAATCCCAAAACAAAAGGGCATGGCACTTTTGGCCGATCAAACCCTATTCAAGATATTCATGGCTTTTAACACTATTGCTATGTATAGCTCCATTATTGGTTCTATCATTCTTCTGTGGGTCCCAATTGGAGATCATCGTACTGCAACACGAGCATATAAGCATGCTCTGTTATTTTTGTGGCCATTATAGCAATGCCGTTGCGTTTCTGGCTGCTATACACTTGATGGTGAGCAATAACAGTACAGTTGCACACGCCATAAGTGTGATTGGATTCATCTCCATTTTCGTAATGATATTTGTTGGTTGTCTAGGATGGCTTCGACTTGATAGTCGTCGTCCCGTGCTTCGTCCGATCATAGGCTTGTTTACTAGGATCATTCTTGTTTTAGGCTATGGATGCCATGATACTTGGTATAGCGATTTTGTCAGCAAAGTCAGCCAAGTCGATCAAGATGATGCCAAAAATCAAATCAAATGATGAAGCGAGCATTTGCAAAGCGATATCAATGATGAGGTTGCAGCCAATAGTTTCCAAGATCCAGTTACAAATGTTAATTGTCATCGTTGCCCGTGCTTTTAGTATCATGATGTTCATCTAAAATTATGTGATTCTTGGGTGTGATTTGTGTATTATGTCAACTAGTTCATGTAATCTGAGAGTAATTTTATGTGTATGAATAAAAACATCTTGTTTTAACATTGTCACCGAGTTGGAGAATAAAGTACTGTTGTTTTAACATTCGTTTTTGGTAAATAGTTACTATTGTATATTTGGTTCAATTTTTCTTGAACTAGGTTCAAATAAAGCGAACCAGATTTTGTTACTAGTAATAATAGACAAGAGCACGGTAAAAAGGTTAAAAGGTTAGCGGCCCTAGTCACAACACCACTCCCCATACTTGGATGAGATCCCAAATTCAAGTTTGGCATTAACATATTTGTATATGCATCTGTGTTTAATTATATTAAACAATTAATTTAAAAGAAAAAGAGAGAACACTTAGAAAGTTCTAGGTGGAATCCTAGTTTAATTTGTTTTATTCATGTCCACCCTGTTCAGCCTTGATCCAAGTATAAAGCAAAATAAATGAGCCGGAACCATCATATCCATGTTGATTCACAACATAATCAAAATGAAGTACCAGTCGAATCATAACAGACATCCAACTACAAAAGCCAAATTAGAAATAGAACAGAAAATAAAAATATCGTACTCCTATAATCCTGAATTTCAGCACCAATTGTACACAGCTCAGAGTGAATCAAACATTTGTTTATGCCTTTAATTATGCACCCACAAGGGATTCAGAGAGACAGGTTTCTCACTTCTTGTCCCAGAAGTCCTAGATGGAGGGGCGTGCACCGTAATCGGAAGAACCCATTCACATTTTCAGGATGTTCATACCTGAGGTTCGGAAACCATATGGCTTAAAATACAATCACTGGCTAATTCAAAAGTTCAAAGTGCTTTAAAACTAAGAATGCTATTAGATCCTCTTATTTCATTCCATGAGATATCGAAACAGATGAAAGGGCGGGCTTCTGTGCTTTTCTGGTTATGCATCTGATATCAATATATATATATATATATATATATATATAAAATCATGTTATCTATCATGACAGTTAATTGTTGGAGGCTTAAGGGCAGCCTTCTATATTGTGCAACCCAGCGCTTGTTGTCAACTGCCATCGATAGCTGGCCAATTCTGCAGTTGCAGTGGTAATATTTTTGTTGGACACAGTCAAACCAAGTAAAATTGCGACAGTATGAACTTGGGTGTGTTAGAGGTAAACAGAGAGAGCAGAGAGTAAACAGTAAAGATATGTATTCAATCGAAACTCAACACAATATCCAGCATCCTATTTATAGACCACTAGTTCACCGCCCATTTCCTATTTACCTTATTGCCCTCACTAATACTTTTACCAATTTACCACATATCAATATACTCCCCCCAACAAAAGATCCTTGTCCTCAAGGATCTGCACAAAAGTGGAAATTAAAACATATATGTGGGGTAAGGCTTTCGATTTTTTTTTTAATCACAAGTTGCTAAGACTGGAAGGAGAAAAAAAAATAATGGACATTAAAACCCAAACTTGCTGCAGCTGTCCTTCAAATCCCAATTCCACCGTCGCACTTGATGCCAAAACCCAACTTGTAGAAGACCCATAATTGGTGAACGAGACCATCGCAGCATTTTTCCCCTTTTTTTTTTCCCCCTCCCATCACAGCTAGAGTGATTCCAAGGCAACCAGAATGGTGAGCCATGATTGCAGATGACAAGTGCACGCTCCTTACCCATCAAACGAAAGGTTTCACTATCAATAAATGATCGGCCCTTAACTCTTGCACACAAACCAAAAATCCATACGAGTTCCAGCCACAACAATTCTGTTACCCTACTGACATTACATGTTGCGGTGATGAGATTAATGACAAGAACAAAGGCTAAGAAGAGCACTAACTGTACACAGTAAAAAATCCCATGTATTCTACATCTGATTAATCCAGAAATTCAGTTCATTGGCTCACATTTGAGGAAGAAGCTGTGCTTTAAGCTTCAGAGATACTTACAAAACTTAAAACAGTGGATTGCCTATACATTTCATCTTCTTTAGTCAAACGGCAGAAATAACACAAATGGATTAAACTGCTTTGTGAGAAACTTTATTCAAATTAGAGAATATTAGGATGATATTTTCCATTTCTAAGTTTGGTTCAGTCAAAGAAAATTGGGAAATTGGATTAGGACCAAATGACATAGTAAAATGTTTTATTATTTTTGTCAATTGAGTTTTAAACCAACGTAGTGTGGCCGCCAGCTGTAGCTAATAATTTCTTAATATATGATGTGTCTTCTCTCGTATGACGTAGAATATATATTGACTTTAAAACCATTGGATGAATAATCTAGACACAAAATTAAAAAAAAAAAAAATTGTTTAGTTAAGCTTTCAAAGTAACGAGCTCTAATACGTGTTATAATATTTTATTGATGGTTAGTATTATAAATTATTTGTGACAATTTTGTTTAAATTATGAATGGGTTGGTCTTCCATGTTCGTATTGACGTGAAATTAAGAATAAAGGAAAGACTGATAGCATGTAGTCGTCGATGAAAAGTATCATATTGATTAGATTGGGAAAGTAAGTGTGTTTATTGTTTAATGACCAAATCATGATAACATAAATAATTTTCATCTCAATTCCCCAAGATCAAGTGATGAAAATTTCATTTTTTATTTCCTAAAAAAATTCAATATTTTCTTATAACCTGTGTAATTTTCACATCAACTTCACAAGGAATATATATAATTGACATGGAAATCATAATTCTAACCCCATGTTTGATATGAGGAAAATTGAGAGGAAGGGAAATTTTTTTTAATGAGTTTGATTTGAAAAATTGGAGAAATGGGGTTATAAATTTTGGTAAAGAAAATATGTGAGATAAAACAGTAAAAAAATTAATTAAAATTCTTAACTCTATCTTTTTAATTTTTTAAATCGAATTCATTAAAATTTTCTTCTTCCTTTCTCCCCTCAGATATAATCTGCCATGAAAAAATTTAACCAAATTTATTTAGAAGACTTAATGTTTTTGACGGTTCTGCAAAGAACGAACATGAAAAAAAGAAGTCGAAAAGGGTATTTTTATTACTGTCTATTCGTAAAAACAAGTGTGAATAGAAGGGGAAATAGGAATTGTAACGATGACTAAATGCCTAAATAAAAAAGCTGATCAATGCAGATAAATATATAGCGAGAATGATGCACACAAACTGCAACACACAAAGAAATATCTTTCTTTATTTTTGCTGTTAATTGAATGCTTTCATTTGTAGATCTTCAGTAAAAAAACAATAATATTGAATATTCGGTTCATTGATAAACAATTCAAGGACATGAACGGGTCAAAAAATCATTTTCTTAGTGCAAATGACAGAATATTGTCTTCAAAACGTGAATTCATAAGATAACTAAATAAATTCATATTGACCACACAATATTCTAATCTCTAAGCTTACCATCTAACAAACCATCATTTGTCTTATCTAGATAGTTAACACTGACTAGAACTGTTTAATGCATATATAGCATAAAGGTTTACCTAATGCTGAAACTAAGTTGAACAAGAAAATCAATGACGAGTTATCGTTCTGAATTGCATTTGATAATTGACGCTGCTAGCTAGTTGCATTAATGGCTGATTTGGGTTGCACTGATATATTAATTTTTCATGATGACGAGATGAAGCCCAAGAAAAAGTCTACACGTATTTTGGAGGAGCTAGATGAACATATGACAAGTGAGGGGATGGAAAAGGAGTTCCAAAAGCATATGAAAATGAAGTCCAGCTCATCAGTTGATGATGCACGATTTCGTGGCAACGAAAAGATGCGTGAACTGGCAGATGATATGCCATTTTGTGACAACATGGTGCACATTATGTAATGAGTTGTACGAGGTGGCTTCTGATGAAAATGCAGATGCAGATAGATTTGTTTACGTACTAGAACAAGTATGTACAAAAATTAAGGTTGACTTGGCCGCCATTTTCAATCTTGTCACTCCCACAGGTGATTCGTTGCTTCACGGTGCAGCCCAACATGGGAGTGAACAAGTTGTATGGCCTATTGCTTTTCACTATCCTAAGCTTTTGTAACAGACAAATATCAATGGTGATTCTCCGCTTCATGTTGCTGCAAGAGCTAAGAATCTTGTCGCGGTTAGGAAAATTCTGGACTTGGATAGGCATTTCAAGACATCTGAAGAGGAGGCTGAACCTATGGACAAAGTGGAGCTTATAATTAATGTGATGCAGCAATTATGGGAGTACAGCTTTGCACGGAGCTGTTTTGAGAAAGGATTATTCTGTGGTTCATTCCTTTTTAGCTGAACATAAGCAAAGTGGTCTGGCCTCTTATTGGACTTGGAACTATTATTATGGTTGTAAATCGCCAATGTATTTAGCAGTCCTAACAAGCGCTAAGAATGTTGTTCATCTTCTCTTGAGTCAAATTCCAATCCCCTCAGGGAAGGCTGTTTCAGGTGGCGGCTCCCCACTTTATGCTGCAATGTCATAATGAAATAAAAGTAAGCGTACTCCTGAAATATTATATTCTCTCCTTAATATAAGAACTAGTTGACTAATTTGAGGAGATTATGAAACTTAATAAATTGGTTTAAAGTACTCCTCGAATCCTTTATATAAGACCTAATTAACTAATTTGAGTAGATTAAGGATGTTAGTTAAATTAGTTAATGTGATATTTTTTTTAAAACATCTAAAGCATCTTTCCTTAATTCACTCCTCTCTCTCCTACTTAATTATCGTTAGGGGAATATCAATAGGATTAATTTGGATAAAATTGATAAATATGTGAAATAGGTCTTACATATGAAATCAACATCAACTCATCAATTTGATCCTACATTAAGGACCAGAAGAGTATTATATTCATCGTTGTTCTCTAAACTAATTTGCCCAACTTATAAATTGATATATAATCTAAGGATATATATATATATATATATATAAGTATTTTAAAGTGGACATGTAATGTATAATATAATTAAGTAATTTTTTAGCATTCTGAATTTTTTTAAATTAGCCAACTGAGTGTTATACTAAAGATTGAGGTGGTAATTAATTTTGTATTTGTTTTACTTTTTGCCTAATATATGTTTGTTTTTTCCTTTCCTTTTTTTTTTTGGTGTGAAGACCTATTGAAGATGATCGTTGATACAAAGGAAGAGTTATTGTATCAAAGAGATGAGAAGAACAATAATACTCCTCTTCATTATGCAACATACTTCAGTTACATGGAAGGAGTTTGTATAATGTTAGAAACTTCTGCCATGATTTCTTTTCAACAAAACTCAGATGGCAATCTTCCAATTCATCCCGGTTGCAAAAAGGGAAGTGTTAAAGTGGTCAAAAACTTGCTTGAAATAGAGCGGCCTAATGCTGGACGTTGGTCGAATAATAAAGGTCTGAACAGTCTTCACATTGCAGCAATGAAGGGATGAATTGATGTGATAAAATATCGGTTGAAGCACCCCAAGATTCATCATGATACTGTAAATGATAGAGATGTAAATTTAAATGGAGATACTTCCTTACATTTGGCTTCAGGAGAATTGTGTCTTTGGACTCTACTCCTTCTATCACAAAACAAAATGATCAATGTCAACCTAGTCAATAACCAAGATTTAACAGCTTGAGATGTTGTTCGGATGCAACGTAGAATTGCAATGACATGACAAGAGGTATGATTTATAAGCATCTATGTCTTCTTCTCGTCAATTTTCTAAAAAGTTTTGATTCAAAAGTTTCTTTGTCTTTGTAGGGGATTAGCACCAAAAGGTGGTCCCAATACACAGGATTAAACAGGATAGCTTAAAGAGATCAACGCACATTTGTGATAAATAACTAATTTAATTAATTTTTATAAATTCTCCAAATTATTTATCTAGCTTTTATATTAGAATATTAAGAAAATTAGTTAAACTGGTTACTTGTCATAAATGTGTGTTGTTATCCCTAAACTATCCTAATCAATCATGTGCATTGGATGATTGTAATTATCCTTGGTGGGAATTTCTTACAGTCAATTGGAATATTTTGAAAAAAGTTAGGAGACAAAGTGGATTAAAGTTTTATATTTAGGATTAAATTTAACTATCAACTAACTTTTATATTAAGAACCGATAGAGGTAGTACTAGCTCTAGCAGACATAACTTTAGATAATGCTGGCGTGCCCCTAAAGGCAAATATGCTAGCCAAACAAAGCATAACATCCACCAATAAAGAATGGAATGTGAAGGAAGGAAGCAACCAACACACTTGTGGCCATACTCATAGCCACAATGACATTTTCAGCTGGTTTCGCAGTCTCAGGTGGGTTTTATTCATCGGATGGTCTAATCACAAAACAAAAAGGCTTGTCACTTTTGGCAGATCAAACACTGTTCTAAATATTCACGGCTTTGAACCCTATTGCTATGTACATTTCCACCGTTGATTCTGTCATTCTTCTATGGGTCCCAATTGAAAAACATTTCTGTCTTTTTCCATTTGTTTATTTCCAATCCTCTTCCGTTTTTATTATACCAAACATCGTTAAAATAAATGTTCACCTCCCTTTTTCATGCAAACCGGACCCTATTTTTTTATATTCCTTTTCATTCCATTCCCTTAAAATTCTTTCGAAGACACGAAACATAACCTTAAAGTTTCAGGAATGGCATTTAATATGCGTTCATATTAGAATAGATCTTTTTAACTATTGGCTAGCTAGGTGAAATCTTCCTTAAAGTTAATTGACTCATTAAATAAAGAAAAGCTAAATACGTGCTTGATGTCTTGTTACGTAGTGTTGTTTATATTCTGTTCAATGACCTATGTCAGTGTTAATACTTCTTTGCTAACCTTAAAAAGTGCTGCAAAAAAATAACACGTTTCCATTGCCATTAGATGTTGCAATAAACAGATATCTCCAATGGTCCTTTTGTTGTAATTTTGTTAAGGAATCTTCTCTCTGCATATTGAAATAGGATTTACAACTAGAAGCATTTCTGACCATGTTTCCAGAAGCAGCAGTAACAAAAAGGTAATGGCTTTTGCTAGAACAGAGTTCTGAGGATTTTACTATGCTTAAAATCTAACTCTAGGGTTATAAGATAAGCCGAATTTACTTAACAAAAGAAGTTTCAGAATTAGTCTTAGTTTTCTGAAATTTGAGAGCAAACACGTCTAAAATATAATGAACTTAAACTACAGTAGATGTACTGCGGGTTTGTTGGCTTACGGGTATTATCATGGTAGTTCTTAGTCCTTTGTTGTTGACAGTTTTCCTTTGGTCTCGCATGTGTTAAAAGTAATTTACAAATTATCTGTTGGGACTTAAGCTATGCTATATTCTGATTTATGAGTTTTTAATCTGAAAATGGCATTGCAATTATATATTTACTAGTTCGGAAAAGAGGTTCAATGAACCTTTAGCCTTTTTCCTCCACGTTGTGGATTAAGCAAGGATGACATCCTTGACTTCTAGCTCACTTTTTCTTCATAAACGATGCTCTTTAAAGAGAATGTTCACTGAGTGATGAATTTATGATGAAGTGACCCTAGTGCCATCTATGGCACTACAGAGATTTCTGTTTCTTCTACCTACAACACGAGTGTAAATTTCAGTTCACCATAATGCCCTGAACTTCCTGGCCACAGGTTTTCCAGCATGGTTCTTGCAGTCACTGCTAGATGATTACTTAGATGAAGAAAATCCAGATGCTGATTAGAATAGTGCTCACGCACAGATTTACCTCTGATTGGTTGTTGCATTCTAATAAATTACTATAATTTATATGTGCGCGCGCGCGCGAAATACTTGTACATAGTCAGGTAACATTTCAGACTTGGCTTCTTGGTTAAATGTGCTTGGATACGTCATAGAACATGGGTTTGATTAATATTTAGAATTGAGAGTGTGTTTATTTTATATACTTATGATGCGAGTAATAATTTCTGGTAACAATAAGGTGCTAAAGTTATCTCTCTTATTGGTCTTAACCAACTTTGGGTCGCTGTTGAACTTGGATTATGTGAGATGATAAGCAGAGAAGCTATCAGTCCTGCACTGGCTCCTAAGGATGGTAATTGGGGTTTTGATATCGCAGAGCGTGAAGCAATTCTCCCAGCTGGAACAGTGGATAAGAATGCAAAAAAGATGTATAAAGAGGTACGGCTTGAGGACTAGATATTTTTCAACTCAATTTTTTGGCTGCTACTTGTTTATGCAATTACAGATTTTAATTGTGACTGATGGAATTTTTGCCTGATAAGCACCAGTTGCGCAAATGGGAAGGGCCAGTTTTGGGTGCAAGAGCTAGATATGAGCAAGTGATTAAGGACCTTGCAGATAATTATCATACCGAGAACTTGCTGCTTGTCACACATGGTAAGGTTCTAATTTCTTTTATGTTCAACTTATGGCAAAGGCACCTTTTGATGATGAACAAATTTCTTCTTACCTTTCCCCTTGCATGACAGAGTTTACAATGGGAATGAAGATTTTAATAAAACAAAAAGGGTGGATTATAGTTTGCTCTCCCATTTAATTTGGCACTAAATTGGTTTGCCACTTATGCTTTAAATTTGTGTGCCATTGAACCCTCTTCTAATCTATGTTATTATTTAATTACACCGAGGTTTTGAGGAAATTACTCTTGTGATTCTTAAATAGAAATTAATAGTTTGAGCGTTAGAAGTCTATTGCAAACAATTTATAATGTTGTGAGACTAAAACTAGGACTATGCTCATACTGTGTTTCCAAATATCACCTACATGGCTTCAGAAGACTGACACTATTCAATGTATAAGTGAATATCCTTTTGACAATCTAACTGTTCTTCACTTTGTCATGCACACGATTATATCTGTTAGAGCCGAATACCAGAGGGTGTTTAAATATAACATAGGGGCCTTTTGACAAAATATATATATATATATATAACATAGGGGCCTAAATACACTTCTGCTGCTGGGAGGTAAACTGATTACTGACCAAGTTAACTAGGGATAGATCGTAACTGTTTTTTGGGGGGGGGGGGGGGAGTTGGAACTTGCAAATCAGTCATCTAGATAAGCTTCCTTTTTTTTTTGGGAAGAGTTCCAATTGGAATTGTAAATTATTTGTGCTCTTTGCAGGGGAAGGAGTTGGAGTGGCTCTTGCTGCTTTCTTAAAGAATGCCATAGTATATGAAGTAGACTATTGCGCATATGTAGAGCTTAAACGACCCATTTTCAAGGAAGATCAATCTTTTACTGCTGGAGGGTTTGAAGTGCTTACTCGTTCTGGTCAAACCGGCATTGGTTATATCCACCCGAGTGCTTAAACCATTGAAGCCAGCAAAACATGATAGTTAGGAAGCATAGATTGGGACTGGAACCACACTTCATGTCTGCGGATAAAATCTTCCTCATAGTCAGACGAGGAATTCAAAATATCGAAGGAGGAGGCATTTCCCCAGTTTGTTCACAGTGAGTTAAGCATAAACTTTGTTGATTGATCCCTGCGTTGTTGCAAATGTGTAATTTGTCTATTCTGTGCTGCTGTAAGCCGAAATAGGATTACCCCTCCTTGGATTTGTATTTGTATTTTTTCTACCAGATAAGGTTTTGCAGAACTAACTCCAGACTTGAATGCCATCATGCTTGAGGAAACCCATTGGAACAAGACTTTTTACTCAAGTGAGAATTGACTTTTTTTTATTGGGGGGAAAAAAAGATTCCAGCAAATGAACTTGGAACCTGGAGACCAGCTTCAAGCATTAGAACCTAGGCCATGAGGACAACGTTCGCCAGTGACAATGGATTTGAAAATATTGCAATGTTACCTCACAGAGTTACTAAAGGATATACTGTTTAACTTTTAATTGTTTTCTCTCCGTATTGCAGAATTTCTGATTGGCCCACATGTAAATTTGTCAAAAATGACAGTGCTCAATTATTTCTACGTGGAGGAGAGTTGCTTATATGAGTGCAGGAATTATTTGTTATAATAGGCCATTGGCCCTATGCATGCTTTGATTCTCAACACACGGTTAGACAGATCCAAAATCATGCATTTTTGGAAGAAAGTCATGATCTTGGAAAACATTACGAGGTTTGATGTCAACTTGCGACTAAAATGGTGATTTCTCCTAGCTTTATCCATGCGAGGAAATCTTGGCCATTATTTGATGAGTTTATGAAATTCTACGTTGTTTTATTTGTTGAGTACTTCTCATAAACAAAGAGCTCTTCAAAAACTATCTCTCAGCACATAAGCTATCTTTCAAATTGCTGTTATGCTGCTCTAGTCTTCCTCATTTCCTTCATCAAAGCAACTAAGCATTGAGTTTGGAAACTTCCCCGCACAGACCCAAAATATCTTTTTACTAACTCGTCTCGCAGCTTATTGCTTGGCCATTACTTGGCATACAGATTTCAAGCCTTCACGTCATTGGTGGCCCCAGCATGGAGTAGGTTTCAATTTTTAACACGTCTTGCTCATGTCTTCAATTATCTTGTTGACTGATTGGATAGGTTCAATACACTGCACTCCACCAAAAAAAAATCTTAATACCTCTCTCCATCCACATCCAACTCCTCCCTTCTCCCGAGTAATAAAGACTTTAAGCTTAAAAAAACAAAAAGAAAACTCAGTGTTCGAAGAATATCATGGTTAAATAGAAAACGAATGATGATTATAAAATTTCACAACACACTACTATGGTAAAAAAGAGTCTGTATGAAAGAAAGAGATTCAATCTAACTTTCAAAATATGTTAAGAGTGGGTTAGGGCACATTCAAGAACATAGCTTATTTTTGTACTTAAAAGAGATCAATCGCTCTTCATGACATATTTTAAGGATAAAAATATCTTTAGAAACGAAAGGCAAAGGAAAGACCCAAAAAATCTTGATGCAAGAGAACGAAAGATACTTATGACTGACACAACTTATCAATACTTTATGTGGGTCCCATATATTTTGTCCCTTCTTCTATGTATAAAACTTTCAACAGGTGTCACACCTAGAGCCGGCTCAAAAATGAAGAGAGTTGGGGTTGAAATTTTCCTCTTCAAACAGGAGACAAAAAGATTGACCTTGTCAGGCTGAGAGCTTAAATAGGTTATTTTAGACTATTTTATAATTTTTTTTATTTTTAATTTTTTTATATAATTATGATTTTATTAATTTTTCATATTATTAATGATATTTTAAATATTTAGTTATTATTATCATTTTAAAATTAAATTTCAAAGAATAGTTTGATTTATTTAGTTTTAGACAATATTTTGTCCAATCAAATTTTAAAAAATGGATTAATTTGGATTTTAATAATAATTTGACTTATATTATATATGTTGATATTTTAAAATTATATATATTTTATAAGAGAGTATTTTTATATTTATATAACTTGTAATTCTATAATTTGAATAAGAAATTTATGAGTTTTTAACAATAACGCTTCTCAAACTAAATTAAAATAACAGTTAGATTGTAAAATTTAAAAGTGAAATTCTTATAAAGAAAAAAAACTGGATATTTTTGCTACGAAAGAAAAGTATACTTATAAAGAAGAGCAGTTGATTATAGTGATGATGAAGTTTCAAAAAATTAATGATAGTGTTTGTCTATTACACATTTGTATTATTGATGGAACGTTTATATGTTCTTGTCTTTGTTGGTAATTCGTTTTAAATATTCTTGGATACTGATGAATATTTAAATATGATGATATTTTATATTTGTGACTTAATTTTATTCATATTTATATCTTTTATTAATAATTTCATTGGTTTTTTTGGATAAAAAATATGAAAATGATAAAAAAATAGTATTTTTTCTTAAACGGGCTGAAAACCCGCTAGTCGGCCTTAAACCCATCAGCCTAAGAGTTCGACTTAACAAATTGAGATATTTTTAAAATTTCGACCTTATAGAATCGACCCTTTTAAGCCCATCGACCCTACAAGGCTGGTGTTGTAGGGTTGAGCCAGCACATATTCCCACCTTTAGTCTCAAATTAAAGAATATATAAACTGCAATTCAAGGTTTCAGAAGCACGCGACTGTCACCACCCCTTCAACGACACAGGTGATGATGTTAAGAACATTATTCATATGGAGCGGCAAAAGTATTGCTAGAGAAAATCTTTTCAGCATTAATCACTTAGGTGAATTTGCAAATAACAATAAATTTTTGTTGGCATTCCTTATTTGTTATTTAGAAATTTTCACCTTCTTTTCTTGTCATTTTTTCATTTTGAAATCACTTTTATCCCTTTAAAATTCTATAATTAGTAAATTACTTTAAATTTTAATTTATCTTCTGAGGTTAATATTTTGTTTATCCCTCAACAAACTGTTAATTATGCATTTAGTTTTTATTCAAAAAGTCCAAATGTTACAATATGCATCATCGACATCAATATTACCACGAAGAAAAATTATTCTTTTTAAAATTATTTATAAATGGGAACAAAAGGAAAGCTAAATAGATCCTATAAAAAGCCATCAAAAGAAATCCATCCATCATTAGGAAAAGAGTGTGGTCTAGTTGCTAGCAAGTCTCCAAGCTCCCCCGCTATCAGTCTTACATGGAGAGAAAGAGTCCCTGCATAGCCATGATTCCAGCTCCAGGCTTTAGCCATCTCCTTCCACTTATTGAATTCTCAAAACGACTCATCTTTCGTCAACCTCACTTCCACTTCATCTTCTTCATCCCTACGCTTGGCCCTCCTTCTCCAACTACGATTTCCATCTTGGAATCTCTCCCACCACAGATAGACTTCACTATTCTTCCACAAATCAACTTGGAAGACCTCAAAGATGAAGACCCAGCAACACAAGTTTACAACACTGTCACGCTCTCTCTTTCTTCTCTTCGTCATTCTTTGACCTCATTCAGTTCTCCAACTCATCACCTTGTGGCTACGGTTGTTGATTTCTTCTCAATGGATGCAATAGACATCGCAAAAGAACTCAAACTCAAGTCATATCTTTTATTTCCTTCAGCAACAACTTCACTATCTTTGTGCCTCCATTTTCCAGAGCTTGATGAGGATCACGAGATGTTTCCTGCTGGGTTTCGAGAGTTGTCACAACCACTGAAACTTCCAGGTTGCAAAATAAATTTATGTTGAATTCTCACTCTGCTCTGCATATGTGGAAATATTTCAAGCTGAATTGAATATTGTATTAACATCTAAAAATCTCTGCAGGTTGTATAAGCTTTCAAGGCAAGGATCTCCCAGACCCATTTCAAGAAAGATCGAGTGGAGGCTACAAAACAATTCTTCATGCATGCAAAAAACTTCTTTTACCAGACGGTATCTTAGTGAACAGCTTCATAGATCTGGAACGAGAGGTAACAATAGCTCTACAGGAAAGTTATAACCATCCTTTGGTTTATCATGTGGGGCCTATTATACAGGTAAGATCGATAAGCATAAATGAGTCCAATTTAGAGTGTTTAACATGGTTGGGAAATCAGCCACGAAACTCAGTTCTATACGTCTCTTTTGGGAGCGGCGGAACATTATCACAAGAGCAGCTTGATGAGCTAGCCTTTGGGTTACAGATGAGTGGCCACAAGTTCTTGTGGGTCCTGAGGGCTCCCAGTGGAGTGGCCAATTCGGCTTATTTGAGTGCACAAAAGGAGGACCCCCTTGACTTCTTGCCCGAAGGGTTTCTAGAGAGAACCAGAGGTCAAGGCTTTGTGGTCCCATCATGGGCCCCACAAGTGGAAGTTCTCAAGCATGAATCTACTGGTGGATTCTTAACTCATTGTGGTTGGAACTCAACACTTGAGGCCATCGTCCATGGGAAACCAATGATTGTATGGCCATTATTTGCAGAGCAGAAGATGAACGCAGTGATGCTAACTGAGCAATTTAAGGTTGCAGTGAGGCCAAAGGGTGATGAGAATAAGAATGGGACTGTAATGAGAGATGAAGTTGATAGAGTTGTGAAAATATTAATGGAAGGTGATGAAGGCAGAGAACTTCAAAGAAAAATTCAAGTGTTTAAAGATGCTGCTGCGAAAGCTCTAAGTGAAGATGGTTCATCTACGAGAACCATGTCTATTTTAGCACAAGAATGGACAAATTTGAGTAGCAAGTAGAATATGTTTAATTCAGTTATTTGGCATCTTTTTTTTGTATGATCATTTTGTCGGCGTCAATAATGGGTCCGTTATATAAATGAGCCATCTGCATAGTGGACTTAAAATGCTGACTACCTTCCGATGCGGCTACATTACATTATATTGGACCAATGTAATTTTCTTTCTTCTTTTCTTGTCAAAATCTCCTATCCACCTTTAGATAAAAACAATGGATGGTTGACGTGCAATATTTTATATAGCTATTATTAAAATATTTTATAAACGAAATTTTTTTATACTATGGGTATAAACTGTCCAAATTAAATTTTAACAGTTTAAATTTATTTATTTATATTTTATTAATATTGTAAGAAAAATTGGAGAATGGATCGAAAACATACCGGGTCGGATCTCGGGTCGGGTCGGTCGGATCTCCTTAGCTCACGCTTAAGCTAGACTATAAAAGTCTGAGCTTTTAAGTGCACAGCAGAGCACCACTTTTGCAAGAAAGAAAATTAAGAGAGAGAGAGAGATAGTAGGAAAGCTCTACTACTGGAGTGATTTAAACTGATGGGGGGAAGCCTCTATTTATAGCTTTTGTCAGGGATATTTTGGGTAGCATAAAAATATCCACTGAGCCCATCAGATAAAATCTGAGATAAGATATAATATATCCTTATCTCATAATATCATGATATTTTGAATTCAAATCCAGAATCAATCTTAATTAATTCTAAATATATATACTTAATATATATTTAATCTATACAATATAAATTAATTAGATTTATATCGTAACCGATTGGATATGATTCAGGATGTTTGACCAAGTCAAACATATCATGATATTGCTTGGATATTTGACTGATATATTCTCTTTATACCGGGTCAAATAATCCGGCCCATCAAGGGCGGATCCAAGCCCAAAAATCTAACATCTCCCACTCGCACTTGATGGGCTGTCCATCGTGCGATAGCTAAATCTTTCATTGCTTCATACTGGGTGTCTGCCGTGACCGCGTGGGCATGACGTCATCGATTCGGGCGCCTGTGCACTAGGAATCCTTTATGCAGGACCAGCACACAAGAACACCCTTGGTATACCTGCAAATTGTATGCTTGTTGCCTCAAATGCCCTAGTTTTATCCATACACTTTACTTGTGGCATATCTAATCCCTCTCGAGTTGTTTTGTTTACTCAGATTGCCTTTTTCATACGTATGGTATCCACACTTGCTTAGTTGTTCTGTTCAACCTGCAAGGGACATGTCACAGACACCAACGTAGATGTGTATTTCAGGATAAACCTTCCTTCTGACTATTCATCATTTAGATTTGGCATAGTCGCTTTCTCAGTCTTGACCCGTTAGATCGTATCATTCTTGACCATGGGGTTTAGGCTAGAGTAGCTGCCACTAAACCAAAACCTTGTGATGTTGTCTAAGTCTTAAGGGCATTATGAAAGGTTTATTTCCTTTCTGGGACTCACATCGTAATGGATCAGGGATCTTCCATCTACGTCCCTTGTTGCGGATTTGAGTGAGCTCATGCAGTATGAATTCCATGTTACGGTGCTCAATCCACTAAGTGGAGTATGTCGCTTTTGGTTTTAATAGCACCGTACAGACTTAAGTTCCAAATGTACTCCAACATTTGAACCAGGAGCTCTTTCATCACAACTATATATGACGTCTCACTAGTAAAGAGTTCCTTGTCTGGCTACAGGTCTCATGGATGACACATTATCCATGATTCGGCCCAAACTTTTATGGGTCTCATCTCAGTCTAGCTGAGGTGACATTTGTGCAGTGATTCTTCTCTACCATCTCATGGTGATCATCTGCTGTCTAACCTTCTATATCCCATGAGAACATAGCGAGGCGGTTGCTCGTGTGAGTGAGCCAACCTTGTGACCTGTATGACATAATTGTATTGCATACCTTGTGCCTATGCATGTATAAATACACAAATATACAAGAAAAATTTCTTTGAACTGGATAAAATGCATTGAATTACTAAGTAAGAGGAAAAGGTTCAGTACAACATGCCTTGTGCCTGCGTATTTGAACAAAAAGGATCAAAAAGAAAAAGGAGTTCAATACATCATGCTCTACGCATGCCCAAGGCCTTTACATGCTTAACGAAAGGATCTCTAGCTATAGGCTTGGTTAGGGGATCTGCCAACATCTTATGAGTGGACAAGTATTGAACTGTCACTTGTTTCTTAGCGATCATATCCCTTACAAAGTGATACTTTATGTCTATATGCTTAGTACGATTGTGGTACTTAGGGTCCTTTGCATAGGCGATTGCTGCTTGACTATCGCAGTGAATCAGAGTTGGTCCCTCACTCCCACCATGGATTCCCAATCGTACTAAGAATCTTTTGAGCCACACAGCTTCTTGGACAGCTGCAGAACAGGCTACATATTCTGCTTCCATGGATGAAAGAGACACACACGTTTGTTTCTTGCTGCTCCAGGAGATTGCTCCGTTATTCAGTAGGAAAGCATAGCCTGACGTCGAGTGTCGCTCGTCCAGGTCTCCTGCCCAATCAGCATCGGAATAACCCTCCGCACGAAGGCCATTTCCTTGATAGCATAGCTCATAGTCCATGGTTCCTTTTAGATATCTCATAATCCTCTTTACAGCTTCCCAGTGTTTGACTCCTGGATTGGATTGGAATCGACTCACAAGTCCGACTGCGAAGCATATGTCTGGCCTGGTACACAACATGGCGTACATTAGGCTGCCAACGGCACTTGAGTATGGGACTCTCTTCATGCGTTCTATATCGCATTGTTTTGTAGGGCGCATTTCCTCACTTAGGTTATGTCCCTTAACCACAGGGGTATCCATAGGCTTGCAGTCTCTCATATTGAAACGCTCAAGAATCTTTGCTATGTATGCCTTTTGTGACAATGACAGCAATTTTCTAGAACGATCTCTTCTTATCTTAACGCCTAAGATATATTCTGCTTCGCCCATGTTTTTCATCTCGAAGTTCAAGGATAACCACTCTTTGATCATCTTGATTAGTTTAAGATTGGTACCAGCCAGTAGTATGTCATCAACATAGAGGGATAGAATGACAAAGTTGTCTCCAAACCACTTGATATAAACACAGTGATCTTCCTCGATCATTTCAAAGTCATAGGAGCTTATGGCTTTGTGGAACCTTAAGTACCACTGTCTAGATGATTGCTTGAGTCCATAAATGGATCTCAAGAGTTTACAAACCTTTTGTTCGTTCCCTTTCTGTATGAAGCCCTCAGGCTGTTCCATATAGATTTCCTCATCTAGTTCTCCATTCAAGAAAGCGGTTTTTACATCCATCTGATGTAACTCTAAGTCTAAACTTGCTACTAAAGCCAGTATCAGTCGTATCGAGTTGAAACATACAACGGGTGAGAAGGTGTCTGCGTAATCCACTCCTTCCCGTTGTGTATACCCTTTGGCAACTAACCTTGCTTTGGGTTTATCAATTGATCCATCAGCCTTACGTTTGTACTTGAGAACCCACTTGCTCCCAATTGCCTTTCGGCCAGGTGGTAGATCAACTAATTCCCATACTTGGTTGGATTCCATGGAATCCATTTCCTCTTGTAAGGCCTTCTGCCATTTTTCCTTAGCAGGTCCTGTTAGTGCTTCTTTAACACTTACGGGGTCTTCTTCATCGTGTTCTGGACTAACGATGAAGGTTGCTCCTTCAATTGAGAAGCGTCTCTTAGGAGTTTTTCTCTGTTACTTCTCCTAAGTGGGGTTGTTGTAGGACTTACTTCCTGTGACTGGGTTAAACCTTGTTGTGAAAATGGTTCAACCCTCCCACTCGGATCAGTAGACTGAGGAACACTTTGTTGTACCTCATTGCCATCATCCTCATAAAGACGGCTTGTTCGATCAATACTCCCTCTGCTAGGATATTCGGTTTCTATGAATGTTGCGTCCCTTGACTCTATCTCAGTCACTGAGCCGTCATCATTTTCACCAATGAAGACATACCCCTTAGAGTTCTCAGAGTATCTTATGAAGATACACTTTTTGCCCCTTGGTTCTAGCTTGTCATATTTATGGGAAGAATCACGAATATAGGCCGCTGACCCCCATGGTCTTAGGATGCTTAGATCCGGTTTGCGGTTTGTCCATGATTCATAAGGGGTTGTGGTGACTGATTTAGAAGGCACTCGGTTAAGTATGAATGTGGCAGTTAAAAGAGCATCTCCCCAATATGAGGTTGGAAGCTCAGCTTGTGCCATCATTGATCTAACCATATCGAGGAGAGTTCTATTTCTCCTTTCAGCAACTCCGTTCTGTTGAGGAGTGCCAGGGATTGTTAGTTGCCTAACAATACCCCTTTCTTCACAGAGCTCCTTGAACTGATCAGAGAGGTATTCTCGGCCTCGGTCAGTTCTTAAGGCTTTGATTCTTGAACCTAGCTGATTTTCCACTAGATTGAGATATTTTCTAAAGCACTCTAATGCCTCAGATTTGTGGGAAATCAGGTAAGTATAGCCATATCGGGAAGAATCATCGATGAAGGTAATAAAATACCATGCTCCATGACGTGCCCTAACACTCATTGGTCCGCAAATATCAGAGTGTACCAACTCAAGAGGATGGTTAGCCCTGGTTGCCTTTCCGAAAGGCTTCCTTGTGCTCTTGCCAGCAAGGCAATGTTCACACAGAGACATTTCCTTTTTGGACACGTTTCCTAGCAAACCCTCTTTTGCCAGTTTGGTCATGCGTTCTTGACCAATATGTCCTAATCTAGCGTGCCATATATCGTAATTGACATCGGAAGAAAGCGCATAGCAAGAACTAGAAAAATTATCATTGAAATTTTCTAAAACAAAGAAACCATCCGAAACATAACCAGAAACTGAAAAATTGGTCCCATACGAAATGTCTACTGTGAAATCATGAAAAAAGACATTGAAATGAAATCTAACTAAGGAAATAACAGACACAAGATTTCGTCGGATTTCCGGAGCGTAGAGGACATTTTGCAGGACTAGGGTCTTTCCTCCATGCAGGGTCAGCTCACAAGTACCGATCCCTTTGACTTCTACTCTCGCGTTGTTCCCAACATAAAGCCATCTGCTTCTTGCTGGTAACCGACGAAATTCTGTGAAGTTCCCACGATCCTTGCTCACGTGGTCTGTGGCCCCTGAGTCTTTTTCTGCTCAGGGCAGTCCTTGGCATAATGTCCCTTTTGTTGGCAAGCATAGCATTTGATGGTTGCTATGTTCCGCTTCTTTGCAGGTTTCTTGCCTTTCTTGAAGGGACTCTTTCCCTTCTTCACTTTAGGGCCGCCTTTCTTATTTTGAGAGCCTTTGCTTCTCTTGGACTGGTTTTGGGAGGTTGTCCCTCCCTTTCCTTCAGTTAAATATGCCTTACTGACAGGCTTCACAGTTTCCATCCGATCATCCTCCAGTTGGAGGTGGCGAGCTACATCAGCAAAGGTTTTTATACTCTCATTATGAGTAATGGTGTGCTTCATGGTATCCCAACTTGCTGGGAGAGATCTCATGACAGCTTGAATCTGTTGCTCATCAGATAAGCGCCTCCGGCTTCCTTAAGCTCCCTGATTAAGTTCTGCATTGCCCTTAGGTGATGCCTTATGGGAGTGTTAGGACCCAGCTTGAAATTATCAAGTTTGACGGTGAGTCTCCTAAGCCTCGCAGCAGAGGTACCGTCAAATTCGGATTTCAGTGCTGCCCACATGGCAGAGGCTGAAGGGTGTGTTTCGAATTGCACCAACACATCGTCAGTCATGGCACTTAGCATGGTTATTCTGGCGATAGTGTCCCTTCTTTTCCAGGCCGCGTAGCCGTCCTGGTCCCTTCGCGATGCATTTGCCTCAGGCTCTGGAAGAAAAGTAGTCAACACATCAGTGACTTCTTGTTCTTCGAGGACATACGATATCTTACGACGCCACATGCTGTAATTGTCTCCGTTCAGCTTGTCACCTCCTACGAGGTCAGCTATAATGGACTTGATTCCTCTTTGAGACATCGTGCTATCACATAGACAACAATGCATTTTAGTATGGTATGCAATATATACACTTTTGTTCAAGTAGGTCATAGGTCGCCTGGGTAAGAGTCTCACCATTTTCATGATCAGGAGACAACTAGGTTGGCTCCCATCCCATTACTCCTGGTTAGTCTCTTACCTTTCTTACCTTTGACTTTCCTTGAACATATCCCCAATTTGGAGTTTTCCTCATGAAACTCCCACTCAAATAAAGCATTTGAAAATAAAAAAAACTTTATTTATTGAAGCATGAATGTTTACAAAAAATTGGATAATTCCAAAAATGAAGTCTCAAGAGTAAACATTAAATGAAAAGAAAAATAAATGTGAACAAAAACTCATTCGTTCATGATATATTTTATCATTGGTTCTCTCAAACTCTCTTTAACACCTTTCCAGCATCTACAGAGACATTGTTTAAAAAATGCTTCACTAAATATGTGTCCCCTCCTTGCCAGTTCCTCTCTGTACTGGATTGCAATATTTGAGAAAAAGAGTGCGTCTTGCTCATTGACAATTTGTTTAGCATAATAATTCAATTTTGAAAATAGGCACTTTTGATGCTTGTATTCATCAGCATGCTTTTCTGCTATCTTTTCTATTAAATTTATGTCCTTGGGTCTGCAGACTTCTTCCTCTTGTTGGTCAGGAACACATTTCCTTTTACCACTGCTCCCCTCAGGTACATTAGAGTTTACTTGTGATTGAGGCGCTTTTCTTTTATTTGTACTTTCGGCAGCATAATATTTGAAGATTTCGGAGCATCAGAAAGTGGAGAATAAGTTGGATATTTTCCAAAAGAGGAGTTAGAATTTGAGTTTGAGTTGGCCATTTCCTAAACCCAAAAAGAACAAGTTAAGAAAAATATAAAAATAAATATTCAAAACATTTATTTGCTATTTTTCATACCCAAAAAGTCATAAAAAATCAGCACATAATATATTAATTCATAGCTCATGATTTTAGAAATATTTCAGGTCAAACAGGGCTCAAAATAGCCCTCACGCGCCCTCACGCGCCCCAACAAGCAAAATTTTTTTTTTTTTTTTTTTAAAGAGCTAGGATCGCCCACTCTCGGGACCGGCGCGTGTCATACACGCGCCGCCTTTCCGGCCTCTCGCCGTCACGTGACCTGTCCTATTTGATTCCTCACGTCTCAAGGAGTCTATATATGTGCTTTTTATGACCAAAGGGTCCCTAGGTGGACCCCACGCGCCCACATGGCGCGTCCAAAAAATTTCAGAAAAAAATTTTTTTTTTTTAAAAAAAATTTTTATTATTATTATTTTTTTAAAAAAAAATTTTTTTTTAAAAGGTCGGTCGGGTCGGTCTACCGACCCGACTTCCAGGGAGATCCGGGTCCACGGACCCGAAACGCAGCGTTTCACTTAAAGTGAAACGCTGCGTCCTGGCCAGCCCAAAACGACGCCGTTTTGGGCTGGTCAGGTCGTCCCTGACCTCCAGCCGGGTCGCCCCAGATCCGGCTGGAGCTCCGGCGGGTCCGTCGCGACCCGCCATTTTCGAACCGCCGTATCTTCCTCCTCCGAGCTCCGTTTTATGCATTTTAGGTGTCTATGGACTCGTATTTTCGTGCTCTACAACTCTATGGGTTTATTTTCTTTAAAAAACATCAATTTTAAAGACCCAAAAACAAGGTTCGAACGGCCGACGTTGGAAGCTCCAGAAAATAGACTTCGATCACGTTTTTAAATCTTACGGAGTAACAAGTAATGTTTTCGAACTTCACTTATATAAACGGAGTGTGTATTTGAGTTTAAAACACAAGCATATTCAGTTCGAATGGCATACGGCATATTCACGGTGCAGCGGAAAAAAATGAGCGTGTAATGTATATATGCACACATATATTGAGAGCCTCAAGAACATCTCGGCTCTGATGCCAATGTAAGAAAAATTGGAGAATGGATCGAAAACATACCGGGTCGGATCTCGGGTCGGGTCGGTCGGATCTCCTTAGCTCACGCTTAAGCTAGACTATAAAAGTCTGAGCTTTTAAGTGCACAGCAGAGCACCACTTTTGCAAGAAAGAAAATTAAGAGAGAGAGAGAGATAGTAGGAAAGCTCTACTACTGGAGTGATTTGAACTGATGGGGGGAAGCCTCTATTTATAGCTTTTGTCAGGGATATTTTGGGTAGCATAAAAATATCCACTGAGCCCATCAGATAAAATCTGAGATAAGATATAATATATCCTTATCTCATAATATCATGATATTTTGAATTCAAATCCAGAATCAATCTTAATTAATTCTAAATATATATACTTAATATATATTTAATCTATACAATATAAATTAATTAGATTTATATCGTAACCGATTGGATATGATTCAGGATGTTTGACCAAGTCAAACATATCATGATATCGCTTGGATATTTGACTGATATATTCTCTTTATACCGGGTCAAATAATCCGGCCCATCAAGGGCGGATCCAAGCCCAAAAATCTAACAAATATTTTATAAGATATTACATCTCAACATATGTGTTGACCTAATGACAGAGAAAGAATTCTGAAGAAAAAAAAGTGAAAAAAAAGATTTTGAGAGGACCCAAATCCAAATGAAATCCGTATTCCAACTAATCCTGTTTGATATCGCCGGCGTCGAGCTCACTGACGTTCCTTCGTCATGGCCGTCCTTCTTCCTTTGCCTTTTCTACTACCCTCTTCATCTACATCAATCTTCTCCATCCTAAAACCGTGTATAAATAATTTATTCAAGTACTTTATTACGGTAATAAAAAAGATTTAAAAACTCAAAGAATAGTGATTCTCATGGGACAAGGCTTGAAAATCACGTTCCAAACGTCAAACGTAATAGAAAAGGAAAAAACAACTCAATATTTAAATACTAACCAAGGTTAAATAGAAAACGATCTATGATCATAGAATTTCAAAAGTACACTATACCATTATAGAGAAAAGTTATGCCATGATGGAAAAATTCAACTTAATTGTGAGAGAGTGGGTTAGGGCACATTCTAAGACCAACATAATAATTTTCGATAAGCCCACCAAAACAAAAATCTACATATAAGTCAACTCAATTTACGTGTGAACATAACCATTTGATCCAAACATTCCTAACTTTATTAACTTTACTGTAACCTCCTATTCTTAGTATATGAGCAGGTCAAATATTGAATTTAATCCTAAATATAATACCTTAAGTTACTTGGTCTCCCAAATATTTATAATTTTTTCTTACAATATCACTATTAGTTGTAATTAGTTCCCACTCAGGGTGACTCTAATGTACATAATTAAATACGATAGTTTAAAAAATCAACACATATTTATGATAAATAATTAATTTAATTAATTTTTTAATATCTTTAAATTAATTATCTAATTCATATATTAACAATATAAGCGGTGTTCATCTTGACTCAAAGATATTTCTACATAGGCATGCCACATGTTGACATTTAGCGGGTCCAATCTACATATTATACTGTTGTTTGAAACTCAAGGATATCAATTGTTCCTCGTGAAATATTTAAGAGAAAATATAACTTTTCGTCCCTCAAATTTAGGCCCATTTAGGTTTTGGTCTCTGAAATTTGAGACTCGAGGTATTGGTCCCTAAAATTTACCCTGTTACAAACCGTTAGTCCTTGGGAGCCAGATGTTGTTACACTTTGCTGAGTTGGCACAAACAGTGTTAGCTGTCAGCTATGTCCATTTGGCTTCTAACTTGTCCACCACATGGCATGGGGAGCTGGACATCTAACTAGGAAAATTTAAAAAAAGAAAAAGAAAAAAGGTAGCCTCTATTCAAAGCACACCCATAAGACACTCATGGGAGAGAGGGAAACGACAATGCATGATGAGTAGAAGGGACAAACTGGAAAGGCGCTAGGCCAAGAAGGACCCACACTTGCTGGTGAAGAGTGACATGGCCGTCACCAGAATAGTAGCATTTCCAATAGCCGGGGTGTGACAAAATCAAACCGTCATTGGCTTCCTCAATAATTTGTTGAAAGGTTTAAAGTAATGTGTGTTTTGGTATATAGTTGCTTAAGCCATGTTTGAGAAAAGTGAGGAGTTGGTTGTGGAAGGGGAAGGATGGGAATGGTGATTAATCCATCAAGTGCATGAATGATTTAGGTTGTTTGCTCTAGTTAGCCATATAATGGTTTAGTGTTTTTGGTTCTGTTGTTAGATTTTAACCCATTTAGGTGATCGGTGTTTCATCTTCTTTAATGTTGTGTGGTCGTGCATGCTCTGTTTTCACTTCTTTCTGGAAGTTGTTGGCATGAGCAGCAAGAGGGCAGTTATTTGATTTCATCGTATTGTAGAGCATTGACTGTCAGTTTTGAGCATTCGTCTTCTCCTTTTTTAACAATGAGTGTGCTAGGTTTTTGTTTGCTTCTGTTGAATTGTGCTCTGTTTTGCGGTCGGTACTATGTTCATTGTTTATATGTTAACTGACTATGCATTATGTTCAATTTTAGTTGAGTATTTGGTATCTGGAGTGAACATGGATGCTGATGAAGAGAGGAATGAGAGTAGTGATAATAGTGAGGAAGAATACAATAGTGATATTAGTGAAAGTAATAGGGAGGAAGGGACACATGGTGACTCCGAATATGCATTCTTAGAGTTTGAGAATAGTGACGAAGAGGACATTGATGATGATTAGTTTTCACGATATGTAGATGTGGGAGTAAGTGATGTGTAAGAAGAAGTTGTTGGTAGTTCTCAATTTATGAGAGTGCCAGTTGAAGAAGGAGGGCAGAATAATGTGTTTGAGACAAGAGAGAAGGATATGTTAGGTCTATTATCAGATCATGAGTCTGAGAAAATTGATGTAAGTGAAAGATCAAGTGAAGAAGATGATAAGACAGCAGGGATAGTGAATAAGCTAAGATATAATCCAGCGGAGATGTGCAAAGAGTTTAAGTTTATGTTGGGGATGGAGTTTGCCTCAATTGGTCAGTTTAAGGATACAATCAGAGAGTACGCATTGCTCTACAGCTATGAAGTAAAATTCATAAAGAATGATAAGGTTAGGTGCCGAGTGAAATGTGCACAAGAGGAATGTAATTGGTTAATGTTTGTGAGCCAAGTAAGAGGTGAATTAACATATCATTTGAAGACACTTTGTTCAAAGCATACATGTGGGGTGTCAATAAAGGGAAAGAATGCTAGCGACAAGTGGGTGGCAGAAAAGATAGTTCACATAATGAACAGAAACAAAAATATTAAGCTGCCTGATATAATTGGATCACTAAGGGAACACTATATGGTTGATGTGTTTGTATGGAAGGCCTCTAAGGCAAGGAGAAGGGCGAAGACCATGATTGACAGCAATTAGAAGGAGCAATATCATAAATTGAGAGATTATTGCAATAAAGTGAGCAAATGTAACTCAAGGACAATATTTGCCTTAGTTACTGATAAACCTTACTCAGACCACCCTCCCGTATTCAAGAGAATATATGAATGCATAGGATCCGTTAAGCGAGGTTTCCTAGCGGGATGCAGACCTATTATTGGGTTGGATGGGTGTTTGTTAAAGGGTCCATATGGAGGGATGTTGCTTGTAGCCGTGAGATGTGATACTAATAATCAATACTGTCCATTAGTGTGGGCTATGGTAGAGAGAGAAAATAGAGACTCGTGGACTTGGTTTTTGAATAATCTATTTGATGATATCGGTAGTATGCAAGAAAGATGGGTCTTTATATCAGTTCAACAAAACATCAACTACTTAACTATTTGTGAGTTGTAACATTTTTTTGTACGTAATTAGAATATATGTTTATTTGGATTATTGAATATTTGTCTTTGATGACTTGTAGGGTCTTGTGCCAGCAATGAAGAGCTGCTTGAAAGAGTTGAACATCAGTTTTATGTTCGGCATTTGTACTCTAATATCAAGACCAAATATGGAGGAGGGATTGTGATTCGCAATTTAGTCCATTGACCTGTAAAGGCAACAACAAAAACTGACTGGAAGGGGCGAATGAATGAGTTGAATGCTGTCTATAGTGGAGATTATGATCACTTGATGGCAATCCATGCAAGCTGTTGGGCAAGGTCTCATTTTGATGAGTATTGCAAGTGTGATATGATCACCAACAACATCACCGAGTTGTTCAATGGAAGATTGTTGGAAGCACGAGAACTTCCAATTGTGAGCTTACTTGATTGGATTCAAACATATCTAATGACTCGCTTTGCAGAAAATCGTGTCAAGGCCGATAAGTATCGTGATAAAGGGATTGTTTGCCCACGACCTCAGAAAAGATTGGATAAATAAGCAAGAATGTCAGAAATGGGAGGTTAGATATGCAGGCGACAATCGATTTGAGGTGTCATTCAATGCTCATAAGTTTAGGGTTGACCTTACTAACAAAACATGCACTTGTTTCTGGTGGCAACTTAATGGGATTCCTTGTAGGTAAATATTTACAATTTATATGATTCTATTATAATGTAAGGTTTGCTGGTTCTGTTATTATTATGTATATTACATGTCATGAACACGTGACTATGTATGTATAATATACTGTTTGGTTAATTTTTGTTCCCATTCAATTATCGACTGGTTCTGTTATTAAATCAATGTGAGGTGAGAAGGAGGATAATGATCTGTTGTTTGCTAGTTAATATACTCTTTGCTGGTTCTGTTATTAAATCAATGTGAGGTGAGAAGGAGGATAATAATCTGTTGGTCGCTGGTTCTGTTCATTGGTTCTGTTCACAGTTTAACGTAGATTAATCATACCCTCATAATACAGCGAAGCTTTCCTCTTTTATTCTTATGAACTCAGAATATGTTGGTTTTCCTTTAGTGTCATGGAAAATAAACATGTGGTGATTGATGACTGAAAAATGAAATTTAGTCCTGCTTAGGTATTCATTCAA
This sequence comes from Neltuma alba, assembly GCF_004799145.2. Lineage (NCBI taxonomy): Eukaryota > Viridiplantae > Streptophyta > Magnoliopsida > Fabales > Fabaceae > Neltuma > Neltuma alba. Next base: position 662,338 of record NW_021633509.1, read on the forward strand.
TTCCATTGATACTATTCTATATGTGATGCTCTATAGATTATCAACTAACACCATTTTATGGAATCTATTGAGTACTATTCTAAATGAAACCCCCCTCAACTTGTAATGAATTGATCTTTCAAGTTTTGGGGGAAACTGACTCAGATGCGTGATGTTGTTTTCAATTGAAATAACTATCTTACTCTTTGATCTTCATAACTTGTTTAATAATTTTTTTACAGACATGGAGTTGCTTGCATATTTGCTAAGAGGGAGGATCCACATGACTATGTAGACAAGTACCTAACATTGCAGTCATATGTTGCTTGTTACTCTTCTGTCATTGAGCCTATGAATGGTGGGAATATGTGGGAGAAAGCATATGGTGAGGCTATTGATACTCCAGTTTATCACAGGCATTCTAGGAGGCCTAAGAATAAACAAAAGAAAGGACGAGATGAACAAATACTCGAGCTAGAAAATGAGAAGCGTCAACATCGGGTTTTCCAATGTTCTAATTGTGGGCAACAAGGTCACAACTGATGGTCTTGCAAGCAATCCAAGAGGCCTGACAAGCTTCCAATCAAAAGAAAAAGAAGAGAAGCTTCTTCTACTCAGGAATCAATTGTTGCAAAGCCTCTTGGAAGTAGTCAACCTTCTTAATTATACTATGTATTTGTAATTTTCAAACTTATGCATCTTGTGACTACTAGCCAAATAGACTAACAAACTTGGCTATAATGTTCATAATATTTTGGATATAATTATTTGTCACTTTTGTATTTTGTGGGAAAGAAAACAATGATTTCTACTTTCTCAACTTAGTGATGCAATTTGTAAATTAATTATATTGAAGTCAGGGAATGATAGGATTTTGGAATAGATTTTGCACAATTTGTAAGTTGTTCTACTATTATTTTGAAAGACAAATTATCAATTATGTTCAATTGGTGCCTAAAGCAAAGCTGTGGTTCATGATGATTTTCTTACTCCATTACAGGAAATTTTTTCTGTTCTATAATTTGCCTAGTCTCTAGTTATTATTTTGTTTTAATTTCCCTCTTCTTCTTTTTGTAGTTCTACAATTTTCTCACTCAATTACAAGGCTATTTCTTTTAGTATTTTTGTAACGCATTACAAGTCAACAGGTAGAGGGAAGAAATTAATTAATTAATAAGCCAGCTGATTTGGTCTAATTAATTAATTAGTTAATCAGTGTGGGGGCTGCGAAAACACTAGAATAATATAATGCCATTTGACTTGTTCAAGAAACAAAAGGGATTCATTTTTTTTTTTTTGGAACCTGCATAGCTTACTATGAGATGTAAATATAATACTGCAGCGCTTTAGCTTTGGTGTTTCGTGACTGTAATGTGCTATGTTGGTACTGAAGAGAGGGAGGCAGGTGGGGTAAGTAGCTTTCTACTTCACAATATTCTACTCTAATACATACACACACCACCATGATCGGTGCCCCAATTCCTCCGTTTTTCCTCTAGATGTCTCTATTCATCATCATTTTATTACTGCTTCATTTCTGGATTTATAACCCAAACCTCTAATTCCAATTACAGTGACCAACCTATCACCTTGCTCTGCTTCTGTTCCCTTTTAATTCCATGGCAGTAATTTATACAATATTTAATCAGTTTTGGATTAGATATACTATCCACCAGTGTGGATGAAACAAGAGCATCATCCACTCCTTCAGAGGCTAATGAACAAAGTTGCGATAGCTACTTGCTGCTGATCAAAACAAAAACTTTTGGCAACAATATATTCATATCATTTTACAGCTACATCATCATTTTACATAGCAATATATTTATAGCAACCACAACATATATCAGCCTTTCCAATTTCCTCATCCTCCTTCTCAACTCAACATTCTCTTCCTTCAGCTTGTTTATCCCATCTAACATTGGATTTTCAACTGGTCCATCAATCCAATCAAAGTATTTGCATGTCCATCTCTCCTAAATAAAACAAAAATCAACAGAAACCATTAGCCATGACCACTCAATCAACAAAACCCATAAACTGAGAAACTCAATCAGATTTGTAAACAACATTATCGTTCACTAACCATGTAATTTGGACATTTAACAAATCTTGTGCCATAATTTTGCTCTATCCATGAAGTTAGCACTATAACCTCATCTCCACATTTGCATCTTTGGACACCCATTTCACCCAACCTTCTGCTGATAGTGTGTGAAGATGAAGTTCTTCTAGAAGCCATTGATGAACACCACAACCAAAGACTATTTGAAGGTGCCAAACAAGTCGAACCAGAGATGGGGGGAAAATTGATTTTGTCCAGCTTGAGCTCTGTCTCGGTTTTGTGCCTTTACTTCAGCTTCTCTTCCCCTCGCAAAATGTTCCACTTCCCTTCACCGAGCTTTCCTTCACCCACTGTACCTTTGCCCGATCTCCTCTTTCCTTCGGCGAATGTAGCTTCACCAGACCTCGTTCTCCCTCCGCCCACTAGCCCTTCACCAAATCCCTTTGTTCCTTCTTTTATGCCCTACTCGGTAGCCCCATCTCTTATTTGAACAGAGGGAAGCTACTCAGCATGCATCGTTGTTTCCCTCTCTCCCATGAGTGTCGTGTAGGTGCGTTTTGAACAGAGGTCGTCTTATTTAAAAAAAAAAAATTTCCTAGGCAGATGTCCAGCTCCCCGTGCCATGTGGACAAGTCAAAAGCCAAATGGACATAGCTGACACCATTTGTGTCAACTCAGCAAAATGTAACAGCATCTGGCTCCCAAGCACTAACAGTTTGTAACGGGATAAATTTTAGGGACCAATACCTCGGGTCCCAAATTTCAGGGACCAAAACCTAAATGGGCCTAAATTTGATGGACGAAAAGTTGTATTTTCCCAATATTTAAACAACGTAATAAAATACCTTTATTAAAAAAGACAAAAAGATATTGATGAGAAAATATTGTAGAAAACATGGTGTAAGAGAACGAAAGAGATTTATGAGGATGACGCTCCTTATTGATAATTTATGTGGGTCCCTCCACTGAAAAAAAAAATGTGGGTCCCATATATTTTGTCTACTTTTTTATGGGTAAAACTGTGAACAGGCATCATCAATATTATTATGATGAAAGATTATTCTTCATTTAGAAAGTTAAAAGTTCAAACGCTAAAAAAAGGAAAAATCCTATAAAAAGGTCTCAATAGAAATCCATCGCCAGTTTCCGTTTAAAGATGTTGCTGCTAAAACTCCAAGTGAGGATGGTTCATCCACAATGACGCTGTCTATTTTAGCACAAGAATGGACAAATTTAAGTGGCAAGTAGAAAATTTTATGACTTCAACTAATTGGCATTAGTTTTGATGATCATTTGGATGCCTTTTATTGTGTCAGCCTATTGATATCATTGCATATCTCTTTGACAAACTGCTTTTCCAGAGTTGCACTCAGTTTCGTGTCTCTGAAATCCATATAGATTAGTGTATCTTTCCTTGTAAGTTAAAAATAAATTTATCTATAATTCGTGTTCATATGGTCTATGATAGTTGTATGAAACTGTGGTTGATGGCAAAAAAGGGTATGAAACTTTAATTTGATGGTGGCAATATTAATTCTTGTCTATAGTTTGATGATAATTATTTTCCTGACAATGATACTTTATTAATTACCATATAAAAAAATTAGAGTAATACACTGACCTCTTCTTTATTCAAACCTAAATCACAGAGGTCTCTCTTTTATTTAAAAAATCTATATAAATTTTTTTGGAAATCAAAACATATATTACATAAAACTTTTTTTTTAATTATAATGTTTTGCATCCATCCATGCAACTACTAATTGAGGGGTTAATACATTATAAAATTTAGTGTAAAATGTGGTTTGAGTGTAAATTAGGCCAAAATAGAATAGTATAAATAAAAGGGTTCAGGACAAATCTATCTAAGAAGTATTCGCAAATGCGTACAAACATCATATGATATTCACTCAAGTGTAAAAATGCCCATGGACAAAGGGTGCAAAAATACTATACTTGTTAAATCAAACAAATGTCTATTAACTTTAAGAACATAAACATATATGAGGATCACCATTAAAAAGTAATTAGGGACATTTGCTTAAATAAACGATGATGATATTTTTGCATGCTTTTAAAATCTTCACAAGAATTTTGCAACCGAGTGAATATTATGCATAATGCTGGGTGTACATTTGCATGTATTTAGTTTCCTAAGTAGATTTTTAAAATATATATTCTTGCTGCTTCTACTTCTTAGGCTGAGTAGTTTCCAACCTTCCTTTTTCATAAAGAGGCCTTCATATAGGAAGGGGAAGATAGAAAAGAGGGAAAGAGAAGGAGAGGAGAAAAATTAGAGGAGGGAGGACAATAAGAAATGAGAGGGAACCTGAAGTTAACTTGCCCTTAATTTGTCGCTTTGGGGTTACTCCAACAATTAACCGAATTAATGCAATATAGTGCACAATCCGGGTCGTATTCACTTTGAGGAACAGAAAACGAAATTAAATCCTAGTAAATAAATACAAGTAACCTAAACTATAAAAAGAATTTTTGATTTGATAATTGCTAAGTAAACACCTTGAATTAAATTGAAATTAAAATACTTTTTTTTTGTTTTTATATAAAAATGATTAAAATGAATGAAGATTAAAGAAATGAAAATGAACACACAAATAACAATGATAATAATCAATCCTCCAATTCAACAATGCAGGCAATCATCACTCTAAAGATGTGGGAGTTAAAACAATGAATTAAGAATATAATTAAGCTTTTAATCCAACAACCGAGCCACCTCGAGTTGCCACAAAATTTTCCTAAAATCCCAACTTACTAACTGCAACCAGAATAGTAAAATAGGATTAAGGATGCTAAAAACCAATGCTTAATTAGAACTCTTAAATCCAAAATAACAGAATTAAAACTAGCAAGAGACAATATGATCCAAAATTCCAAACCACCTTAGAAAATCACAATATTAACTCCAAAATCAATACAAATGTCATAACCACAACATTATAATTGAAATCAAAGCTATAACAGCCCAATGGCAAATGCTAAGCAATAATCCAGTCACAATAATCTCCAAATATAATCAGATTAAGCAATACAATTATCCCAACAATCAGAAAAACTTTCCTAAGACCTAGGAATTGTTAAACAATTATTGAGTAAGAAATTAAAGCAACTAAAACTCCCATTTGAAGATCCAAGCTCCTGCTATTGTTGTTGAATTGGAGAATTAGAGGATCTTAGCCACGGTTTGTCATGAGAAATGCCATATTCAGAACTTTGCTACAGGATCCCATGGAAGAACACTGTTCACGGTGAATCTGTCGTGCTCGTGCTATTCGTTCTGCTGGTTCTGTCGTGTGTGCGTGTTTCGTGTGCGCCTCCTCTTCCGCCAAATGAAGGTTATTATTCGAATACTGCCAGCCGCCCCTGTTTTTCTCACGTCTCCTCTGCTCGTTCGTGGGTCTTGTGTTCCTTGCCGCGCCCAGCTCCCGTGTTCGTCTTGCTGCCGTCGCTGATCTGTCTGCCACCAGGAGATTCAGCGAAAAGAAGACGGTGGGGATGGAGAGAATGGCTCAAAACTGAGCCCCCGTCGTTCAGCTCTCTCTCCCTATTCGTCGCCGTCGAGCTCTGTGCGTGCCGCCTCGTTCAGCTTCCGCCAAGATGAAGAAGAAGATTGTAATAATATATATCAGGGGTGGAGCAAAACGCAGCGTTTTGCTCCCCCCTTTATTATTTTATTTTTTTAATTTATTTTTCTTTTCTTTTTCTTTTTTATTTTTTTATTTTCAAAATCTTCCAAAAACCTACAAGCAAAAATTCAAAGATAAGGTAGTATTAATTGTCCTCAAAAATTAATTAGTCACAATTAAACCAAAATATGATAATTTTGCCCCTATAAAATAATAATTCAAAATAAAACATATTAAATCAACTAATCAATCAATTAAGGTCAAAAGGGACTAATTAAGTTGACAAAACCCATATAAAAGATATCAAAATATATAAAAATAATTGAGTTTGTCAACTCCCCCACACTTAGCCTTTTGCACTCCTGGGCAAAACATCATTAAAGAAGAATCCAATAGAGACACTCAATGCAAGCAAACATAAAACTAACTAAGCATGAATGTGCAATTAACTCAAGCAACCTTTATTCCTAATCAATCAACAATTATAGAATATTTCAGTGCAAAGAAATTAACACTTGAAACATAGCTGGATAAAAGAAGAGAAACATAATAGAGCTCACATAGGGTACAAGTGTTTCACTCATCTCTCAAATGGGAAAAATTTCACTCAATCCACCTAGATTAGCACCTACCATAAGCTTGTAGAAATTCTAATATCTCCACCACTAACATACCTTAGACTCATGATCAAGGGGACTTGAAGGGTTGTAATGTCGAAAAACAAGGCCAAATGAATGAATGGACTAACAAGTGAAATGCATGAGTAGTAAAAAATCAACCCAAAGTGAGCTTAAGTACAATCATAAAAGAACACCAAAGTGCAGATTTTAAACTTTTGAAACAGAAATCCTTACTCTTCAAACCACCATGGAATGCCTTATTTCAAATTTATTCTTTTGTTGCAACTTATTTTCTCTCTTTTTTTTAATAACTTTCTTTCTTTGGCTTTTTCTAAACATTTCTTCTCTTTCTTGCCTTTTTCTATCTCTCTCTTCTTCTTCTTCTTCTTTCTTCTTTTTTTTGCTTTTTTTTTTCTTTTTTTTTGACATCCAAACCCAAGAAGGCAAAGATATAGACATTAATGATGTACTTTTCAAAATGAAAAAACCAAATGTAACTCATGCAAAACACTTGCTTAAAAAAATGAATGGAATGAAAGTGAAGGCTCAAAGGAGTGAACAAAGGTTAAATGAAGTGGTTTGTGTTTGGGTAAAGGTTTAGAAATGAATGCCCCTATCATCTTCATAAATCTAGGTATTAATGCAGTTTTGAAAAAGAATCTAGACAAGTTCTAGAGGTTAACCAAAACTAGGTGAAAATCACACAAGATGAGAAAGAATACATGGCTCAAAAATCCTTTCATCAAGGCTTTCTCCAAGATGTTTCCTCCTTAAGGATCAAGCTATGAAACAAAGTTAATAACACTGCACCAAAGGCATTCTACTATGCTAATCAACTAAGAACAAAAATCACTCAAATCAAATGCAATCAAACTCAGCCGTGCAATATTCACAAGCATTGTGTAAAAGGATTTTAAAAGAGATGCCCAAGGATTACAAAAGTCAAAATTCAGCAACAGAGAAAATAGCAACTCACCCATACAGCAGTGTAGAACACTGAGGAGAATGAAAACAGGAGGACATAGAAACTAGCAGCAAAATTCCCAAGCAAGAATCACTCTCAAATCATGCGATGCAATTCAGAAATCAACCAATAAGGCAGAGAAGAGAGCAATTATAGCAGCAATACTTAGGAAACATGAGCAATTCCAAAGGCAAATTTTTTTTTTCAAAACAGCTCAACAACTCAACAATAATCCCTCCCCACACTTGATCAATACATTGTCCTCAATGTAAGAAAACAACATTATCTTAACCTAAACTCTCGGTGAAGTGAAGTTGTGAAGCCTGATTTGAAATCGAAACACAACATGTCACTATCACGAAGAAGAGAGAAAGAGAGGTAGGATAAGATAATGTGAAATGAAAATAGACAAGTATAAATCAAGTGATCAGAAGAGATGGCAGAATCAAGAGGAAGCAAAACACATAACTACTAAACTGAAATAAACAGCTACAACTACAACTACTGGAAAAGTTCCCTCCCCCACACTTACTCCTAACTATCTCAGCAAACAGATATCACCAGCAATACAACAGAAAGTAAAAGAGTAGGGTGGAAGGGAACAACCGGGTGATCAGGGGGGTCTTTGATCCTCGTGGTAGTGCTTCAGTAGATGGCCGTTGACTTGTGAAGTTATACCGGTCTCCTCATCTACGAGCTTTACCGTGCTAAAGGGATATACTTTAGTAACTCTAAACGGACCTTCCTATTTGGTGACAAACTTCCCAGGCATCAGCTTCAACCGGGCTTTAAACTTTAGAACCTTGTCACCTTCATGAAACTGCTTCCTCAGAATCTGTCTATCATGAATCATTTTCAGTTTGTCTTTGTAGATTTTGGCATTGTCGTAGGACTCAAGTCTCATTTCTTCAAGTTCCTGGAGTTGCATCTTCCGATTGACAAGTGAAGATTCGAGATCTGCATCACATGCCTTGATTGCCCAATAAGATTTGTGCTCGATCTCCATAGGCAGATGGCAAGCCTTGCCATAGAGCAACCGGAAGGGGGACATGCCTATAGGGGTCTTGTAGGCAGTCCTGTAAGCCCAAAGGGCTTCCTCAAGCCTTTCACTCCAGTCCTTACGTGATGGTTTCACAATCTTCTCAAGTATTCGCTTCACTTCCTGGTTAGAGACTTCAGCTAACCCATTCGTCTGAGGGTGATAAGGAGTGGCCAGCTTGTGATTGACTCCATGTTTAGCCAATAGAGACTTGATGGTCCTGTTGCAGAAGTGTGTTCCTTGGTCACTGATGATTGCTCTTGGAATGCCATACCTGCAAAAGATATGAGAACGTAAAAACTTGGCAACAGTAGAAGCATCATCTTTCCTAGTTGGCACTGCCTCTACCCATCGAGACACATAATCTACTGCAAGTAATATGTATGAAAACCCAAAAGACGAAGGGAAGGGACCCATAAAATCCATGCCCCACACATCAAAGATTTCACAAAAATGCATAGGTCTTAGAGGCATCTCATGCTTCCTACCCAAACTCCCAAACCTCTGACACTTATCACAAGACTTGCAGAAAGAATAAGCATCCTTAAATAGAGAAGGCCAATAAAAACCACACTCTAAAACCCTCCTAGCAGTCCTATTAGCACTAAAATGCCCCCCACAAGATAAAGAATGTGCAAAGGTAAGGATAGAGTGGATCTCATTATTTGGAACACAGCGTCTGATGATCTGGTCACTGCATTGCTTCCACAGGATTGGAGCATCCCAGATATAGTATCTTGCCTCCCTCTTCAGCTTATCAATCTGAAATTTAGACATAGAAGGAGGTATAAGGTCAGTGACAAGATAATTAACTATATTAGAGTACCAAGGCTCATGAACAGCCAAGGCAAAAAGTGCAGAATCAGGAAATGAGTCAATAACAAGATCAGAAGAGTCAACTCCCTGTGTGCCTTCAGGTAACCGACTAAGGTGGTCAGCTACATGATTCTCCGCTCCAGCTCGATCTCTAATCTCGATATCAAACTCCTGTAGCAGCAAAGCCCATCTCAGCAGTCTAGGTTTAGACTGAGGCTTCTTAAATAGGTACCGAACCGCTGCATGATCTGTAAAAGCAACCACTCGAGAGTTTATTAGATATTGTCTAAACTTATCCAAAGCAAAAATAATAGCAAACAGTTCTTCTCCGTAGTGGTATAATTCACTTGAGCGGAATCAAGCGTCTTGGAGGCATATGCGATGACTCTAGACTGTTTCTCCTCCTTCTGTCCAAGCATGGCACCTACTGCAAAGTTAGAAGCATCACAAGATAACTCAAAATGTAAATTCCAGTTAGGTGCAGTGAGAATAGGAGGTGAAACAAGCATAGATTTCAAAGTGTCAAAAGCATGTCTACACTTATCATCAAATTTAAATTCAGTATCCTTTTTCAATAAGGTAGAAAGAGGCAGAGCAACTTTACTAAAATCCTTAATAAAGCGCCGATAGAAACCTACATGCCCTAAGAAAGACCTCAAATCCTTTAAACAAGTAGGATAAGGAAGGGATGAAATAACTTCAATTTTGGCCCTATCAACCTCAATCCCCTTTTGAGAGATGAGGTGACCTAAGACTATCCCTTTATCAACCATGAAATGACACTTTTCAAAGTTTAAAACCAATTTCTTATCGATACACCTCTCAAGAGCCTGCTCTAGGCTATTCAAGCACTCATCAAAACTCTCACCATAAACAGTGAAGTCATCCATAAAAACTTCCATGTTTTGCTCTAGAAGATCACTAAATATCACCATCATGCACCTTTGAAAGGTGCCTGGAGCGTTACACAACCCAAATGGCATCCTTCGATAAGCAAAGGTACCAAAAGGGCATGTGAAGGTAGTCTTGTCCTGATCTTCAGGAGCGATAGGCACCTGAAAATAGCCAGAAAAACCGTCAAGAAAACAATAGTGAGACTTTCCTGAAATTCTTTCCAACATCTGATCTATAAAAGGTAATGGAAAGTGGTCCTTTCTCGTAGCATCATTCAACTTCCTATAGTCTATACACACTCTCCAAGCATTTTGAACCCTAGTTGGAATCAGTTCATCATTTTCATTTCTCACTACTGTGATATCGCTCTTCTTTGGTACTACTTGTACTGGACTTACCCACTCACTGTCTGATATGGGATAGATGATCCCAGCACTCAACAACTTTGAGACTTCCTTCTTAACCACATCCAGAATGAGAGGATTCAATCTCCTCTGTGGTTGCCTAACTGGCTTGGACCCTTCATTCAAAAGGATCCTGTGTGTGCAAACTGATGGATTAATTCCTAGAATATCCCCTAAAGACCATCCTATAGCCCCTTTATGACTCTTCAACACAGAAATCAATCTTTCTTCTTCAGAACTATTCAAAGAACTGGAAATAATAACAGGCAATTTAGAATCAGCAGCAAGAAAGACATATTCAAATTAGAGGGGAGGGGTTTCAGTTCTAAATCAGGAGGTTACACAACAGAAGGAACTAATTCTTTTATGTCAAGTGCATTCAATGCAAGCGGCATGTCCATATGGCTTGGGGAAGGAGATATAAGCTCATCATGATGTGTATGTCCTCCACTTCCCAAACTCAGTGCCATTCTTGGATAACTTACAAAAAGAAGGATCAGTATCAATTTTATCAACAGAAACATCAAGTAAATCACAAGAAAGAGTGGGATTAGAAGTGACTAAGTCAGTAGCAAGCTTGTTGCTAGCCTCTTCTAATGTTCCAGCACCACTCAAAGGAGAAGCTACCGGTGTAGCTTGTGTAACAGCTCCTTTATCATCAGTACCTGCAGAATCAACAAACTCGCCTTTCTCAAGGCTATCATCAAGTGTAATGTTCAAGGTAGAATCACAGTTAAGACAAGATGATGCATCAAAATCATGAGAGATGGAAAAGAGGTGATCAACTTCTAAACAGCTAACACACACCACGTCACCATAACATGAGCAAAAAGAAGAAGAATGAGGGGTAGATAAACAAGTAAATGCATCATCATGCTCAACAATCTCACCATACCAATCATGTTCATGCATCTCAGATTCATGCAAATCATCAACATCATTAACAGCACAATCAATCAAATTAACACCCAAGTAAGAGCAATCTGCATAACCTTGACTCATAGCATCAGAAATGTTTAAGGTAATATGTTGGTCCCCAAAGCCCATGGTAATGACCCCATCTTTTACATTAATTATGGTTTGGGCTGTTCTAAGAAAAGGTCTTCCTAGAATCAAAGTGCTATTGGCTTTAATCTCATCAGTCATATCTAACACATAAAATCAGTTGGGAACACAAGACCCTTCACTTGCACAAGAACGTCCTCAATAAAGCCCTTAGGGTGTCTCACAGTCCTATCAGCTAGACCTAGTACAACACTGGTGTCTTTCAAGGCATGAATACCCAAACTCTCATAGATAGAGGTAGGCATAACATTTATGGCTGCACCTAAGTCTAGTAAGGCATGTGAAATGTTTGTTTTGCCTATGGTACAACGAATAGTGTAGGAACCCAGGTCTTTACACTTAATAGGTAGCTGTGGCTTGAAGATAGCACTAACACTAGACCCCAGTTGGATTCTCACTATGCCTATACTTCCTCTTGTTTGTACATAGATCTTTTAGAAACTTAGCACACTTAGGCATCTTCTTAATCAAATCAAGTAATGGCACATTAACCTCAAGTTTGCTAAACATTTCAAAAAGCTCATCATTATCTTTCTTTTCAACAACTTTCTTACTTATGAGATATGAATGAGGAAAAGGCAAGTCAGAAATGTTTACCTCATCACCTTTGGGAGGTAATCCTTTCTCTATTGGCTCTTTGGATTGAATGGAGGTCTCTTGAGTAGTCTTGGGAATGTCTTGAGTGGTTTTAGAAGGAGGAGACTCAACTTCTATCTCTTCATCAACCAGTTCTTCACCCTCTTCATCATCTTTGAATTGCACTGTCTTAGCACCAATTTCCTTACCGCTTCTCAATGTAATTGCATTCAAAGATTTAGGATTTATCACCGTGTTGGAAGGCATTGAACCACTAGCCTTAGCTTGCTGTTCACTCACACCATTTGACAACTTAGTGACATAAGAAGTCAAATTAGAGGTTCTAGTTTCTCATTGCTCCATTCTATTCTCTAGGGCTGCAAATCTAGCTTTAGATTTAGCTTCAGACTTAGATATTTGTTCAGTCATTGCCTCAATGCCCTTGAGTATTCGAGAGAACTGCTCATCATCCTTAGACTGTGATTGCTGTGGGGTAGACATGGCTCTAGAAGATTCTCCTTGTAACCCTCCATAGTAAGATTGCCCTTGAGGAACCATATTCCCTTGAAACCCCTCTTGAACCTGCCTATTGTCACCTCCTCCCCATCGGAAATTTGGATAAGCTTTCCATCCTTCATTATATGTGTTTGAGTATGGGTTCCATTGCTTAGATTGATTGGCCCTTCCTTGATACATGGCGGAAACTTCCTCATATCTATGAGGGCAAGCAGCAGAGATGTGCATAACAGAGTTACAATGCTCACAACTAGGTGCAGTCATCTCCATGGAATTAGGATTCTGGGTGTCAGTAGGGGGAGTGTGAGATGCAAGCTTATTCAACTGTGTAGTCAAAGCAGCAATTTGAGAAGTGAATGTGTCCAATTGAGGAATGTGGACTGAAGAAGGATTAGCATGCATTGCATTGATATTTTTAGACTCCCTGATGTTGTACTGTTGATGGTTCAAGGCCATTTTCTTGATAAGTTCCCATGCCTCCTCAGCAGTTAAATCAATGAGAGAACCCCAGAAGCAGCATCCAACATCCCCTTATCTTGGGTCTTAAGTCCATCATAAAAGTATTGGACTAACTGCTCATCTGGAATCTGATGGTGTGGACATCTAGAAAGCAAATCCTGAAAACGGTTCCAGTAGTCATAAAGTGACTCATCATAATCTTGCTTTGCAGAGTAGATCTCTTTTCTCAATGTGGAAGTCCGGGAAGCAGGGAAATACTTCTCCAAGAATGCTTTTCTGAGGTTGTTCCAGTTATGGTAGGCATCTGCCATATGCCTAGGCAAGCTCATGTACCATTCTCGCGCTTTGCCCTCCAGAGACAAGTGGAATACCTTCCAAAAAACCTCATCCAGATTAGCCCCAACTAGCTTCATGCTAGCACATACCATAGAGAGAGATTTCAGATGATTGTACGGGTCCTCACCTGTCAAACCATAGAATTTAGGCAAAGAATCAAGCAGTGGACCTTTAATCTCAAAATTAACATCAACATTAGGGCATGCAACATTAAAAGGATCATAATTTGCATCAGAAGTAGTGGCTTCCCTAATGGTTCTTCTTCTAGGGTTATCTCCATTATTCTCTCCTACTCTATCATGTTCCCCATTATGTCCATTGCCCCCTCTGTCATTACCGCCATTGTTGTTACCATTAGGATTATTAACTGTTTCCATTATGTCACCTAAGTCAACCACCAAATCTAGATCAGTTAAATTGTCTAAGGGTGGCTGGCAGTATTCATATGGAAAAGGAGGTGGTTCTTGGTGGTGTGCATATGGTAGAGATATATGATTAAAGTATGGTTGATGAGGTTGGAGTGATGGGTTAGGTGATTGATGTGGAGGATGGTTCATCCAAGAAGGGTCATGGGTAGAGATGTGATTAGGCATTTGAGACTCTAGCTGAGCTTGGAAGGAGTCCAACTGTTGTAACAACTCTTCAATCTCTTGAGAGCATGTTGAATTAGAAGGTACTTCATTCCATGTACTATTTCCTGCAAAAAAGTGAGAATGCAAGGGCAAATCATGATTGCTATTAAACCAAGCCATGAGTCACACAATCAATTCCTAACAAAAGCCAATCTAAAGAAACTCAAAACAATCCTAAAAAGCTAGAAAAATCAAAAAAATAACACAAAAACACATAAACAGAAAAATCTGGAAAAATTCCAGAAAAGAAAGAAAATTAGAAAAATTAGGGAAAACGTTTGAATTTGGCCAAAATTTGCTAGGGCTAATAACATTAGTCTTGCTTAAAATGCCCAAAATCTTTAGAATACCAATTTTCAGAATTTTCTGGGCGAAAATTTTTTTTTAATTCCAGCAAACTGATTTTTTTTTTGAAAACTCAGATTTTTGCCAAATTTTGGATGTAGATCCAACATTATGATGCAAAGGCATGCAAGTGTCTATATCTATATGCAAAACAAAGAAAAATCAAAATATTTGGTTGTATTTTTGAAAATTTTGATGCAAATGAAAGAAAAGCCATGAAAAATCAAAAGAAGCAAATGCAAACTACTAAAGAAAATGCAAAAACTAACAAAAATAAAAACTAAAAAAGCTCAACAAATGAACCCCAATCAAGGCTACTTGACACTTAATTACTAGGGAACCAATTTCTTGGCTCCCCGGCAACGACGCCAGTTGAAGTTAACTTGCCCTTAATTTGTCGCTTTGGGGTTACTCCAACAATTAACCGAATTAATGCAATATAGTGCACAATCCGGGTCGTATTCACTTTGAGGAGCCGAAAACGAAATTAAATCCTAGTAAATAAATATAAGTAACCTAAACTATAAAAAGAATTTTTGATTTGATAATTGCTAAGTAAACACCTTGAATTAAATTGAAATTAAAATACTTTTTTTTTGTTTTTATATAAAAATGATTAAAATGAATGAAGATTAAAGAAATGAAAATGAACACACAAATAACAATGATAATAATCAATCCTCCAATTCAACAATGCAGGCAATCATCACTCTAAAAGATGTGGGAGTTAAAACAATGAATTAAGAATTATAATTAAGCTTTTAATCCAACAACCGAGCCACCTCGAGTTGCCACAAAATATTTTCCTAAAATCCCAACTTACTAACTGCAACCAGAATAGTAAAATAGGATTAAGGATGCTAAAAACCAATGCTTAATTAGAACTCTTAAATCCAAAATAACAGAATTAAAGCTAGCAAGAGACAATATGATCCAAAATTCCAAGCCACCTTAGAAAATCACAATATATTAACTCCAAAATCAATACAAATGTCATAACCACAACATTATAATTGAAATCAAAGCTATAACAGCCCAATGGCAAATGCTAAGCAATAATCCAGTCACAATAATCTCCAAATATAATCAGATTAAGCAATACAATTATCCCAACAATCAGAAAAACTTTCCTAAGATCTAGGAATTGTTAAACAATTATTGAGTAAGAAATTAAAGCAACTAAAACTCCCATTTGAAGATCCAAGCTCCTGCCATTGTTGTTAAATTGGAGAATTAGAGGATCTTAGCCACGGTTTGTCATGAGAAATGCCATATTCAGAACTTTGCTACAGGATCCCATGGAAGAACACTGTTCACGGTGAATCTGTCGTGCTCGTGCTGTTCGTTCTGCTGGTTCTGTCGTGTGTGCGTGTTTCGTGTGCGCCTCCTCTTCCGCCAAATGAAGGTTATTATTCGAATACTGCCAGCCGCCCCTGTTTTTCTCACGTCTCCTCTGCTCGTTCGTGGGTCTTGTGTTCCTTGCCGCCGCCCAGCTCCCGTGTTCGTCTTGCTGCCGTCGCTGATCTGTCTGCCACCAGGAGATTCAGCGAAGAAGAAGACGGTGGGGATGGGAGAGAATGGCTCAAAACTGAGCCCCCGTCGTCAGCTCTCTCTCCCTATTCGTCGCCGTCGAGCTCTGTGCGTGCCGCCTCGTTCAGCTTCCGCCAAGATGAAGAAGAAGATTGTAATAATATATATTAGGGGTGGAGCAAAACGCAGCGTTTTGCTCCCCCCTTTTATTATTTTATTTTTTAATTTATTTTTTTCTTTTCTTTTCTTTTACAGTTGTGCTTGATGATCTCAATGTCACTTTGGGGTCAAATTAAATTAAATTAACTCAAAAGATAGAAAAAGATAAAATTTGGATTTAGGGAAATATTAGAGAATGCTTTTTGGAAAATAGAAATTGGGTTATCTTTACTCAAAATGATCTGGGAGTTATTTTGTTCACTAATTTAAAATTAAAACCTTAATCACTAATTAAGTCAAGTAATCTTACTTTATAAATGTCCTAGAACTCTAGCTACAACCACTAATTAAAAATACTCTGGAAAACTGATTAATGTGCAATTAGGATTAGATTAATACAATTTGGGTCTCTAGACAAAGAACACTTCTCTTGAGATATTTGACAAGTGCCATGCAATTATAAAATTTATCCAAACTATGAAAGAAAGATATATCCGCATAGAACTTCAAACAGGATATGTGTGTGTGTGTGTGTGTGTGTGTGTGTGTTTGTGTGAATGTGTGTGTTAATCTCAAATCGCAAAATTCCAATCCCAATCACAAAAATTCAATCCCAAACTAAGAAATACAACTAGTACTCTCAAAAAATTTAATCAAATAATATCAATTTTAACTCAGAAAATCCATTGCTTAATTAGATCAAAAGAATTATAAAAAAAAACTTCCATAATTAACTTTGAAGCTCAAACCCAATCCTCCATCTCCAAGAAGCTTGATGAAATTAGCTACACGAATTTGAATTTTGCTAAAACAAATTCACTATGCATCGCGCCCATGGAGAAAAAAGGAAAGAAGGGTCTCACTGGTTTAACCATTGGTGTTCGCTATCTCAACTCTGTCACTCTCTCTCTCTCTCTCTCTCTCTCTCTCTCTCTCTCTCTCTCTCTCTCTCTCTCTCTCGCAGATGGTGAAGGTCATTCCAAAAGAAGATGTGGATGATGATGATGATTGTGGGGTGTGTATATGGTGGTTTCTCAAGATGATGATGCTCATCCCAACCCTAAGTTGCAACACTGCGTTTTGCATCTTCTCCTTCTTCTTTTTTTTTTTAAAATAAATCTAAGGTCCTCCTTTATGATTTTTCCGGTCTCTCCAAAATGACCAAAATGTCATGCGGGTCATATAAATACACTGTAATACCATATATCTAAATAATCATCAAAATAATAACATTTTTACCCATTTTCCTAATAACTCATGCATTAATTCTTAATAAAATTTATTCATCAATAATATAATTTATAACCATTAAACATACCAAATGAGCTCAAAAATGCATCAATTAATATATATAAATAATTGAACACATCACTTGACTTTTAAGATCAATGGAGCATCTACATATACAATACATTTTTTTATTATTTTTATTTTCATTGAACGTGCTAAGGAGTGGCTAAAGAATCTTTTCTCATGCAGCATCGAAACCTGACTCTGATACCATGCATGAATATAGATTTAGGAGAAAGAAGCTTTCAGACAGAACTGATTAACTTCTCATTATGATGAAAGATTGACATTACAATGAGCATTATTTTTGGTTTTATAACTCAATCGTGTAACCAGATGTTGTTAAGTAAACTAAAAAAATTCCTTTACAAAAACTGGGCCTCCATTTTCTTGCTGTACACTGCTTGTTGCGTGTTAGACGAAGAAGCAGCCTCGTCGCTAGCATCGCTCTTCTCTCCGAATAGAAGCAACTCTGTAAGGTTTGAAGCTTCTATCTCTCTGCTTAGTTATCCTCTTGTTTATTGGCTTTTGCTTTTGCTTACGCCTTGGCTAGATCACTTACCTACGTTGCTTATGACATACCTACGTGGCTTATGACATAGCAACATAGGGCTCTCGCTCTCGCTCCGTCAAGGCTCTCTCGTGATTCTGTTGCTTCTACTTGAAGTCAGACACGTGTCCCACACTTCAGAAGAGATGGAGACGCCTCAGCCAAAGCTAGTGCCTTCAATTGATGTGATTCAGTCAAGCATTGTACTACCTTTGATTCCTACTACTCATTTTGAGATTAATTTGGCCGTCATTATGTTGATAAAAATATTTTAATTTGAAGGCAATGAAACAAAGGATCCTTATGAGCACATAAGAGAATTTTTGCAACTGTGCTCAACTTTAAGATCAATGGAGCATCTAAAGATGCAATATACTTATGATTATTTCCATTTTCATTAAAAGGGGGTGCTAATAAGGAGTGGTTGAAGAATCTTCTCCCAGGTAGCATCATAACTTGACTCTAATACCATGCACAAATATAGATTTAATTAAGAGAAAGAAGTTTTCAAAGAGAACTGATCAACCTCTCACTATGATGAAAGATTCAAATTATGTATAATGTGCATTAGGTTTGGTTTTATAACTCAATCAAGTAATTAGATGCTATTAAGTGAATTAAACAAACTTCGTAACAAAAAGTGAGCTTAGGGCCCAATACTCAGGCCCATTATATTAATCGTGAGAACCAGGCTTTGATGCCATTGATGCAGGAAGGGGAAGGAAAAGGGAGAAAAGAGGGAAAGAGAAGGAGAGGAGAGAGACTAAAGGAGGGAGGAACAAGAGGAATAGAGAGAGAAGGGGAAAACTCAATACTCAAAATTATTTAATCTATAATTAAAGGCGTAGCTATTTTTAAGCCTCAAGCTAACCCTAGACAGAGCATTCTAGAATTTCAAACTTAAATGCAAATAACAATTAATGATAAAAGATAACAATCAAATTAAAATTAAAACCAAATATTCCCTGATAATACTAAATAACTACAATATCTAAAAATCCCAATTAATTATTACTCCGTATCCCATTAGGCCTCCATTGTGAAATATTTCCAAGCCCTAGGCGTTGCAAACTCAATACTTTATAATTAGTTTCTCACATAGGAGTCAACAAGAGTTGGTTGGTTGGTAAGGGGTTAATTCATAACCCATAAATTTATGAGCTTAAAATTCGTGTAAAGACTTGGTGGACAATCTATAAGCATACCTTTGTAAGCACTATTTGAGCTTGGAAGTATACCCTAGTCCTAGTAAGCTATCAGGACCTAACTTACCTAAAAAGCAAAAAAAAGTGTCTCACATGGGAAATTGCTTTAGCACTTTGTGCTACATACAGCCTTATGGCACGAAAACTCTTAAGAATGGGAGATTGTAACTACAATTTCGCTTGTAATTTTGTATTGTTAGTGTCTCACCTTTAATTTGTTAAAAAAAAAAACATTGTCAAGAAATTCTTTTAGAGCAAATGGAACCATTGCCGTTCATATTTTTCCTCTCTACTCAGTCTTTTGTCATTATTGAAGTTTTTGCACTCCATGATGATATATGTTTCTGTATCCTTCGCCTTTTTCTTCCTCAGTTAACAAACCATAATTATGTACTTTACTTTTTTACTGTTAATACGAGTTTGTTTATCATAAAAAGAATGTAATACATAGCTTACCATACAAGTTAGCCTTGGCGTCTGCTTTAGGAAACGATCGGCTAATGCTGATAGTTTTAAATCCCGACCTGTGGTCTGCAATTTTGTATTTTGTATTTTATTTTATTTTAGCTGATATTTTTTTTGTCAGTGGTTCGTCAAATCCATTTTCACTAGAAAGCATTCTTATCTTTTTGGACTTCGGCTTTTTATGTGTTCATTGAAATGTGTGTGTGTATATACCCATAGGATAAAAAATGTGTAATATATTGCTGACCATACAAGCTAAGTTACAATTGGCACCGGTTTTGGGAATCGATGGGCTGATGCTGATAATTTTAAATCCCAACCTGTGCTCTGCATTTCTTTTTTCATTTTATATTATATATATTTTTTGCTCATCTCATAGTTTTTGCCAATGGCTCGTCAAATCCATTTTCAGTGGGTGAAAAACAACAGCAGCAATATAGAGAGCATTCTTGTCTTTTTGGACTCCAGCTTTTTATGTGTTCATAGAAATGTGTGCGTATATGTGTACATATATACCCATAAGGGTTAAAAAAAACGACTTAAAGACTGATCCATCCAAATCTGTCCATCTTCAGGAAAAGCGTCGTTTAATAGTAACCTCCCAAAGCTATCAACAATCTTCCATGGAGAAAAAGAACCCTTGCATAGCCATGGTTCCATCTCCAGGCTTTAGCCTTCCCCAAGCACTCATCGCGTTCTCAAAACGACTCGTCGTTTTCCACCCTCACTTTCACATCACCTTCTTCATCCCCATACTTGGCCTTCCCTATCCTGCAACACATTCCATCTTCCAATCCCTATTACCACAAATAGACTTCATTATTCTCCCACACATCAACATGGACGAGGACCTCAAAGCTAACAATAATGAGCCAGTAACTCAAATCCATCTCACTGTGACTCGCTCTCTTCCTTCTCTTCGTCATGAGTTAAGCTCATTTATTAGTTCTCGAACTCATCATCTTGTTGCAATGGTTGCTGATTTGTTCTCAGCAGATGCGCTAGAAATAGCAAAGGAACTCAACCTCAAGTCATATGTTTTTCATTCTTCATCTGTTACTTCGCTGTGTTTCTTCCTGCGTTTTCCAGAGCTTGACGAGGATCACGAGATGGTTTCCACAGGTTTTCAAGAGTCATCACAACCTCTGAAACTTCCAGGTTGCAAAACTTTTATTTGAAGCAATTTAGATGTGGATGTAATGAATTTATATATTATTTTTTAAAAAGAGATAACTTTGTGTTTGTGTCTGTGCGTCCTTTTTTTAACGCTCTGGTAACTTTTTGAAAGATATTCTTTGTTTTTCGTACGCTTTGGTTACGTTTTGACCTTTTCACATGTGAATCATTTTATACTTTTCTTTTTGTGACGTGCCAAGGCAAAAAAAAAAAAAATTATAAAAATAATTTGTCTTCATAAGTCAATGGTATTAGCCATGACTTGATTGTTCAACAGATTTCAAAACATAAAATCACATAGATAGTGATCTTAGGTTAAGTAATATGTATTTAACAGTGATAAATTTAGTTTCGTATGGTAATCATTTTTGTTTTTTTCCCCCTATGAAAAGTAAACAACTTTCGTCGTCATATTGACATATATAAATTAAAAGAAATTTCAAAAAGTGAACTTATAATAGGATTGGGAATTAGTGTAAAGGGGTGTTTGTATTGATTTTTTTAGAAGTGATTTTATGATGTTTAAAATAAGTGTGTGAGAAGAGTCGTCTTTGCTCACATAAAAATTACTAATAATTTTGTAGTCTAATGACATGAAAAATGAGGTTATAGGTTTAATTAATCTCAGATTGTACGTTAGCGCCTATCCTCTAATTCAAAAAAAAAAAAAAAAACTTTGTAGGTTGTGTAGCTTTTCAAGGCAAGGATCTCCCACGTCCGGTTCCAGAAAGATCGAGTGACTCCTACAAAACACTCCTTCATGCAAGCAAACGACTCCGTTTTGCTGATGGTATCATAGTGAATAGCTTCCAAGATCTAGAACAAGAGGCAATAAAAGCTTTGCAGGAAAGCAATACTACCTCTGGTCCTAATTATAAGAGCCAGTTGATTAATTTGAGGAGATTAAGGAAGTAAGTTGAGTTAGTTATTTGTCCTAAATATGTGTTGTCTTTCCTAAAATATCTTTACTAATCAAGTGTATTAACTAGAACTATAATTATTAAAAGGACTATCTTGGAAAAAATTGAGTAAATATAAGAGATAAAATGGATTGGTGTCTTATATTTACGACCAAAATAAATGTCAAACAGGATTTTATATTAAGGACTGGAGGTAGTAATAAATACCCTTTTCTTTATCCAGTAGGACCCATCCTGCAGACAACCTCAACTATTATAAACAAGTCGAACTTAAAATGTTTAACTTGGTTGGGAAATCAGCCACAAAACTCAGTTCTATATGTCTCTTTTGCTAGTGGCGGAACACTTTCACATGACCAACTTCATGAACTAGCCTTGGTGTTAGAGATGAGTGGCCACAAGTTCTTATGGGTCTTGAGGGCTCCAAGTATGTCACCTAGTTCAGCTTATTTAAGTGCAAAAAGGGAGAATCCATTTGAGTACTTGCCAAAAGGGTTTCTAGAGAGAAGCAAGGGTCAAGGCTTTGTGGTCCCACCATGGGCCCCACAAATTGAAGTTTTGAGACATGAGTCAACTGGTGGGTTCTTGACACATTGTGGTTGGAACTCCATACTTGAGGCTACGGTCTATGGCAAGCCAATGATTGTGTGGCCACCATTTGCAGAGCAGAGAATGAATGCAGTTATGTTAGTTGAGCAGCTTAAGGTTGCAGTGAGGCCAAAAGTTGATGAGAATTATAAGAATGGGATTGTAGTGAGAGAGGAAGTTTCGAGGGTTGTGAGGATTGTAATGGAAGGTGAGGCAGGTAGAGAACTTCAAACAAGAATTCGAGTGCTTAAAGAAACTGCTGCTAAAGCCATTAGTGAAGAAGGAACTTCTACGAGGATGCTTTCTAACTTAGCGTATGAATGAAAAAGATTTAGGTAACATTAGTTTTTCCTTCATGAGTGAGTGATGTTATCCTGCTAGGTTCTTCACAGAATAATTTTGTGCATCTGTATATTCAAATCCTACAAAATGTGTTCTTTTTCTTTATTTGATGACTCTTCGGAGTATGTGAGGACTCAATTCCATATGAAGATTGGCAAGCTAACAATGTAGAGACGTCAATTTAAGGAACAGATTATGGAAATGTGCTAGAATTAATATTAATAAAACAGAATTAACTAATTCTAGAATATTTCCACGCAGAAGATAAAATGAATAAATAAATGATAATAAAGGAAAACCACACCTAATCGGGGAGAGAGGGGCACACTCGAAAATAAACCGTGGAATACACACACACACACACACACATATTGACGAGGCAAAATACCCATCTACTCAACATCTTTGATCTTCCTGATCTCTTGTTCGCATCCAAGCTATCACAATATATATTGCAGTGCACCAAAAGAATTATAGAAACGAATGAAACATAATAGTCCTCCAGTCCTTATAGGACTTAATTGTGGGGTTGATATGAGTCCAATTTGCAAGACATATTTCATATGTTTTATCAATTTTTTCTTAAATAAATTATATTGATATTTTCTTAACAATAATCAAGTAGAAGAGATAGGGAGAAAATTAGAAGGATGCTTAAGGTGTTTTAAAAATAAGATATCATACTAACTAATTTAACTAACATCCTTAATCTATCTAAATTAGCTAATCAAATATTATATTAAGGATTGGATGAGTATCAATTACAAGGAACACGCGTAAAGTGAACGAAAGAGATTTATGAGTATGACACATCTTATGAATAATTACGCGGGTCTTATATTTTGTCTCTCATTGTTTGGTCGGTAAAACTTTGAATATGCATCATCAATATTTCTATGTACAAAAAATTTAGCTAAAAAGATCCTATAAAAAGGCATCAGAAGAAATCCATATTCAATCACTTCGAAAGAGCTCAATGGAGGGAAAGAGCCCTTGCATAGCCATGGTTCCAGCTCCAGGCTTTAGCCATCTCCATCCACTTATTGAGTTCTCAAAACGACTCGCCGTTCATCAACCTCACTTCCACCTCGCCTTCTCCATCCCTACACTTGGTCCTCCTTCTCCAGCTATCATTTCCATCTTCGAATCTATCCCACCACAAATAGACTTTACTATTCTTCCACAAATCAACATGGAAGACCTCAAAGCTCAAAACACAGAAACACAAAGTTACAACACTGTCACACTCTCTCTTCCATTTCTTCGTCATGCTTTGAGTTCATTATATTATGCAACTCATCACCTTGTGGCGATGGTTGTTGATTTCTTCTCAATGGATGCAATAGACGTAGCAAAAGAACTCAAACTCAAGTCATATATTTTATTTCCTTGTTCAACGACTTTACTGTCTTTCTGCCTCCATTTTCTAGAACTTGATGAGAATCACGAGATGGTTCCTACTAGATTCCAAAACTTGTCACAACCTTTGAAACTTCCAGATTGCAAAATAAATTTATGCTGAATTCTCACACCAAAAGACATCTTTTTAATTTGGTGGGAGGTATTTCAAGTTGAATTGAGTATTGTGTTAACATCTAAATTTCTACAGGTTGCATATGCCTCCAAGGAAAGGATCTTATGGATCCAGTTCAAGAAAGATCTAGTCAAGCTTACAAAACAATCCTTCATGCATGCAAAAAGTACTGTTCACTTGATGGGATCTTAGTGAACAGCTTTGTAGATTTGGAACGAGAGGTAGTAACAGCTCTACAACAAAGTAATCAAAACCACCCTTTGGTTTATCACGTGGGCCCTATTATACAGACAAGAAAGACAAACATAAATGAGTCGAATTCAGAGTGTTTAACAGGGTTAACAGGGTTGGGCCATCAGTCACGAAACCCAGTTCTCTATATCTCTTTTGAGAGTGGTGGAACTTTGTCAAATGACCAGCTTGAGGAGCTAGCCTTAGAGTTAGAGATGAGTGGCCACAAGTTCCTGTGGGTCTTGAGGACTCCAAGTGAAGTGGCCAATTCGGGTTATTTGAGTGCACGGAAGGATGATCCACTTGATTACTTGCCTAAAGGATTTCTAAAGAAAACCAATGGCCACGGGTTTGTGGTCCAATCATGGGCCCCACAGATAGAAGTTCTGAAACATGAATCCACAGGTGGATTCTTGACTCATTGTGGTCGGAACTCAACGCTCGAGGCTATGGTCTGTAGCAAGCCAATGATCATGGGGCCATTATTTGCAGAGCAGAGGATGAATGCAGTGATGCTAACTGAGCAATTTAAGGTTACAATAAGACCGAAAGTTTACGAGAATAAGAATGGTATTGTAAGGAGAGAGGAAGTTGCTAGAGTTGTGAAAATATTAATGGAAGGTGATGAAGGCAGAAAACTTCAAACAAAAATTCCAGTGTTTAAAGATGCTGCTGCTAAAGCCCTAAGTGAAGACGGTTCATCTAGACAACGCTGTCTATTTTAGCACAAGCATGTATAAATTTGATTAGCAAGTAAAAATGTGTTTTAATGACTCAAAAAATACTTTTAAAAGCATTTTCATGTAAATTGAGATCTGTTTCACATACTTATTCTGCGTGCATTGTAAAATTATGTTGAATTTTTTTTTTTGGCCAAAAAATTTATGTTGAATTGAAGATTGCATTAACGTCTAAAAATTTCTGCAGGTTGCATAAGCTTTCAAGGCAAAGATCTCCCAGATCAATTTCAAGAAAGATCGAGTGGAGCTTACAAAACAGTCCTCCATGGATGCAAAAAAGCTCGTTTAATTTGCTAAATGGAATCTTAGTGAACAGCTTCGCAGATCTGGAACAAGAGGTACTAACAGCTCCACAAGAAAATAATCAAAACTGGCCTTTGGTTTATGCTGTGGGGCCTATTATACAGACAAGATCGACAAACATGAATGAGTCTAGTTCAGAGTGTTTAACTTGGCTGGAAAATCAGCCGCGAAACTCAGTTCTATACGTCTCTTTTGGAAGTGGTGGAACATTATCACAAGAGCAGCTTGAAGAGCTAGCCTTTGAGTTAGAAATGAGTGGCCACAAGTTCTTGTGGGTGTTGAGGGCTCCAAATGAAGTGGCTAGTTCGGCTTTGTAGGAAATAGAATAAGATGGAAAATAATTCTCTTGTATTTCATTGATCAGAATATACACATATATATACAAGTGAGAGGAGCCTCTGCATTAATGGCCCATTATGATAATATCATATCCTATCAAATCCTAATCATAATTACATAATATTTACATATCAAATCATATCATATCTCTACACTCCCCCTCAAGTTGGAGCATAAATGTTAAGCATGCCCAACTTGTCACACAGATAGTCAACACGAGTCCCATTTAGAGCTTTAGTGAGAAGGTCGCCTAATTGATCACTAGAGCGCACATATCCAGTGGAGATGAAGTTCTCCTTAAGCTTGTCTCTGATAAAATGACAATCAATCTCAATATGTTTGGTACGTTCATGGAACACAGAATTGGAGGCTATATGTAGGGCAGCCTTATTGTCACACCACAACTTTGCTGGCAAAGTGGTTTTGAGGCCAACTTCCTTTAATAGCTGATATATCCAGATTATCTCACATACAGACTGTGCCATAGCTCGGTATTCTGCCTCTGCGCTCGATCTGGACACCACATTTTGTTTCTTGCTTTTCCAGGACACCAGATTCCCGCCCACAAAGACACAGTATCCTGTAGTAGACCGTCTCGTGGCCTTTGATCCACCATGATCTGCATCACAGAAGCACTCAATGTCTGTATGGCCATGATTTTTGTATAATATCCCACGACCTGGACATCCCTTCAAATAATGTAACACGTGCTCCAAGGCTTCCCACTGTCTGACAGTCGGGGATGCCATGAACTGGCTTAGTACACTGACTGGATAAGTAATATCCGGACGAGTTACAGTGAGATAGTTTAACTTGCCAATCATTCTCCTGTACCTCTCAGGATTCTCAAATGGTTTGCTCTTCTGAGCCTCAAGCATCCGTTTCTCATCATCAAGAGAATCATCGAGTGGTATGCTCCCATCAGCGTCAAGGAGTGGGTTGTGAACCATAGGAAACTTGGTCGGTGCTGCTCCCAACTTTCCAGTTTCCTTCAGGAGGTCAAGAACATATTTGCGCTGTGTCAGTAATATGCCCTTCTTGCTTCGCATAACTTCAATACCTAGAAAGTATGTCAGAGAGCCCAGATCCTTCGTCTGAAAGTGGGAATTAAGAAAGGACTTGAGGGACGAGATGCCCGAACCATTACTGCCTGTGATCACAATGTCATCTACATATACCACCAAGAGAATCATGCCAGCCGCTGTTCTTTGATAAAATACAGAATGATCGCACTTGCTTTGGCTCATGCCAAATTTCTGTACGACAGTACTGAACCGGTCAAACCATGCACGAGGGCTTTGCTTCAAACCATACAAGGACCTCTTAAGGCGACATACTTTCCCATGCTCCCCCTGAGCAACGAACCCAGGTGGTTGCTCCATATAGACCTCTTCATGAAGATCACCATGTAAGAATGCATTTTTAATGTCTAATTGATGTAGATCCCAATCATAAGTAGCAGCCAGAGAGATGAACAGACGGACAGATGAGAGCTTAGCAACAGGAGAAAAGGTTTCGGAATAGTCAATGCCATAGGTTTGTGCATAACCTTTAGCCACAAGGCGAGCCTTAAGGCGGTCAAGTGTGCCGTCAGCCTTAGTTTTCGGAGTTAACACCCATTTACATCCAATGGCCTTTTTACCCGCCGGTAAATCGACCAGGGTCCATGTACCAGCTCGATCAAGGGCCGCCATCTCCTCTTCCATTGCAGCACGCCAACCTGAGTGGGCCAAGGCTTCACGAATAGTTCTGGGCACAGAGATAGTATCTAGGGAGGCAACAAAGGAACTGGACACAGGAGACAAGCGGTCATATGAAACAAAGGACGAAATAGGATGGGCACAAGTACGTTTACCTTTGCGAAGGGCAATGGGTAGATCAAGAGAGGCATCCGGGTCTGGAACAGGAGGTGTCTCAGGATTAGGGTCAGAACAAGGTTCAGTGTTGCTCAACTCAGGATCTGAGGGCGAGGCGGACCAGGGAGGAATAGAAGCTGGCGTGGCGGTAGTAATCTCCGTTGACCGTTGTGTATACACACGATCAAAGGGTTGAACGAGTGCGGGAGCGGGTGCTTGCGACGACAGTGATGGTGAGGTGACAGAGTATATTAGAAGGTCATCCTCCTCCGCAGGTGGAGCAGGTGGGGAAGAATGCGAGAAATATGGTGTGGACTCCTGAAAGGTGACATCTGCAGATACTAAATAACGATTGAGAGTAGGTGAGAAACAACGATAACCTTTTTGGACCCGAGAGTATCCAAGGAAGACACATTTAAGAGACTTTGGGTCTAACTTTGAAATAGATGGCCGTACATCCCGCACAAAACAGACACACCCAAATATCTTAGGAGCAATAGGGAACAAAGGCTTAGAAGGAAAGAGGGTAGAAAAAGGAGAGTTACCATCAAGAACAGAGGAAGGCATTCGGTTAATAAGGAAGCAGGCAGTGGAGACCGCGTCAGCCCAAAATGGTTTAGGAACCTGCATTTGAAACAAAAGTGCACGGGCTACCTCAAGTAGGTGGCGATTTTTTCTTTCTGCAACACCATTTTGAGCTGGTGTATCGACACAAGACGACTGATGAAGTATACCATTTTGAAGCATGTAAGATTGGAACGAAGCAGAGAGATATTCTTTAGCATTATCACTTCGTAAGGTGCGAATAGAAACATTAAATTGAGTTTTAATCTCAGCACAAAAGGCACAAAAATGGGAAAACAATTCAGAACGATGTTTCATTAAATATAACCAAGTTGTTCGGGAATAATCATCAACAAATGTAACAAAGTATTTAAACCCTGCTTTGGACTCTACAGGACAAGGACCCCAAACATCAGAATGGACTAACTCAAAAGGGGATGAAACCCGTTTATTGACACGAGACACTAAAGGAAGACGATGATGCTTGGCAAACTGACATGACTCACAATCTAAAGACGACAAATGCTGAAATTGAGGATAAACTTTCTTAAGAGAAGATAAAGACAAATGACCCAATCGACAATGAACTTCAAAGGGAGAATGACTACTAGCGCAAGCTACCGCATGAGACACCCGATCATCCAGTATATAGTGCCCGCCAGATTCATAACCTCTACCAATAATCCGCCTCGTCAAAAGATCCTGTATCAAGCAATGAGAAGGAAAAAGTGAGACCCAACAGTTTAGTTGACGGTGAGTTTACTGGGAGATAGGAGATTAAAAGCAAGTTTAGGAACATTTAGCACAGATGACAAACGGATAGAGGGTGTGGGATTAACAGTGCCAGAACCGAGAACTTGAGACTGGGAACCATCAGCGATGGAAACACTTGACGGATTGGCAAAAGCATTATAAGAGGAGAAGAGATGGCTGTTACCTGTCATATGATCAGTAGCCCCGGAATCTATGATCCACTTTGAGGAAGAAGAAGCAAGGGCAGTAGCATTATTACCTGTTGTAGCTGCGGCACTCACAGACGGTGTAGTAGATTTTAACTGGGCATACTCAGCAGCAGAAATCGTGACTGTGTCACTGGCTTGTGTAGCCACGTGGGCAGAGTTATTCCGTTGCTGTTTATTCTGAAGTTTTCGACATGTGCGTTTTGTATGCCCCGGTTCTTTGCAGTAATAACACACTACCCCACTGGAGTCAGAAGGGGCTCCCCCTTGCTTCGAACCACCACGGGTAGGCCCCCCGCGGTTATCAATAGGATTACGAGTCTCATAGGTGCCCTTACTGAGCAAGGCACTTGTAGGAATACTAGCAGCTGGTGGCAAGAGATTCTCAGCTCTCATTACTCTGGAAAACACATCTTGAAGGTCAGAAATTTCAGATCCGGATAAGATTTGAGACCGAACTGTGTCGTACTCAGGTGGGAGACCAGTAAGAAAGCTCATAATAGCCATTTGCTCCCGTTGCTTATGCTGAACCTTCAAATCAGCAGTAAGAGGCATTAACACATTCAGTTCTTCATACATCCTTTTAAAGTCCATAAAGTAGGCTTTGAGAGGACGATCCTGTTTTTCAGAACGATAGAAAGCTTTGCAGACCTCGTAAACACGAGAGATATTTCCTTTTCCTGAATACAAAAAATCTAAATAATCCATTAGTTCCTTAACCAATTCACAGTGATTAATAGAGGGAATAATCTCACTGTCAATGGAATTACGGATCTGGAAAAATAGCCGTGCATCATCCCGCAACCAGGTCTTTTTGGAATCAGTTGTTGGAGGATCATCAGTCAGATGGTCTTCCTTCTCAATGCTCCGCAGATAGAGGCGAATGGTTTTACTCCAATCCAAATAATTTACCCAAGTCAACTTGTGATCAGTAATTTTAGTAATAGTTGGGACAAGCTCCGAGACAGATTTAACTTCCGCCATAGATGAAGTGCACTAACCAAAGGGAATGCGAAAGAGTGTTACACAGGAACACAAAGCACGATACCTGAATTACCTAATGAATACCAAGGCAGTGAAAAGGCCAACAGCTACACAAGGAGCTGCAAACACAACTGAATTGCACAAACAGCGTGCCGGAGATGCGCCAGAAACGAAACAGAACGCCAGAAAGTAATAAACCGTACGGACTGTACGGACGCCGAGTGAACAGTGCAGAGCGCACGGACTGTACGGACGCCGCCGGAAAGTCGATGAACAGTGCAGGTGTACGGACTGTACGGACACTTAGAGAGAAAATTAACACCTAGAGAGAAAATTCCCACGCTCTGATACCATGTAGGAAATAGAATAAGATGGAAAATAATTCTCTTGTATTTCATTGATCAGAATATACACATATATATACAAGTGAGAGGAGCCTCTGCATTAATGGCCCATTATGATAATATCATATCCTATCAAATCCTAATCATAATTACATAATATTTACATATCAAATCATATCATATCTCTACAGGCTTATCTAAGTGCACAAGAGGAGGACCCACTCAACTACTTGCCCAAAGGGTTTCGAGAGAGAACCAAAAGTCAAGGCCTTTTGGTCCCATCATGGGCCCCACAAATTGAAGTTCTTGAAACATGAAACTACTGGTGGATTCTTGACCCATTATGGTTGGAACTCAACACTTGAGGCTATCGTCTATGGCAAGCCAATGATCGTGTGGCCATTATTTGCAGAGTAGAGGATGAATGCTTTGATGCTAACTGAGCAATTTAAGGTTGCAGTGAGGCCGAAAGGTGATGAGAATAAGAATGGGATTGTAACGAGAAAGGAAGTTGCAAGAATTGTGAAAATATTAATGGAAGGTGATGAAGGCAGAGAACTTGGAAGAAAAATTCAAGTGTTTAAAGAAGCCGCTGCCAAAACTCTAAGTGAACATTTATTTACAACAACGATGTCTATTTTAGCACAAAAATGGACAAATTTGAGTAGCAAGTAGAATACATTTATTTACTTCAGATATTTGGCAATTTTTAATGTATATCAAGTCAACCCATTATTGATGTTGCGCATTTCTTTTATTCCCAAAAAAAAAAGGGCAAAGAAAATTTGTGCATTTCCGCGCCAGTGGCAGTACCAGTTCTGATGGGGTTTTAAAATTTCAGTACATCTTCAGTAATTACCTTGATGATGACCGATCATATAGTTCCATATATACATTATTGCCCTGCATATGCATTATTATTGCATGCAATAATGACGGGAGTACAATGACGAGTGAATAGTACTGTGAACGGTAAGGATTAAAATTGAAGGATGATCCAATTTCATAATTAAATGGGTTCTGGTGAAATAACACTTTGGGTTGCATTTGATTGAAGCTGTTAGCCAGCTAGCTGCAATGGGCGATTCAAGTTCTGGTGAAATAACCTTAGTTGTGGCCACTGACGGATCGATGCCCAACCAAATGATGGGGGATATTTCAGAGCAGAGGGTAGAGACCAAGCGTCAGTCCGACTATGTACAGTTTCCTGGCAACGAGAAGATGCATGAACTGATGAAAAGGCAGCTCAGTTCATCGATTGAGGATGATATTCCATTTCATGCCAACAAGGGGCATGTTATGTGTTTCGAGTTGTACGAGGTGGCGTCTGATGAAAATGCAGATGCAGATAGATTTGTTTATGTACTAGAGCAATTATGTGAAGAAAATAAGGTTGGCTTGGCCACCATTTTCGATCATGTCACTACCACATGTGATTCGTTGCTTCATGTTGCAGCCCAACATGGGAGCAAACAAGTTTTAAGGCTTATTACTTTTCACTATCCTAAGCTTTTGTACCAGACAAATATGAAAGGCGATACTCCGCTTCATGTTGCAGCAAGAGCTAAGAATCTTGTCGGAATCAAGAACATTCTCGCCATGGAAAAACATTTCATGTTGACTTCTGATGATGATGAGGAGGAGGAGGCTGTATCTATGGATAAAGCAGAGTTTATAATGTTACGCAACAATTATGGGATGACAGCTTTGCGCGAAGCTGTTTTGAGCAAGAATTCTTCTGTGGTTCGTTTCCTTCTATCGGCACATAAGCAAAGTAATCTTACCACATGGAACTACGCTTATGGCTGTAAATCGCCAATGTATTTAGCAGCCCTAACAAGCGTTAGGGATGTTCTTTGTTCTCTCTTGGACATTCCAATACCCTCAGGCAAGGATATTTCAAATGGCGACTCTCCACTTCATGCTACTATATCAGAAAGAGATACCTGTAAGCATACTCGTGAAGTAGTTAATTTCATGTTTGTTTCACTTTTTCCCAAGGACATTCAACTGTGTCCTATCTCAATGTCTTGTCTCCATTCCAGACATTTTGAGACGAAAGCGGAAGAGGACAAAATTTTTTTGGAACAGGATGGGATGTCCCGTGCCAGTCCCATCCCAATATATTATCTTTGTTTTTAATTGTTATAAATTTATTTTATTTATCATTGTAATAGCATTTTGGTAATTATATTTATCAATTGTTATTTTTTTATTTGTTTATAAGTTGTTTTATGTGTGTTACATGATATTGTTTGCAGTGAACATTTTAAGTTTGTTTATTTTTTATTCTCAAGATTACAACACTTTTTCTTTGCCATTGTTTTCTTTGTTTTTTTTTTCCTATTTTCTTCCTATAGTTTTTATTATAAGTTCTTATACTTATTGTATAGTTAGTTTTTAAACTGGAAAAAAATGCAAAAAAAAAAAAAAGATGGGACATTCTTGTCCTGTACCCAATTATGTCCCATCTCGATTGGGACAGAATGGCACATGGGATGGAAAAGCCGTCCTGTCCTAATTATCAGACAGGACTAGGATGGAATTGTCTGTTTCATCCTGTCTCATGAACACACCTACTTTTCCCTAATATGTGTTTGATTTTTTTTCCGTGAAGATCTATTGATGACAACAGTTGATGCAAGAAAAGAGCTATTGTATCAAAGAGATGAGAAAAAGAACACTCCCCTTCATTATACAGCATATGCTGGTTACGTGGATGGAGTTTTTTTAATGTTGCAAAGTTCTCGAAAGATTGCTTTTCAACGAAACTCAGATGGCGATCTTCCAATTCACCTAGCCTGCAAAAAGGGAAGTTTAGAAGTGGTCAAAGTTTTCTTCAAATAAGGTGGCCTAATGCTGGACTTTGGTTGCATCATAAAGGTCAGAACGTTCTTCACATTGCAGCAATGAAGGGACAAACTAATATGTTAAGACATCTGCTAAAGCACCCAAAGATTCATCATGACATCGTCAATGAGAGGGATGTAAATGGAAATACTCCCTTACATTTGGCTTCAAGAGGATTGCGTCTTTGGACTCTACTCCTTCTGTCACAACACAAAATGTTTGATGTGAACATTATGAGTAACGAAGGTTTCACAGCTCGAGATGTTGTGAGGATGAAGTGTAAACATCCAATGACATGTCAAGAGGTATGATTCGAATAATATGTATCAACCACACAGTCTATTTTCATGGCTTTTACATAGTTTTTAATTCTAGAATATAATCTTGTTTTATAAGTAATTAAACACATCCTTGTTGTTGATCTAAGGGGTTAATATGATCTTTGATCACTGAAATTTGGGTCTATTTTGGTTTTTGTTCTCTCAAAATTTAAACCCGTGATTTTAGTTCTTGAAATTGAGTCTATTTTAAAATGTTAGTCCCTGGAAGTATGACAATGTTAAAATACACTAAAGTTTCATAAATAACATTAAAAGTAATGATATTGACTCACCAAATAGCACTTAACTAGACTTGTTTGGAAATAGATAAAAAAAACAAAGAATACGTTCTCAAAATGCAACACAGAGAATGATTATATAAAGGGAGATAAGTTCTAAAATGCAGTGTAGTGAATAGCTCTTAAAACAAACAATGAGAATTAAAAAAAGAAGGGACTAAACAGTTATATTTTGAGGACTTACTTTTTCTTCTCCTTCTACTATCCACATCCATACAAAATCCAGTTAGGTGTCATCTGGTGAGTTCATATCACCACTTTAACAGTATTTATGGCATGTTAGTATATTTCAACACTGTTACACCTCTAGGGACTAAAATTTTAAAATAGATTAAATTTCAAGAACTAAAACTGTGAATTTGAAATTTGAGGGACAAAAACCAAAATAAACCAAAATTTCAAGGACCAAAAATTATATTAACTCTTGATTTAATTAACTTGCAGTTTCTAGCAGATGCGATTTTAGAAAATGTTGGTGTGTCCTTGAAGGCAAATATGCTGGCCATACAATGTATAACATCCACCAATAAAGAATGGAATGTGAAGGACGCAGCCAACACACTCATACTTGTGACCATACTCATAGCCATAGTGACATTTACGGCTGGTTTCACAGTACCAGGTGGGTTTTACTCATCAGATGGTCCAATCCCAAAACAAAGGGGCTTGGCACTTTTGGCCGATCAAACACTGTTCAAAATATTCATGGCTTTCAACGCTATTGCTATGTACAGTTCCACCATCGGTTCTGTGATTCTTCTATGGGTTCCACTGGGTGATCTTCGTTTTGCAGGAGTATATGGACTTGCTAAGATCTTTGTTTATGTAGCTCTTATAGCAATGCCCGTTGCGTTTCTTGCTGCTATACGTTTGATTGTGAGCAAGAACACCTTGCTTGCAGATTTTATCAGTGTCAATGGCTTCATTTCCATTTTCTTCATCATATTCGTTTGTGTTTTGGAATTCTTTCCCCTTAGAAATCGGCGTCCCGTGTTTCGTCAAATTGCAGGCTTATTTATTAGGATCATTATTATTTTGTTCTATGGAGGGAGTGATGTTGTTGACCGAGCAGTTGGTAAAGTTGATGCTGCAAGAAGCGAAATCGACTCAGATGGAAGTGGCTACACTTCTAGAAGTAGCTTCCCTTCTGACCACCCCGTTATGCTTACACGGTTTTAGTTTCATGATGTTTATCTAAAATTATGTGATTCTTCCATGTGATTTTTGTATGATACATCAATTATATATTGTTCATCATCAACTCCTTCTGGATGGTTTTCTCAGAATGTGGGTGCAGTATGAAGATTGTTCAAAAGATGTACTACCTACTTATGTCCTGATGATGATGTTGGAACTAGTTGTTGTATTCTTTTATCCCTCCAATTGTCAAAGGTTTTACTTTCATTGATGATAAGTTTGGTTTTTCTTGAGTCATGGTTCTGTCTTCCTTCTTGTTGTTTATGTTGGGAAAAATCACAAAAAAGACCACGAAAATTACGAAATTGCAAATAACATATTTTGTCAAAAATGTGTTGTCATTTGCAATGTAATTGTTATCAAAACCTATGAAAGTGTTGAAACTGGTCCCAATTTGTGATTTTGCAATTTTTATGATTTTCCCTTAATAATTTTAATGTCTAGGACTTTTATGTTCTTCAGCATGGTTTTCTAGTTGATGAAGTCCAATATGTACTTATATATCTTTTTACCTTTTTATTAGAATAAAATTGTCCTTCACTACAGAAAAAAATTATATATAGTTCATGTGATCTAAGAGTAAATAACTAAACAGCTCTATAAATGGATTTAGATTACGGTGTGACACAACTACTTTTAAAAATGATTATTTTAATGACTCGTAGAGTAATTTTTCTTCCCTTCCTCCATGCTTATTAGGATTATGCTTGAATGGCTAAACAACTTATAGATAAGTGACCCTATAATAAGGCTTGACGCACCTCGTTTCAAAAATGATTATTTTGATGACTTCCGTGCAATGGCCACAATTTCTTCTTGGGAGAATTAGAGAGGGACCGACGGGGAATGATATTTATAGGAGAGAATCACAAAGATTAAAATTATTTAAAAGGACTAAATATTCAAATATAAATTTAAAAATATTATATTGTGCATATCCAAACCTACATTTTCTCCTATATTCTCCCCTACATTTTATTTTTAAACTAATATGAATTAATAAATTTCACTAAATTAAACCTGATTTCTCTGAAAATTTACAACTTGTATAAAAATCAATTAAAAAAATGCAAACACCCTTCAGTGACGTAAAAATTAAATTTTTATTTTTTGATAAAAATTTAAAATTTTATTTTTCAAACCAACACTGATTTTAATTGAAAATAACATTTATATAATTTTACTAAAATTTAGATTATTATGTAGTATATTATATACACAATTCTAAAAATTCAAAAAATTTGTAGAATTTATTTTTATTTTATAAGAAATTTATATCATATTTAAAATAAAAAATTCATATAATGATAAAACATTTAAAGAATTCAAACAATCTATTATAATTTTATAGGACCCCTCCTCAAAATCATTTAACAAAGGTCACCTAATTACATAATATATTAATATAAATAAAATATAAATACAAAAAATTAACAAAAATAAAAGGAATTGTACTTCACTTAAAAGAATTACAACAAAGGGATATATCCCTAGCAAATAATTCTTTTTAAAAAAACTAATTTTAAATACGCTAAATTTTTACCTAATATTCTAGTAATTAGTAGATTAAGATATTAAAAAAGCATCATTCTCCACACAAACAATAAAATAAAAACCTTATTATCAATTGTTTATATTGTGATTTATTATGGTATTGATTGAAATTTTGTATTGACAATATTTTTTTTATTACAATTGAGTATTCTCTCATAAAGATAATTGTGGTTACAAATTTTGCATACAATTATAATAGATATCTGAATTCTTTAAACTTCTTAACATTACATAAATTTTTTATTTCTAAATCTTATATAAATTTTTATAAAATAAAAAATAAATTATACAAATTTTCTTTGAATTTTTTAGTATGTGTATATAACAAATTATATAATAATCTAAAAATTATATAACTTTTATTTTCAATTAAAATTTGTGATAATTTTAAAAATAAAATTTTATTTTTTATAAAGAAAATAAAATTTTAATTTTTACTTGACTGAAAAAATTTTGCATATTTTTTTGATTGATTTTTACATAGATTGTAAACGTAAACTGTTTAAGAAATTAGGTTTAATTTAGTTATTAATTCGTATTAGTTTTAAAAATAAAATATATGAGGAAATATAGGAGAAAGTGTAGGAAGTTTGAATAGGGACAATATGGTATTTTTAAATTCATATTTAAATATTTGGTCCTTTTAAATAATTTAATTTTCATGGTCCTCTTTTATAAATATCACTTGTTATTGGCTCTTCTTTCTAATTCTCCCTTTCTTCTTCCTTCCCTCCATGCGTAAGCTCATGCCCCCTTTGTACTTTTAGAAACTCATGGAGTTTCCTTCTTCACAACAACTTATTTTAACAAACTTTTACTCCTCAATTAATATCTTATTAATCTTCTCCAAATGCATTTGGGAGATTATTTGGCCATATGATCACTGTGAAACTATAAAGAACTCACATTTTTTAGGAAGTGAATAGCCTTTTTTTTTTTTTAACCTGAAATTGGATCTCTAAATATGTTGCTTTATTTTTCAAAAATCGCCCTATTTTTGGGTAAAACCATATAAAATATTCAATTAGCTAAAATTTCCATTTCTATGGCATGAAAATATTCTTATAAATTCATATTAATTTGAAAATAATTTTTCTTCTTTTCTAATTTTATGAGTCCTCCTTATAATTTTTTGCAATTGAGTTTGACTAATCATCCTTTAATTTTAATAATTATTTAAAAAAATTTTGAGGTAATTTTTCTCAGTTATGCCTCAATTAAGCCGTAAATCTGGTCCTAGCCATTAGCCTCTATTTTTCTTAGCATACGGTTATTTTTCTGAAATGTGATGCATATTTTTCAAAATTACCCTTCCTTACTCATAACTTTTGAAAATCACGATTTGCCATAACTTGAGACGGGAGTAATCCAATACTACATAGGTTTGTTTATTATTATAAAACTCATTTAATTAATTTAGAAAAATTAAAAAAGCTACTAAATTAGTTAATTACAGTATATATTACATGATATTAATTTATATATTAATTAAAAATATCTAAATGATACATTAATTTATAAGTATTAATCTAAAATACTTACGTATATCATTAAATTATAAAAAATTAGTTCAGAAAAAAATAATAAATATAAATATTTTAAGTTAATTTATTAACTTCTTTAATCTCCTCAAATAAATCAACCGGGTTTTATATTAAATATTGCAGCTAGTATTTTATATTTTTATTTGACCGTTGATCCAACCTTAATTGCGTATTTAGTCCTTATTTTTTAAGAAAGGATGAAGGTTATAATCCCTCTGTCTTTTTATATAAGCAGCAGCCATCATTCTCTCCTTATCCCCTAATATAATTAACATTTGTAAGTTATTTTAGATTTTTGTAGCAAATTTCTTATTTTGCCCTTATTAAAGACTTATTTTAATAGTTAATACATTATTTTTTTTAA
The DNA here is from genome assembly GCF_004799145.2 of Neltuma alba. Taxonomy (NCBI): domain Eukaryota; kingdom Viridiplantae; phylum Streptophyta; class Magnoliopsida; order Fabales; family Fabaceae; genus Neltuma; species Neltuma alba. Next base: position 700,902 of record NW_021633509.1, read on the forward strand.
TAGTTAACATATTTATTTTTTATTTTTCAAAACATCATTTTCTAGACAACAAATGTTTTGAAGATTATATTTTAGTATAATCTTTCTCCATCACATATTCTCTCTTTTTTATGGTTTTCTTTATTATAATAATTTTTATTTTTTTATACTCTCTTTCCCATAAATAATGATATTTTGAAGAAAAAACTTTCAATTTTTACTCACTTATTATCTTTAACTAATTTTAACTAATTTTTTTATCCGTATGATTTATTTCAAAGGTTGTAAAAGGGGGACGGAGTAACAGATTTTTCTTGTGCATTGAGTAAGACCCCATAAAGTGTTCAAAAAAATGTGGAGCCAAGATTAAAGGGAGAATAACTTGTAAATCGCGGCCAAGAAGCACACTCTCAACCAATAGAAACTGAGGACAAGGATTGCGTGGGTCAAGATTTATAGCTAGTGATCTAATGGCCATGGGAAAAAGCCAACAACTCATTCTCTCTCTTCCTAATTTTTGGCCCGGAGGAGAAAAAAAGAAACAAACAAACAACGCTTTCATCCAATCGAAACAAACTAAAGCATATGCGTTCCATTTTATGGACTGAGAGTTGGCAGATAAGTGTCTGGACATTGACTCGATGAATGCAACCTTCGGGTCGCTGGCCGGAAAGGTGGTTCGAGTCGTCTTTTAGCCAATATTTTTGGTACAAGAAAATTGAGGTGGAGAAAAAAATTTTAATAAGTTAAATTTAAAAAATTAAAAAGTGCAGCTATGAAATTTTGATAAAAAGCGGAAAAAAATTTAATTAAAAGTTTTTTAACTCTGTTGAGCTCATTAAAATTCTCTCTGTTTTTTTTCCTCCTCTATTTTTCTTGTACCGCGCAGGTCCCTAATGAATGCAACTTTCATGTGGGCTTTGGTGACCGGAGCGGAGGTGTGGGGACTGAGTTTCGACGAACGATCCTATATCGGATTAGAATGAGAAATAAATACAATATTGTCTTCAACTTTTTGAGTGAGTGTTCTAATCTGATCCTTTTATATTTGACTACCTTTCAGTTTCTAGCACATGTAATTTTATATAATGCTGGTGTGGACACGAAGGCAAATATGCTGAGCGTGCCACTCACAACATCCATCAATAAAGAATGGAATGTGAAGGATGAAGCCAACACACTCATACTTGTGGCCATACTCACAGCTACAGTGACTTTTGCAGCTGGTTTCACAGTACCAGGTGCGTTTTACTGATCAGATGGCCCAATCCCAAAACAAAGGGGTTTGGCACTTCTGGCCGATCAAACCCTATTCAAGATATTCATGGCTTTTAACACTACTGCTATGTATAGCTTCACCATTGGTTCTATCATTCTTCTATGGGTCCCAATTGGAGATCTTCGTTTTGCATGTCTAGCATATGGCCTCCCTAGGTTATTTGTTTATGGGGCCCTTATAGCAATGCCTGTTGCATTTCTAGCTGCTATACGTTTGATTGTGAGCAATAGCACTATAGTCGCAGACATTATCAGTGTCATCGGATTCATTTCCATTTTCTTAATGATATTTATTCGTATTTTGGGAGACTTTCCACTTAGGAGTCGCCTTCCCGTACTTCGTCAAATCGTAGGCTTCGTTGTTAGGATCATTGTTGTTTTATTCTATGGAGGCTATGATATTTGGTATAGCGATTTTGTAGGCAAAGCCAACCAAGTCAATCAAGATGATGCCAAGAATCAAATCAACTGATCATCATACATTCCCCGGTCCACTTACAAATGTTCATCATCAGTGTTGCCCACGCTTTTGAGGATTCTCGTGATGATTATGCTCATTGTGAAGGTCCTGAGATTGAGGAAGATCGAGAAGGGATTGGTTAATGTCTTTTATTGTTCTTTTGTGTATGCCTCTGCCGTTTGGCCTATGGCGTTTATGAACTCTGCTTCTGGTACTCCACGTTTGGTGGAATGAAAGTTCCCTCTTAAGGCTAGCTTTTTAGTTTCACGATGGTGATCTGAAATTATGTGATTCTTGCATGTGATTCATGCATTATATACGTGTGACTATGAATAATTATCTCTTGTTTCAACATCTGCAAGCAAGTTGGAGAACAAAGTTATTTCTTCTTTTCAATAGAAGATTCCGATTTTTAATAGAGTGGTAATAAAAATTGATGGGAACAAATGTATCAGGGGAAATTGGATTAGGACAAACAGAATTTTGATGTAGCGATTTGCGACAGAACCAAGCTACTTATAGCATTGGTAGGGGAGAGCTCAGAGTGAACAAACATTTTTTTATGCCTTTAATTATGCACCCACAAGGGATCCAGAGAGACAGGTTTCTCGCGTCTTGTCCCAGAAGTCCTAGATGGAGGTGCGTGCACTGTAATCGGAAGAACCCATTCACATTTTTCTCTTCCCTCAATCAGAAGAGGATGTTCATACTTGAGGTTCAGAAACCATAAGGCTTAAAATACAATCAATGGCTAATTCAAAAGTTTAAAGTGCTTTAAAACTAAGAATGCTATTAAACCCTCTTATTTCATCCCATGAGATATGGAAACAGATGAAAGGGCAGCCTTCTATATCGTGCAAACAAACGCCTGTTGTCAACTGCCATAGATAACTGGCCAGTTCTGCAGTTGCAGAACACAATGAACCCAAGTAAAATTGCGACGGTGTGAACTTGGGGGTATTTCTTGGTATTTTTATAGCGGTTACAACTATATTCCCCCATTCACTCAGCCAGCCCCTTGTCACCCCCCCCCCCCAAAAAAAAGAAGGAAAAAAAAAAAAAACCCTGACTTCTTATATTTCATCCCTTATTATTCCTTTCCATCTTTCTGATTATGTCCTCCCTTCAGTAGGCAGCAGCTCCAACCACTGTTCGCTATTTTTGTCTCTCTCAGATCAAGTCTCGTTTTCCCATCATTATTATCCTTCTTTTCTCTTTGAACAATTTATGTAGGACAGAATCAGAGAGACTTGATAACTTTCTATACTCTTTGCATGTGGATTGTGCTATTTTATTATTTGTGAATTTGTGATGAACATGAGAAAGTGAGAAATACCTCATATTGTCTATATATATATAGAAAATGGTTGAGTTTTACTAGCAGTTTAAATCGTTGTGCATGGGATATGTCTTTTAATTGGTTCCAATGAATATTGCAGTGACAAAGTCGGCATGCCCTGGCACCAGAAGCCCTTAGCACAAGTGTGCCGGGCGTGCTGCCAACTACAATTTAATACGTGAATGCTCAACATTACATAAAGATGTGAAAATTGATGGTTCAACATCACATGAACACAACGCCTAGACTGATCGATAAAATGGATCCAGCCGTAGAGACAAGTGCACGTAAAAACCAGATGCATAAAGGAATGGAAATTTGTGTTTTAGGGCTTAAACCAAAAAAAAAAAAAAGAGGCAAGGTCGAAATTCATACTTGGTCCAATCCAAATTCTTTGGAGTAGCATAAAATTCAAATCTAAGAACCCATTGCACTGACACACGTGGAGTGGAGAACGACATTGGCCCATCCATGGAGATAGAGAAAAGAAAACTTGTCTGCACCAAATCGGCAACAACTTCATAATGGTCACTCTGGACCTAAGAAAAAACAAGCGAGAACAAATGTATCAGAAGCCAACATCATTAACATATGCACATAGAAAGAACTTAATGGTGATATCGTGAGTCAGCTCTCATCTTCAATTTTTCACAAAGACTTGACACAGGATACTAAACGTTTCTATTGCAAAGGCAAGAAAGACACCAGATGGACTTTCACCATGAAGTGGGGAAAAAGCGGAAAACCCCCTACTAAATGAACGAATCTTTCAGCTAAGGCAACATGAAGAGGCTTGAAAACAATGCCCAATTATTCTTAACCAAACCGGGGAAAAAAAAGAAAAGAAAAGAAAAGCCCTATCTACAAAATCTAACCTTCCTCCAAGAAAATAATGAAATGCTCAAGACTATTGGGTTATTCAACACCAAGAAAAGAAGCGGCATCAAGCATGAGAAACTAAAAATGTGCAGTTCATCAACTAAATTAAAGCTGTGAGCACTCCATCTGCAAAAAAAGTAAATACCTTTGTGATTGTGGGGGAATGCTTTCTAGAAGGGTGGACAAATCTCCGATTTATAGTTTCTGAAGTTTCCAGTGTTATTGAGACCTGCATAAGCATATAGAATAGTGTTTGAAAAATCTCAAGCATCAACCACAACATAGTCAGCTTAAAGCTCCACAGTTTGTAGACAAACCTCAAGGCATCTCCTAGCTCTCTCTTCATGAAAGAAGGTTAGAGTCCCACCTATCTAAAACATGAAATTGTCCATGATTGGTTATTATAACGTTTGCTTCAACATAATTGATATAAACCATGATTTTTATTACCATATCACTGAAGTAATAATTGGAGTCGGAATTTTTTGGCGAAAATTTAAGCAGAACTTGGTCGTCCAGCCGGATGTTATATGACCTTCCTCTAATGAAGCCTTCTGCTGCAGAAAATGTTTGCAAAAAATTAGGTAACCAGATAGTTGTTGCATCTGGAAGCAGAAGGCTTACATTTTAAAACAGGGATAATCTATTTTTAGAAGTATTCTGACATGCATATTTCACATGCAAATTAAGTCAAGCAAAAGTGGCAAACATTAATGAAGGACATTAATAACAGATGTTTCATACCATGTGAAGTCATTTGATTATAGCCATACACCCAAATGTCCAAGCTATTAAGTAACACAAATTGTCACGTGATTTAAAAAAATATAATTCACTGCTGAAATTAATTTAAAGTTCTTTTAAACAAAATAAGCGAGGTGACCTCTGAAATCAATGCAAGATGATTAAAAAAATGCGATACAACCTACACCTGAGTTTTTCCCTTTAAAAACAAGGGGTAAATTATAATATTCTAGCTGTTGTTCAAAAGTTGACATTGAGCCATCCTAAACTTGATTTATTAGCATTACACTGAGTTGTTCGTTAATTCATTTAAATATCAAACAGAAAATCCAAGTCAATTTATCACAATTTCATCTCAAAGTCCTCAACTCCTTCCCAATAAGGCGCAAACACCCAAAATTCCGTCCCCATTCCCAAATTTCTCCCACATCCACTTCATAATCCCTAACTCCTCTCTTCCAGTCAGACACCACACTTCCCAAAATTCTCACTCGAGTCCAAAGTATATCAAAAATGCAACTGAATAGTCAACTGTTTATTACTCAATCATAATCTGAATTCCAAAGTAGGCAACCTATTTATAGATTTCATGTGCCCCACTATTCCAACTAACAGTCATATTTCTATTTATCTAACTAACTTATAGTGCCTAGCTCCGTCCTTTATGATATTATGATTACACAGAAACACTCTTGCATCAACTTTTAAATAAAGAGGCGGCAAAGTGAAGAAAATCGAAACCATAGGTTGTAGCACGCTAATTATTTTACATTAAAATTGTGAGAAAAAAATGGAGGAAATCAGTAAATCTCACACTCATATGGTGCAAAACCAGACTGAAATGTATTTTCTTCATAGATCGCTGAAATAGGACTTAATTCTACAACAATTACAGGGACTCCATGATTCGCAGATAGAATATAATATTTGAAATTTCAATTGGTGATGAACCACACGTCTCAAATCATGAATGATCAAGTTCAAAACACCATGCTGAGTCTAATAAGGCGCTCAAACATACAAAATATTACTGGAAAACAAAAACAAATGCAAAGAATTTACATGAAGCAGAGTTAATGGCTGCAGCTTCTGATGAAGAGGCAACTCCTGCATCTTCTTCGGCAGAAAAAGGATTTCTGAACTTCTGTTGGTGACTTGGGGAGACAATTTGACAATGACTTCTGAGGTGATAAGACATCTGTTTCAACAATAAATTGATATTTGGCAAAGCAAACCTTCTCATCAAGGATACTAAGAAACAAGATAGTTTCTGTGAGTTTCAGGACTAAACCTATTCAAAGAAAAAAAAAAAAAGTTTCATTAAAACTGATTTGCAGATACTTATGTAGCTCAGCAGCAGCAGAATCATGTAAAACCTCAGCCACAGAGAGTCGGGCAAGTGCCATTTGTGAAGATAAACTCATCCGAGAACCTTCCAAAGGATCCCTGCTTAAAGATCTTGCTGATCAAGAACGCAATGATAATGAACTTCCAAAGCTTCTGCGCAGATTATGTTTCACAGGGTTGTATGAGGAAACGGAGGATACTTCATCCCTTGAGCTGTCATATCCTTCCTCTAAACCATCATTAATATCATTTGCTCTAACCTGTAAGGGTTGGTTTTATTTTACAAGATATCGTTGAACAGAGAAAAGAGAAAGATGTCCTACAATAAGACCTTCTGCGCCAAAGAATATACTTAATCATGGCTTAAAGTGCAACCAAAATGTGAGAAAATTCAAAACCTCCTGAAAAGGATTCTCAAGCCAAGACTGATTTACTTATGTGAGGGGCCAGGTTAACTCGCAAGTGTAAGCAAATCCCTTCAAACATCACAGGGAAGACCTCCAACAAGCCAGAAGTAAGATATTCTAAGTAACACTATTCCAGAGCGGAGAAAACTGGGGGGGAGATGGGTAGGAATAATTCTGGCAGGAAGTTGAGAGACAGAGACAGAAATGAACCAGGCTGAGAGATATTCTCAAACTCAAGGTGTACCAACCTTGGCATCTAAACCTACTAGATGACGAGAATAATTAGGTGGAAAAATGAATTTCCAATGGTCAATCTAAAAGTTATTCTGATCCAATCTCCTGGATATTGTTTAAACTAAAATTGTCCCAAACAGCTTAGTTGTGATACCCCAGTTTTATGTAGCTTATGATTGTGTTACTTTACAGAGTGTAAATTTAATATTAAATAATTGTTATAAATCTTGAACACTTTTCATAAATTTTGCTACGTTTCAAATTTATTTTATCATAAAGAAACTTTTGTGCATTTTAGTAAATACTCCCTCCGTCCCTTATTATAAGAAACAACTACTAAAATCATGATGTTTAAAATGTTTTAGTTAAAAGCAATAAATGTGTAATATATATATATACACACACACATTTTTCCGATGATACCCTTGTTTGCAAATAGAGTGTATGAGAGATAATGAGTGAAAATTTATTACAGAGAGATAATAAGTGGCATATATTTAATGGGAGTAAAAGTAGAAAAACCAGTTTAAAATTTCAGACAAAGAAGATTGGTTTCTTATATTTAAGGACACCACTATGAGAAAGATTGTTTCTTATAAAAAGGGACAGAGGGAGTAATTAAAGTCAGTAGTTTTGTAAATTATAATATTTTTGGGACAAAAATATGTTTTGATGGTTTTATCGGTTTTTTAATTTTAAGCTCAGTAAAAAATTTTGGTTAGTTTTGATACTGATGTCCCTACTTTCATATAGCTTTCAATTTTGTAAATTTCACAGCATAAATTGAATGATAAATAATCTGATATAAATCTTAAATATTTTTCATAATTTTGTTAAATTTTGAATTTATTTTATCATAAGCAACTTTAGAACATTTTAGGAAATTTATAAAAGTTATTTAAAACCAGTAATTCTGTAAGTTATAACATTTTTAGGAGAAAAATGTATTTTGATGGTTTTGTCACTTTGTAATTTTAATCTATCATACAATTTTTTTCCCCTTTTACATTAACCCACCAAATACTGATGACACATGTCAATTGCAGCTCAAACATCTCCTAAATATTCTGAAAATTCAATGTCAAAGTCCTCTAAAAAGTCTAACACTACAAAAAAACAGCTGATTAGCGACAGAATTTGTGACGGAAAAAATTCCGTCGCTAATTTGCGACGGAAACAAATTCCATAACTAATTTCTGACGGAACTGCAACGGAAACAAATTCTGTCACTAATTTCTGACAGAATTGCGACGGAAATCCCGTCGCTAATATTAGCGATGGATTAGCGATGGAATTTTTGTCCGTTGCTAAATTCCGTTGCTAATCCGTTAGAAAATCTGTCAATAAATATTTGTGACGGAATTAGCGACGGAATTTTTTCCGTCAGAGATTTCCGTCACTAAATTGTTTGTCGCAGAAGTTTTTGTCACTAATTCCGTCGCTAGTTCTATTCCGTCGCAATTCCGTCACTAATTTTAAATTTTTTTATTTTAAATTATAATCTTACAAAAATTTATATAATAACAATTAAGAATATAATGATTTAAAAACATTTTTAATTATAAAATAAATTGATATATATGTGGAGTTGGTGTTAATGAAGATATCGTCATCATTCATGTCATCATCATGTATATACTAAAAATAGAAAGACAATTTCTTAGAAAACTTGTTTATATTGTACCCATGGCTTCAAGAGAGAGGTTTAAGCTTTGATGTTGTCTTGACCTCTTAGCTGGTGTATATCACGTTAACTTGATCTGGAATGGTTCTATTGTGTCATCCACAATTAGGATAGATTGTCATTCCAGGATCAGCAGTAGTTAAGTATTAAAAGAAGCACACATCCAATAGAACAGCTAAAGTTCGAAAGGAAAAGGAAAATATACAGAAGGAGCAGCCCTAGCAAGTTCTATGGAATGTGAGAGGAATCCTGCAAGTTCCATCAAAAAGCCTTTAAAATCAGGCAATGGAAATTCTCAAGCTGAGTGTATCTGCCATAACTTCAAAACAGGTCTTTTCTCAGCTCCTGCATCAGAAAATCTCTTCTATTACTTTGCCAACGATCTATATTCCCATTTATACAGAGAAAATCACATGACGGATCATTTTCTTCAAGAATTTTGTACGTAACTTACCAAGATGTTACTTTAACATTTTGTGACATTCATCACAAAAATATCTCAAATAGTATGAGCCATTTATAGAACCCAAGGTTTTAGACTTGATAAGTTTTTTATTGATAACATAAGAAGCAACAAATGGTAGCCTCCTGAAGAGAAAATCTATAAGAAACGGATAGTTTAATAATCTCAACAAAGCAAGAGTGTGTCAAACTTTCTTAAACCAGACAAAATGATTCCTTAGAAAAGACTGAGCAAATAACCAAAGAGAGGTCACAAAATCGCTCCTCAACTAATTTTTGTTTATAGGCATTAATCTCAAAATATAGGAAACGAAGACAAAATATATATGTTCAAGTTGAAAATGAACTACAAGTCCTTAATATGAAAATAAAATTGTTTAAAATACACTGCATCATAAATTAGCACAAGTTATTGAAAACCAACCATATTAGTAACATCTTGTACAGACTCTGCAAATGATTGCCCATTTTCCATCACTAGCCACTCTCCCATTAATGCACTTTTAACATAGTAAAAATAGCGAACAGTTGAACCCTTGTAAGATGGTGGAACAATGCTAGGCAGAAGCATTCGTACTACATCTGCAAATGATAGACTACATAGTCAAATCTGTATTTATACAAATAGATAAAATACAAGTATGACAAGTTAACATGCAACACAATGAATGATGACCAAACTGATAGATGCAGGAAATTTGCAAGAAAACCATTTAAACTAGAAATGGCAATGAGTTGTAGAAAAATTTCAAGCTGGTTTTATTTATTGTCTGGTGTTTTCGGAATACAACCCCCTAAATGGATAGATGATATAATTTACTTCTAGGATCAATAACTTATGTCACCTGGACACGGCCACTTATATAGACAAAGCTAATGAAGCAGTAAGCTATACACCTATAATTGAGCAAAGCAAGAGGAAGTAATGAATGGGCAAGTCAACAATTCAAAAGGTGCACATGCCCAAGTGAAATAAATCTCATGGATATTGAAGAGCACTTTTAATGAGATTACTAGCATTTAGGAACTTTCACTTCTTCCCTTCGTTTGCCGTATTGCTTAGCTTGTGTTTTTACTTCAAGTGGAGCATACTCAGTATCAACTGCTCATGCTTTGCACTACCGAATTGCAGTGATCTACAAACACATTTTTCCCTTGTCAATTTTATTTTCCTAACAGCAGCGCATCACGCCTAGTCAAACTTCAACTCCATAAGGCACTCGCTTCCATTTTGACATAATGAATAAAATATTTTCCAACTCTGACAAGTCACCATAGGTACTTCTTTTATTCTCCTACTGGCCTAACTTTAGTTTCCGTTATTTAGACATAATTAAATGAAACTCCTCGAGTGTCAATAGTTACACTTCTCCTTTAGATATGAAAAAGGCACAAATGTTACTAAAATAAATCCAGAGACATCTGTAGTTGAAATGTCATACTAGAATGCTCAAGCACCACAAGCAGCATGTAAAACTCTAACATCTTTGCTTTTGGTTTTTCTTTTTGTTTTGGTGATTCAAACCGTTATCAAGTGTTCATAGACAGGGCATTTTAACTGTAAAAGTTTCACCGTTTAATGCCAATTATTAAAGCCATCGTACAAATATATGGATTAAGAATTGTGCAGCTATTCCCTCAGATGTACAATGAGTATCATGTACTTAGGAAGGGGGCCAGGCTATCCCAAACAGGGGAAGCCGCATCCCCTAAACCTTACTTCCTTTGTAATATTAGATGTAGATCAGATGAGTTTTTGAAAAATTTCTAACTTTGGCCCCGTAAAAATTTTATTTTTACCTTCCGCGCCCCTTACCAATATTTTCTAGTTCCAGTCTCAACAAGTACTATACAACAAATTTTTTTTTTTGGTGAAAACTATACAACAATTTTTGTTGTCTCTATAAGTTAGCAGAAGGTACAATCTAGGGAGCGCGCGCGCGTGGACACACACACATGTGTATATATAAACTATAAGAAACTGCAGGACTCACAAGCCTAGTTTAACTGAAATACCCGTTGTAATATCCCCAGAAAAAAGTACAATGACTAACGAGGAAATTCCCGACGCGGGCCCGTTAACTTAGCTAAAACGAATTATTCGAATTCGCAAATTTCAGAAGCATGCTAATCCCCTGAGCAAATGCAAGAACTCAATAGATAGGCGGGATTCTTTAATATATAGGATTAGGCATACATGATTTGCTGGTGCCAGCAGAAACGATCTGCTTTGCAACTGTTAGAATAATTAGACAATGGATCAGAAACGTACCGGGTTGGTCGGATCTTGTTAGCTCACACTTAAGCTAGACTATAAAAGTCTAAGGTTTTAAGTACACAGCAGAGCACCTCTTTGCAAGAAAGAAATAAGAGAGAGAGAGATAGTAGGAAATCTCAACTACTGGAGTGATTTGAACTGATGGGAGAAAGCCTCTATTTATAGTTTTTGTCAGGGGTATTTGGGTAGCCAAAAATATCCATTGAGCCCATTAGATAAAATCTGAGATAGGATATATAAATATATCCTTATCTCATAATATCATGATATTTGAATTCAAATCCAGAATCAATCACAATTAATTCTAAATATATATATTTAATATATATTTAATCTATACAATATAAATTGATTAATTTATTATAAACCAATTAGATTTATATCGTAACTAATTGGATATGATTCTGGGTGTTTGACCAAGTCAAACATATCACAACATCGCTTGGACTGGTATATTCTCTTTATACTCGGTCAAATAATCCAGCCCATCAAGGGCGGATCTAAGCCCAAAATCCAACATCTCCCACTTGCACTTGATGGGCTGCCCATCGTGCGATAGCTAAATCTTTCATTGCTTCATACTAGGTGTCTACCGTGACCACATGGGCATGACGTCATTGATTCGGGCACTTATGCACTAGGAGTCCTTTATGCAGGACCAGCACACAAGAACAGCCTTGGTGTACCAGTAAATTGTATACTTGTTGCCTCGAATGCACCAGTTTTATCCATACACTTTATTTATGGCATATCTAGTCCCTCTCGAGTTTATTTTGTTTACTTTATTTATGGTGTACCTTTATCAACACTTGCTTAGTTGTTCTGTTCAACTTGCAAGGGACATGTCACAGACACCAACGTAGATGTGTACTTCAGGATAAATCTTCTTTCTGACTATTCATCATTTAGATTTGGCATAATCGCTTTCCCAGTCTTGACCAGTTAAATCGCATCATTCTTGACCAGGAGGTTTAGGCTAGAGTAGCTGTTATTAAACCAAACCCTTGTGATGCTGTCTAAGTCTTAAGGGCATTACGAAAGGTTTATTTCCTTTATGGGACTCACACCGTAATGGATCAGGGATCTTCCATCTACACTCCATGTTGCAGATTTGAGTGAGCTCATATAGTATGAATTGCATGCTATGGTACTCGATCCATTGAGTAGAGTATGTTGCTTTTGGTTTTAGTAGCACGTACAGACTTAAGTTCCAAATGTACTCCAACATTTGAACCAGGAACTCTTTCATCACAACTATAGATGATGTCTTACAAGTGAAAAGTTCCTTGTCTAGCTACAGGTCTCATGGATGACACATTATCCATGATTCGGCCTAGACTTTTATGGGTCTCATCTCAGTCTAGTTGAGGCGACATTTGTGCATTGATTCTTCTCTACCATCTCATGGTGATCATCTGCTATCAAATCTTCTATGTCCCATGAGAACATAGCGAGGCGGTTGCTCGTGTGAGTGAGCCACCCTTGTGACTTGTATGACATATTAGTATTGCATACCTCGTGCTTATGTATGTATAAATACACAAATGTATATACAAGAAAATTTCCTTGAACTAGATAAAATGCATTGAATTACTAAGTAAGAGGAAACGAAAAAGTTCAGTACAACATGCCTTGTGCCTGCGTATTTGAACAAGAAAAAGGATCAAAAGGAAAAAGGAGTTCAATACATCATGCTCTACGCATGCCCAAGGCCTTTACATGCTTGACAAAAAGATCTCTAGCTATAGGCTTGGTTAGGGGATCTGCCAACATCTTATGAGGGGACAAGTATTGAACTGTCACTTGTTTCTTAGTGATCATATCCCTTACAAAGTGATATTTTATGTCTATATGCTTAGTATGATTGTGGTACTTAGGGTCCTTTGCATAGGCTATTGCTGCTTGACTATCGCAGTGAATCAGAGTTGGTCCCTCACTTCCACCATGGATTCCCAATCATACTAAGAATCTTTTGAGCCACATAGCTTCTTGTACAGCTACAGAACATACTACATATTTTGCTTCCATGGATGAAAGAGACACACACCTTTGTTTCTTGCTACTCCAGGAGATTGCTCCGTTATTCGGTAGGAAAGCATAGCCTGACGTCGAGTGTCACTTGTCCAGGTCTCCTGCCCAATCAGCATCGGAATAACCCTCTGCAGGAAGGCTGTTTCCTTGATAGCACAACTCATAATCCATGGTTCCTTTTAGATATCTCATAATTCTCTCTACAGCTTCCTAGTGTTTTACTCCTGGATTGGATTGGAATCAGCTCATAAGTCCAACTGCGAAGCATATGTCTGGCTTGGTACACAACATGGCGTACATTAGGCTGCCAACAGCACTTGAGTATGGGACTCTCTTCATACATTCTATATTGTATTGTTTTATAGGGCACATTTCCTCGCTTAGGTTATATCCCTTAACCATAGGGGTATCCATAGGCTTATAGTCTCTCGTATTGAAACGTTCAAGAATCTTTGCTATGTATGCCTTTTGTGACAATAACAGCAATTTTCTAGAATTATCTCTTCTTATCTTAACACCTAAGATATATTCTGCTTCGCCTATGTCTTTCATCTTGAAGTTCAAGGATAACCACCCTTTGATCATATATATTAGTTTAAGATTGGTACCAACTAGGAGTATGTCGTCAACATAGAGGGATAGAATGACAAAGTTATCTCCAAACCGCTTGATATAAACGTAGTGATCTTCCTCGATCATTTTGAAGTCATAGGAGCTTATAGCTTTGTGGAACCTTAAGTACCATTGCCTAGATGATTGCTTGAGTCCATAAATGGATCTCAAGAATTTACAAACCTTTTATTAGTTCCCATTATGTATAAAGCCCTCAGGCTGTTCCATATAGATTTCTTCATCTAGTTCTCCATTTAGGAAAGCAGTTTTTACATCCATCTGATGTAACTCTAAGTCTACACTTGCTACTACAGCCAGTATCAGCCGTATCGAGTTGAAACGTACAACAAGCAAGAAGGTGTCTCCATACTACTCCTTCCTGTTGTGTATACCCTTTGGCAACTAACCTTGCTTTGGGCCTATCAATTGATCCATCAGCCTTATGTTTGTACTTGAGAACCCACTTGCTCCCAATTGCCTTTCGGCCAAGTGGTAGATCAACTAATTCCCATACTTGGTTGGACTCCATGGAATCCATTTGCTCTTGTAAGGCCTTTTGCCATTTTTCCTTAGCAGGTCCTGTTAGTGCTTCTTTAACACTTACGGGGTCTTCTTCATCATTTTCTAGACTAACGATGAAGGTTTCTCCTTCAATTGAAAAGCGTCTCCTAAGAGTTTTGTCTCTATTACTTCCCCTAAGAGGGGTTGCTACGGGACTTTCTTCCTGTAGCTAAGTTAGACCTTGTTGTGAAAATGGTTCAACCCTCCCATTCGGATCAGTAGACTGAGGAACACTTTGTTGTACCTCATTGCTATCATCCCATAAAGACAGCTTGTTCGATCAATACTCCCTCTGCTAGGAAATTCGGTTTCTATGAATGTTGCATCCCTTGACTCTATCTCAGTCACTGAGCCGTTGCCATTTTCACCAATAAAGACATACCCTTTAGAGTTCTTAGAGTATCTTATGAAGATACACTTTTTGCCTCTCGGTTCTAGCTTGTCATACTTATGGGAAGAATCACGAATGTAGGCCGTTGACCCCCATGGTCTTAGGATGCTTAGATCCGGTTTGTGGTTTGTCCATGATTCATAAGGGGTTGTGGTGACTGATTTAGAAGGCACTCGGTTAGGTATGAATGTGGTAGTTAAAAGAGCATCTCCCTAATATGAGGTTGGAAGCTCAGTTTATGTCATCATTGATCTAACCCTATCGAGGAGAGTTCTGTTTCTCCTTTCAGCAACTTTGTTTTGTTGAGGAGTGCTAGAGATTGTTAGTTGCCTAACAATACCCCTTTCTTCACAGAGCTCCTTAAACTGATCAGAGAGGTATTCTCGACCTTGTTCGGTTCTTAAAGCTTTGATTCTTGAACCTAGCTGATTGTCCACTAGATTGAGATATTTTCTAAAGCACTCTAATGCCTCAGATTTGTGGGAAATCAAGTAAGTATAGCCATATCGGGAAGAATTATCGATGAAGGTAATAAAATACCATGCTCCGTGACATGCCCTAACACTCATTGGTCTGCAAATATTAAAGTGTACCAGTTCAAGAGGGTGGTTAGCCCTGGTTGCCTTTCCGAAAGGTTTCCTTGTGCTCTTGCCAGCGAGGCAATGTTCACACAGAAACATTTTCTTTTTGGACATGTTTCCTAACAAACCCTCTTTTACTAGTTTGGTCATGCGTTCTTGACCAATATGTCCTAATCTAGTGTGCCATAGATCGTAATTGACATCAGAAGAAAGTGCATAGCAAAAATTAGAAAAATTGTCATTGAAATTTTCTAAAACAAAGAAACCATCTGAAACATTACCAGAAACTGAAAAATTGGTCCCATACAAAATGTCTACGTGAAATCATGAAAAAGACATTGAAATGAAATTTAACTAAGGAAATAACAGACACAAGATTTTGTCAGATTTCTGGAGCATAGAGGACATTTTGCAGGGCTAGGATTTTTGTTTACAAAAATCCTTCACTAAATATGTGTTCCCTCCTTGCCAATTCCTCTCTGTATTGGATTGTAATTTTTGAGAAAAAGAGTGCATCTTGCTCATTGATAATTTGTTTAGCATAATAACTCAATTTTGAAAACAGACATTTTTTATGCTTGTATTCATCAGCATGTTTTTCTGCTATTTGTTCTATTAAATTTATGTCCTTGGGTCTGCAAACTTCTTCCTCTTGTTGGTCAGGAACACATTTCCTTTTACCACTGCTCCCCTCAGGTACATTAGAGTTCACTCGTGATTGAGGCGTTTTTCTTTTATTTGTACTTTCTTCAACATAATTATTTGAAGACTTTGGAGCATCAGAAAGAGGAAAATAACTTGGATATATTTCAAAAGAGTGGTTAGAATTTGAGTTTGCCATTTCCTAAACCCAAAAAGAAAATTAAGTTAAGAAAAATATAAAAATAAATATTCAAAACATTCATTTGCTATTTTTCGTACCCAAAAAGTCATAAAAAATAAGAACATAATATATCAATTTGTAGCTCATGATTTTAGAAATATTTCAGGTCAAACAAGGTCAACTCACAAGTATCGATCCCTTTGACTTCTACTCTTGTATTGTTCCCAACATAAAGCCATCTGCTTCTTGCTGGTAATCGACAAAATTCTGTGAAGTTGCCACGATCCTTGCTCACATGGTCTATGGCCCCTGAGTCTATAACCCAAACAAGATTAGTTTTAGTAATAAATGCAGTGCTAGAAATATAAGAGGAATGTATCAATCTGAATCCAATATCTTTTTCTGCTTAAGACAGTCCTTGGCATAATGCCCCTTCTTTTGGAAGCATAGCATTTGATGGTTGCTATGTTCTGCTTCTTTGCAGGTTTCTTGCCTTTCTTAAAGGAATTCTTTTCCTTCTTCACTTTAGGGTTGCCTTTCTTATTTTGAGAGCCTTTGCTTCTCTTGGACTGGTTTTGGGAGGTTGCCCCTCCCTTTCCTTTAGTTAAATATGCCTTACTAACAGGTTTCACAGTTTCCATTCAGTTATCCTCTAGTTGGAGGTGGCGAGCTACATTAGTAAAGGTTTTTATACTCTTGTTATGAGTAATGGTATGCTTCATGGTGTCCCAGCTTGCTGGGAGAGATCTCATGACAGCTTGAATCTGTTACTCATCAGATAAGGCACCTCCGGCTTCCTTAGGCTCCCTGATTAAGTTCTGTATTACCCTTAGGTGATGCCTTATGGGAGTGTTAGGACCTAGCTTGAAATTGTCAAGTTTGACAGTGTGTCTCTTAAGCCTTGCAGCAAAGGTACCATCAAATTCAGATTTCAGCGCTGCCCACATGGCAGAGGCAGAAGGGTGTGTTTCGAATTGTACTAACACATCGTCAGTCATGGCACTTAGCATAGTAATTCTGGCAATAGTATCCCTTCTTTTCTAGGCCGCGTAGCCATCCTGGTCCCTTCGTGATGCATTCGCCTTAGGCTTTGGAAGAAAAATTGTCAACACATCAATGACTTCTTGTTCTTCGAGGACATATGATATCTTATGACGCCACATGCTGTAATTGTCTCTGTTTAGCTTGTCACCTCCTACGAGGTCAGCTATAATAGACTTGATTCCTCTTTGAGACATCGTGCTATCACATAGACAACAATGCATTTTAGTATGGTATGCAATATACATGTTATTCAAGTAAGTCATAGATCGTCCAGGTAAGAGTCTTGCTATTTTCATGATCAGGAGACAACTAGGTTGGCTCCCATCTCATTACTCCTGGTTAGCCTCTTACCTTTCTTATCTTTCACTTTCCTTGATCATATCCCCAATTTGAGTTTTCCTCATGAAACTCCCACTCAAATAAAGCATTTATAATAAAAAAACTTTATTAACGAAGCATAAATGTTTACAAAGATTTGGGTAATCCAAAAATAAAGTCTCAAAGTGTAAACATAAAATGAAAAGGGAAAAATAAACACGAACAAAAACTCATTCGTTCATGATGTATTTTATCATGGGTTCTCTCAAACTCTCTTTAACGTCTTTCCAACATCTACAAAGACTTTGTTTACAAAAATCCTTCACTAAATATGTGTTCCCTCCTTGCCAATTCCTCTCTGTATTGGATTGCAATTTTTGAGAAAAAGAGTGCGTCTTGCTCATTGATAATTTGTTTAGCATAATAACTCAATTTTGAAAACAGACATTTTTTATGCTTGTATTCATCAGCATGTTTTTCTGCTATTTGTTCTATTAAATTTATGTCCTTGGGTCTGCAAACTTCTTCCTCTTGTTGGTCAGGAACACATTTCCTTTTACCACTGCTCCCCTCAGGTACATTAGAGTTCACTCGTGATTGAGGCGTTTTTCTTTTATTTGTACTTTCTTCAGCATAATTATTTGAAGACTTTGGAGCATCAGAAAGAGGAGAATAACTTGGATATATTTCAAAAGAGTGGTTAGAATTTGAGTTTGCCATTTCCTAAACCCAAAAAGAAAATTAAGTTAAGAAAAATATAAAAATAAATATTCAAAACATTCATTTGCTATTTTTCGTACCCAAAAAGTCATAAAAAATAAGAACATAATATATCAATTTGTAGCTCATGATTTTAGAAATATTTCAGGTCAAACAGGGTCCAAAAATAAGCCCTATGCGCCCTCATGTGCCCCAATAAGCATTCCCAAAAAAAACTTTAAAAACAAATATGGGGGAGGGTCGCCCACTCTCAGGACCAGCGCGTGTATGCCTTTCCGGCCTCTCGCCGTCACCTGACCCATTCCATTTGATTCCTCACGTCTTGAGGAGTCTATACATGTGCTTTTTATGACCAAAGGGACCCTGGGTGGATCCCACATGCCCACTTGGTGCATCTTTAAAAAATCAAAAAAATTTTGTTTTTAGGTTGGGTCGATCTACCGACCCGACTTTCATGGAGGATTCGAGTTAAACAGACCCAAAACGCAGTAAGTGAAACACTATGTCTTGGCCAACCCAAAACGACGCCGTTTTGGGCTGGTCAGGTCGTCCTTGACCTCTAGTCGGGTCGCCCCAGATTCGGCTGGAGCTCCAGTGGGTCCGTCGCGACCTGCCAGCTTCAAACCTCCATATCTTCTACCTCCAATCTCCGTTTTACGCATTTTAGGTTTCTATGAACTCGTATTTTCATGCTCTACAATTCTATGGGTTCATTTTCTTTAAAAAATATCATTTTTAATGACCCAAAAACTGGTTCGTACAGCTGATGTTGGAGCCTTTGAAAAATGGATTTCGACCACGTTTTTGAACCTCATGGCATTACATATAGTATTTTCAGGCTTCAATGATATAGTCAGAGTATATTTTCGAATTTAACTCACAAGTATATGCTCATTCGAAATTAAAATGACATAGGAGCATACTAACGGTGCAGCGAAAAAAAAATTTGAGTCTGAATAATATATGCATAGATATTGAAAGCCTCAAGATCATCATGGCTTTGACAACAATGTTAGAATAATTAGACAATGGATCGGAAACATACCGGGTTGGATCTCGGGTCGGGTCGGTCGGATCTTCTTAGTTCATGCTTAAGCTAGACTATAAAAGTCTAAGCTTTTAAGTGCACAGTAAGCACCTCTTTGCAAGAAAGAAACAAGAGAGAGAGAGAGAGAGTAAGAAAGCTCAACTACTGGAGTGATTTGAAGTGATGGGGGGAAGCCTCTATTTATAGCTTTTATCAAAGGTATTTTTGGTAGCCAAAAATATCCACTGAGCCCATCAGATAAAATCTGAGATAGGATATACAAATATATCCTTATCTCATAATATCATGATATTTGAATTCAAATCCAGAATCAATTACAATTAATTCTAAATTATATATTTAATATATATTTAATCTATACAATATAAATTGATTAATTTATTATAAACTAATCAGATTTATATCGTAACCAATTGGATATGATTCAGGATGTTTGACCAAGTCAAACATATCACAATATCGCTTAGATATTTGAATGGTATATTCTCTTTATACCGGATCAAATAACCTGGCCCATCAAGAGCAGATCCAAGCCCAAAATCCAACGGCAACCATGGCAGTTGTTGAACCGTCCATGAAAACATATTCCCCCAAGCACAAAAATTGACATAATAGTACCAATGCTTGTTGGTTGCTAGAAGGCTAAGCAAACAACAATAGACCAACAATAAGAACAAGTTCATGAAACGAACCTCTCTTTTGCTTTGAACCTAGCAACGGTTTCTGTGTGGCAAACCATTGAGCATCCAATTTCTCAATGCTTTTAATCTCAAAACTCAGTCTTTCAACTAAAAATGAATACGCAGTAGATGGATTGGAGATCTCGATGGTGACCACAACTGGATCACCAGGACGATATACTTCTTTATCTGCTTCGAGTTTCAATATAGGAAGGAGTTTGACCTTCGGAGAATGATCTTCCCTACCCGAATCTCGACCGCCTAAAAAGGAAAATCTACTCGATAGCATTGCTCTCGTGTGAAATTCTTGTCCTTTCAATTATACTACTCCTTCGATATTCTTCAGCAAATAGCCTGACCTTACAAGATCAGATCTCCTGATCTTCTCCCACGGGATCAGATCTACGACACGGAACGCAAATGCAATAATGAAAAAATAGTGAAGGAAGAAATTCGTTTTTTTTTTAATTTGTATTTCTTCTATTTTAAGTTTAAATTTATCACACTGAAAGTGAAGTCAGAAATGCGACGGGTATATATATCTATATTTGCGCTTTTGCATGAGATTGATCCAAATTCCAAAATTAGAAAACATTATTCCATATTTGCTCAGGAGGGAATAGAACTGCACCATGCTAGTCGTGATACTATAAGGTGTGCTGACTACCTGGCGAAGGAAGGACATGAACAAGCGTTCGGCGTCAAGTTGATCGTAGATGTGCCAGAAAGTTATGCTGATTTGATTCTTCAGGATAAGCCAAATGGCTTTAGCTGACGGTCTTCTTTTTTTGTCTTTTCCTTAGTTATTAGTTTGGCGTCTAGTGTTTATCTTCTTTTTCCTTCGTTTCAAGCTTAGTTTGTCTCTGTAGCTCAAAAAAAAAAAACATTATTCCACTAAAATCCACACACACTGCGGTGTGCTTAAAATTGTTTGCATAAATGTAAAAATTAAAAAAATTATTATAAAATTTTTGAGTATTTATTTATAACATAAAATTTAAGATATTAGATAGATATATACCAAGATATTGAAAACCGGATCGACTTATAAATCAGTCAAGACAATAGGTCAAGAGTTAGTGGGTTAGATCGAAGTCAAACTAGTAAAAAAATAAAAAATAAAAAAATTAATTTACAGTTTCATTATGCCATCCAAAGGACTAAACATCAATTTAATACCTTGAATTTCTAACCAAAAAAAATTATACACTTATATTTTCTTTTCATTTTTCTTACAATTCCCTTGACAAAATGACATCATAGTATCATATTATTAAAATGACTAACTATTTATTCAAGCAAAATATCAAAATAGATTTATCGCAGTAAAATACTCCGATCTGCAATCCTTTAGTCCCTAACTAATAATTTTTTAGCATTAAAAGAATTTAAAAAAAAAACATAACCAGATTAACCCACCAAAGCGGTTGAGTTACTTGATTTTTTCTCGAGTTGACCGGGTCACATGGGGTGGATCCGCCTGCTGGTTTTTCAAGCGACCGGTTTGCCAATTTTCACTCCAACCCGGCTGGTTCGGTCTCATTTTCAATACTATGATGTATATATGTATATATGTGTGTAGGGCCATGCAAAAATACTCAAAACCCAATCTGCCTGGTCCAATCTGACACAACCCCGTCCACTCTAGTTTTGAAAAATACAACCCGATAAAAAGACTAGACCAATCATTTCACACTAAACTATCGGATGAGACTAGGTTAATGACTAATAGTTCAGACCATGTGGTTTGACCCGACTTAGGTAGGATTTTTTTTCCAAAAAAAAATATGTACTTAATTTTGTGTTTGCCTTAGTCCTTCTCTTGCTTCCTTTCTCTCCGACACAGGCACTGCTCATCCCTTTCTACCGTCAGTTCCTACCGCAGCTTGCCATAAAATAACATTTTCAATTCACATCTTTTGCTTCCCCCCCCCCCCCCAAAGAAGAAAAAAAATCAATTCGTGTCTTCCTTTGCCATGGTCTTCAAATTCGCATGAGCATCTTTCTAGTTCATGTTTGTTGTTTGGCCGTTTTTGCTTCAACTTCTTCCGTTGCCATCATCTTTGGGTTTATTCGTGTCAAGGTGGCTATTATTCTATGGTCACTTTCCTATTTCTTTTCAATTTTTCTTATATATTTCAGCTTTTTTTCAATGTGGGTCAATTCTTTTTTAGCTTCCAGCATGTATTATTTTTGTAGTAAAGAATACGTTTTCCTAAAAGTATATATAACGAGAAAAGCAACATAGATCAGTCTAGTAACCCGGTAGACTAAGTCCAACCCGGTCTAAGTGTCTGTAACAAGACTGAACCAGTTTTCAGACCAAAATTTTTAACCCATCATTTTTCAGATTAAACTTCAAGTTAGGTCGTAACCCAGTTCAACCTGATCTTTATGCAGCCTTGTATGTATAACTATCATTTCCATCACTTTCAGATGAAAACATATAGTGATTGGGTGATTAGATTTTTCATAAAAAAGTCTCCTCGAATAGGATGAGCTTTTTTAAATAAAATTTTACAATGTGTTTGGATTAGCTTTTTTTCTTAAATAATTTTATGATATACGAAATAAATATGTGAAAAAATTTTCATCTTAATGTATTTCAAATATTTCTAAAAGCTAATCCAAACACTTAGGATCCCATGTTCTGTAAAATTGTTGAATTCTCCAACATTAAGATACTACATCATAATAGGATGTTCTATTGAAAACGCTAAGTAGATTTGTTTATCATATTTTTATATTTTAATGCAAAATTTTCTGTTCTATCGAAAAAATATGCATCAGCTCAAAAAGATTTTGTATGGTCAATGATCCTATGATTGGGTTGAATTTAAAAGCACACCATTAAAAAGAATTGAGTATCTTTGAAAAAAGGACAAAATTCTCCAATTAAAAACCGCGATCTGGATTCACTAAACAGGTCATCATTTAACGGTGTTTCTTTTTTCCCTCCGTTCAAGAGGCGCAAATCCCCCAACCGAAGCTACAACCCACCATGCCGAGTAGGGTGGATGGACTGTACCCAATTAAACTTGATTGTTCTGAATGCTGATGACTGTAAGGAAGAGTCCGATTCTGGCAAAGGAGATGATTCGGACCTATTTGGGGATGAGTTTAGCATGCAAACCTTTGAGAAAAAGCAAGAAGATCAAACCTTCGATGAAGACGTGCCATTGCAATTCGAAATGGGGATGGTCAAAAGAGAAAGACGGAGTAACAAACAGAGCAAGAATGATCAAATCAATCAAGATGGAGGCAGTGGCGGCTAAGATGTAAGCCATAGTCAAGAAGGTTGTGGTGTCGACTCAGAGCTCAGTGGTGAAGATGGTCAGAGAGCTTGGATTGTACTGCTTGCTTGCTGTTCTCTTTGCTACGTAAGGGTTGAAGCGAGAAGGAGGCTTGTGATGAAAGTCCAGTGACAGTGATCGCCTCCATCTCAATCAAAATGTGGAGCACGAATTGGCTCTCTCGTGAACAGAGGCAGAGAAGATGACAAACTGATTTTCTCATGAACAGAGGAGGAGAAAAGATAAACACCGCTAGATGGGTTATTTAATGAATCCTGTGAGAAAAATTGGAGAATGGATCGAAAACATACCGGGTCGGATCTCGGGTCGGGTCGGTCGGATCTCCTTAGCTCACGCTTAAGCTAGACTATAAAAGTCTGAGCTTTTAAGTGCACAGCAGAGCACCACTTTTGCAAGAAAGAAAATAAGAGAGAGAGAGATAGTAGGAAAACTCTACTACTGGAGTGATTTGAACTGATGGGGGGAAGCTTCTATTTATAGCTTTTGTCAGGGATATTTTGGGTAGCATAAAAATATCCACTGAGCCCATCAGATAAAATCTGAGATAAGATAATATATCCTTATCTCATAATATCATGATATTTTGAATTCAAATCCAGAATCAATCACAATTAATTCTAAATATATATACTTAATATATATTTAATCTATACAATATAAATTAATTAATTTAATATAAATTAATTAGATTTATATCGTAACCGATTGGATATGATTCAGGATGTTTGACCAAGTCAAACATATCATGATATCGCTTGGATATTTGACTGATATATTCTCTTTATACCCGGTCAAATAATCCGGCCCATCAAGGGCGGATCCAAGCCCAAAAATCTAACATCTCCCACTCGCACTTGATGGGCTGTCCATCGTGCGATAGCTAAATCTTTCATTGCTTCATACTAGGTGTCTGCCGTGACCGCGTGGGCATGACGTCATCGATTCGGGCACCTGTGCACTAGGAATCCTTTATGCAGGACCAGTACACAAGAATACCCTTGGTGTACCTGCAAATTGTATGCTTGTTGCCTCGAATGCCCTAGTTTTATCCATACACTTTACTTGTGGCATATCTAATCCCTCTCGAGTTATTTTGTTTACTCAGATTGCCTTTTTCATACGTATGGTATCCACACTTGCTTAGTTGTTCTGTTCAACCTGCAAGGGACATGTCACAGACACCAACGTAGATGTGTATTTTAGGATAAATCTTCCTTCTGACTGTTCATCATTTAGATTTGGCATAGTCGCTTTCTCAGTCTTGACCCGTTAGATCGCATCATTCTTGACCATGGGGTTTAGGCTAGAGTAGCTGCCACTAAACCAAAACCTTGTGATGTTGTCTAAGTCTTAAGGGCATTATGAAAGGTTTATTTCCTTTCTGGGACTCACATCGTAATGGATCAGGGATCTTCCATCTACGTCCCTTGTTGCGGATTTAAGTGAGCTCATGCAGTATGAATTGCATGTTACGGTGCTCAATCCACTAAGTGGAGTATGTCGCTTTTGGTTTTAATAGCACCGTACAGACTTAAGTTCCAAATGTACTCCAACATTTGAACCAGGAGCTCTTTCATCACAACTATATATGACGTCTCACTAGTAAAGAGTTCCTTGTCTGGCTACAGGTCTCATGGATGACACATTATCCATGATTCGGCCCAAACCTTTTATGGGTCTCATCTCAGTCTAGCTGAGGTGACATTCGTGCAGTGATTCTTCTCTACCATCTCATGGTGATCATCTGCTGTCAAACCTTCTATATCCCATGAGAACATAGCGAGGCAGTTGCTCGTGTGAGTGAGCCAACCTTGTGACCTGTACGACATATTTGTATTGCATACCTTGTGCCTATGCATGTATAAATACACAAATATACAAGAAAAATTTCTTTGAACTGGATAAAATGCATTGAATTACTAAGTAAGAGAAAAAGGTTCATTACAACATGCCTTGTGCCTGCGTATTTGAACAAAAAGGATCAAAAAGAAAAAGGAGTTCAATACATCATGCTCTACGCATGCCCAAGGCCTTTACATGCTTAACGAAAAGGATCTCTAGCTATAGGCTTGGTTAGGGGATCTGCCAACATCTTATGAGTGGACAAGTATTGAACTGTCACTTGTTTCTTAGCGATCATATCCCTTACAAAGTGATACTTTATGTCTATATGCTTAGTACGATTGTGGTACTTAGGGTCCTTTGCATAGGCTATTGCTGCTTGACTATCGCAGTGAATCAGAGTTGGTCCCTCACTCCCACCATGGATTCCCAATCGTACTAAGAATCTTTTGAGCCACACAGCTTCTTGGACAGCTGCAGAACAGGCTACATATTCTGCTTCCATGGATGAAAGAGACACACACGTTTGTTTCTTGCTGCTCCAGGAGATTGCTCCGTTATTCAGTAGGAAAGCATAGCCTGACGTCGAGTGTCGCTCATCCAGGTCTCCTGCCCAATCAGCATCGGAATAACCCTCCGCACGAAGGCCATTTCCTTGATAGCATAGCTCATAGTCCATGGTTCCTTTTAGATATCTCATAATCCTCTTTACAGCTTCCCAGTGTTTGATTCCTGGATTGGATTGGAATCGACTCACAAGTCCGACTGCGAAGCATATGTCTAGCCTGGTACACAACATGGCGTACATTAGGCTGCCAACGGCACTTGAGTATGGGACTCTCTTCATGCGTTCTATATCGCATTGTTTTGTAGGGCGCATTTCCTCGCTTAGGTTATGTCCCTTAACCACAGGGGTATCCATAGGCTTGCAATCTCTCATATTGAAACGCTCAAGAATCTTTGCTATGTATGCCTTTTGTGATAATGACAGCAATTTTCTAGAACGATCTCTTCTTATCTTAACGCCTAAGATATATTCTGCTTCGCCCATGTCTTTCATCTCGAAGTTCAAGGATAACCACTCTTTGATCATCTTTATTAGTTTAAGATTGGTACCAACCAGTAGTATGTCATCGACATAGAGGGATAGAATGACAAAGTTGTCTCCAAACCGCTTGATATAAACACAGTGATCTTCCTCGATCATTTCAAAGTCATAGGAGCTTATAGCTTTGTGGAACCTTAAGTACCACTGCCTAGATGATTGCTTGAGTCCATAAATGGATCTCAATAGTTTACAAACCTTTTGTTCGTTCCCTTTCTGTATGAAGCCCTCAGGCTGTTCCATATAGATTTCTCATCTAGTTCTCCATTCAAGAAGGCGGTTTTTACATCCATCTGATGTAACTCTAAGTCTAAACTTGCTACTAAAGCCAGTATCAGTCGTATCGAGTTGAAACGTACAACAGGTGAGAAGGTGTCTGCGTAATCCACTCCTTCCCGTTGTGTATACCCTTTGGCAACTAACCTTGCTTTGGGTTTATCAATTGATCCATCAGCCTTACGTTTGTACTTGAGAACCCACTTGCTCCCAATTGCCTTTCGGCCAGGTGGTAGATCAACTAATTCCCATACTTGGTTGGATTCCATGGAATCCATTTCCTCTTGTAAGGCCTTTGCCATTTTTCCTTAGCAGGTCCTGTTAGTGCTTCTTTAACACTTACGGGGTCTTCTTCATCGTGCTCTGGACTAACGATGAAGGTTGCTCCTTCAATTGAGAAGCGTCTCTTAGGAGTTTTGTCTCTGTTACTTCTCCTAAGTGGGGTTGTTGTAGGACTTACTTCCTGTGACTGGGTTAAACCTTGTTGTGAAAATGGTTCAACCCTCCCACTCGGATCAGTAGACTGAGGAACACTTTGTTGTACCTCATTGCCATCATCCTCATAAAGACGGCTTGTTCGATCAATACTCCCTCTGCTAGGATATTCGGTTTCTATGAATGTTGCGTCCCTTGACTCTATCTCAGTCACTGAGCCGTCATCATTTTCACCAATGAAGACATACCCTTTAGAGTTCTCAGAGTATCTTATGAAGATACACTTTTTGCCCCTCGGTTCTAGCTTGTCATATTTATGGGAAGAATCACGAATATAGGCCGCTGACCCCCATGGTCTTAGGATGCTTAGATCCGGTTTGCGGTTTGTCCATGATTCATAAGGGGTTGTTGTGACTGATTTAGAAGGCACTCGGTTAAGTATGAATGTGGCGGTTAAAAGAGCATCTCCCCAATATGAGGTTGGAAGCTCAGCTTGTGCCATCATTGATCTAACCATATCGAGGAGAGTTCTATTTCTCCTTTCAGCAACTCCGTTCTGTTGAGGAGTGCCAGGGATTGTTAGTTGCCTAACAATGCCCCTTTCTTCACAGAGCTCCTTGAACTGATCAGAGAGGTATTCTCGGCCTCGGTCAGTTCTTAAGGCTTTGATTCTTGAACCTAGCTGATTTTCCACTAGATTGAGATATTTTCTAAAGCACTCTAATGCCTCAGATTTGTGGGAAATCAGGTAAGTATAGCCATATCGGGAAGAATCATCGATGAAGGTAATAAAATACCATGCTCCGTGACGTGCCCTAACACTCATTGGTCTGCAAATATCAGAGTATACCAATTCAAGAGGATGGTTAGCCCTGGTTGCCTTTCCGAAAGGCTTCCTTGTACTCTTGCCAGCAAGGCAATGTTCACACAGAGACATTTCCTTTTTGGACACGTTTCCTAGCAAACCCTCTTTTGCCAGTTTGGTCATGCGTTCTTGACCAATATGTCCTAATCTAGCGTGCCATATATCGTAATTGACATCGGAAGAAAGTCCATAGCAAGAACTAGAAAAATTATCATTGAAATTTTCTAAAACAAAGAAACCATCTGAAACATAACCAAAGACTGAAAAGTTGGTCCCATACGAAATGTCTACTGTGAAATCATGAAAAAAGACATTAAAACGAAATTTAACTAAGGAAATGACAGACACAAGATTTCGTCGGATTTCCGGAGCGTAGAGGACATTCTGCAGGACTAAGGTCCTTCCTCCATGCAGGGTCAGCTCACAAGTACCGATCCCTTTGACTTCTACTCTCGCGTTATTCCCAACATAAAGCCATCTGCTTCTTGCTGGTAACCGACGAAATTCTGTGAAGTTCCCACGATCCTTGCTCACGTGGTCTGTGGCCCCTGAGTCTATAACCCAAACAGGATTAGTTTCAGCAATAAACGCAGTGCTAGAAACATAAGAGAAATGTATTGAATCTGAATCCAATACCTTTTTCTGCTCAGGGCAGTCCTTGGCATAATGTCCCTTTTGTTGGCAAGCATAGCATTTGATGGTTGCTATGTTCCGCTTCTTTGCAGGTTTCTTGCCTTTCTTGAAGGAACTCTTTCCCTTCTTCACTTTAGGGCCGCCTTTCTTATTTTGAGAGCCTTTGCTTCTCTTGGACTGGTTTTGGGAGGTTGTCCCTCCCTTTCCTTCAGTTAAATATGCCTTACTACAGGCTTCACAGTTTCCATCCGATCATCCTCCAGTTGGAGGTGGCGAGCTACATCAGCAAAGGTTTTTATACTCTCATTATGAGTAATGGTGTGCTTCATGGTATCCCAACTTGCTGGGAGAGATCTCATGACAGCTTGAATCTGTTGCTCATCAGATAGAGCGCCTCCGGCTTCCTTAAGCTCCCTGATTAAGTTCTGCATTGCCCTTAGGTGATGCCTTATGGGAGTGTTAGGACCCAGCTTGAAATTATCAAGTTTGACGGTGAGTCTCCTAAGCCTGCAGCAGAGGTACCGTCAAATTCGGATTTCAGCGCTGCCCACATGGCAGAGGCGGAAGGGTGTGTTTCGAATTGCACCAACACATCGTCAGTCATGGCACTCAGCATGGTTATTCTGGCGATAGTGTCCCTTCTTTTCCAGGCCGCGTAGCCGTCCTGGTCCCTTCGCGATGCATTTGCCTCAGGCTCTGGAAGAAAAGTAGTCAACACATCAGTGACTTCTTGTTCTTCGAGGACATACGATATCTTACGACGCCACATGCTGTAATTGTCTCCGTTCATCTTGTCACCTCCTACGAGGTCAGCTATAATGGACTTGATTCCTCTTTGAGACATCGTGCTATCACATAGACAACAATGCATTTTAGTACAGTATGCAATATACACACTTTATTCAAGTAGGTCATAGGTCGTCTGGGTAAGAGTCTCACCATTTTCATGATCAGGAGACAACTAGGTTGGCTCCCATCCCATTACTCCTGGTTAGTCTCTTACCTTTCTTACCTTGACTTTCCTTGAACATATCCCCAATTTGGAGTTTTCCTCATGAAACTCCCACTCAAATAAAGCATTTGAAATAAAAAAAACTTTATTTATTGAAGCATAAATGTTTACAAAAATTGGATAATCCCAAAAATGAAGTCTCAAGAGTAAACATTAAATGAAAAGAATAAATGTGAACAAAAACTCATTCGTTCATGATATATTTTATCATGGGTTCTCTCAAACTCTCTTTAACACCTTTCCAGCATCTACAGAGACTTTGTTTAAAAAATGCTTCACTAAATATGTGTCCCCTCCTCGCCAGTTCCTCTCTGTATTGGATTGCAATATTTGAGAAAAAGAGTGCGTCTTGCTCATTGACAATTTGTTTAGCATAATAACTCAATTTTGAAAATAGGCACTTTTGATGCTTGTATTCATCAGCATGCTTTTCTGCTATCTTTTCTATTAAATTTATGTCCTTGGGTCTGCAGACTTCTTCCTCTTGTTGGTCAGGAACACATTTCCTTTTACCACTGCTCCCCTCAGGTACATTAGAGTTTACTTGTGATTGAGGCGCTTTTCTTTTATTTGTACTTTCGGCAGCATAATAATTTGAAGATTTCGAAGCATCAGAAAGAGGAGAATAAGTTGGATATTTTCCAAAAGAGGAGTTAGAATTTGAGTTTGAGTTGGCCATTTCCTAAACCCAAAAAGAACAAGTTAAGAAAAATATAAATAAATATTCAAAACATTTATTTGCTATTTTTCATACCCAAAAAGTCATAAAAAACAGCACATAATATATTAATTCATAGCTCATGATTTTAGAAATATTTCAGGTCAAACAGGGCTCAAAAATAGCCCCTCACGCGCCCTCACGCGCCCCAAAAGCAAAAAAAAAATTTTTTAATTAAGGGCTAGGTTCGCCCACTCTCGGGACCGGCGCGTGTCATACACGCGCCGCCTTTCCGGCCTCTCGCCGTCACCTGACCTATTCCATCTGATTCCTCACGTCTCAAGGAGTCTATATATGTGCTTTTTATGACCAAAGGGTCCCTAGGTGGACCCCACGCGCCCACATGGCGCGTCCAAAAAAAAACCTTTTTTTTTAAAAAATTTTTAAAAAAAATAAATTTCGGTCGGGTCGGTCTACCGACCCGACTTCCAGGGAGGATCCGGGTCCACAGACCCGAAACGCAGCGTTTCACTTAAGTGAAACGCTGCGTCCTGGCCAGCCCAAAACGACGCCGTTTTGGGCTGGTCAGGTCGTCCCTGACCTCCAGCCGGGTCGCCCCAGATCCGGCTGGAGCTCCGGCGGGTCCGTCGCGACCCGCCATTTTCGAACCGCCGTATCTTCCTCCTCCGAGCTCCGTTTTATGCATTTTAGGTGTCTATGGACTCGTATTTTCGTGCTCTACAACTCTATGGGTTTATTTTCTTTAAAAAACATCAATTTTAAAGACCCAAAAAAATGGTTCGAACGGCCGACGTTGGAAGCTTCAGAAAATAGACTTCGATCACGTTTTTAAATCTTACGGAGTAACAAGTAATGTTTTCGAACTTCACTTATATAAACGGAGTGTGTATTTGAGTTTAAAACACAAGCATATTCAGTTCGAATGGCATACGGCATATTCACGATGCAGCGGAAAAAAAATGAGCGTGTAATATATATATGCACACATATATTGAGAGCCTCAAGAACATCTCGGCTCTGATACCAATGTGAGAAAAATTGGAGAATGGATCGAAAACATACCGGGTCGGATCTCGGGTCGGGTCGGTCGGATCTCCTTAGCTCACGCTTAAGCTAGACTATAAAAGTCTGAGCTTTTAAGTGCACAGCAGAGCACCACTTTTGCAAGAAAGAAAATAAGAGAGAGAGAGATAGTAGGAAAACTCTATTACTGGAGTGATTTGAACTGATGGGGGGAAGCCTCTATTTATAGCTTTTGTCAGGGATATTTTGGGTAGCATAAAAATATCCACTGAGCCCATCAGATAAAATCTGAGATAAGATAATATATCCTTATCTCATAATATCATGATATTTTGAATTCAAATCCAGAATCAATCACAATTAATTCTAAATATATATACTTAATATATATTTAATCTATACAATATAAATTAATTAATTAAATATAAATTAATTAGATTTATATCGTAACCGATTGGATATGATTCAGGATGTTTGACCAAGTCAAACATATCATGATATCGCTTGGATATTTGACTGATATATTCTCTTTATACCCGGTCAAATAATCCGACCCATCAAGGGCGGATCCAAGCCCAAAAATCTAACATATCCATATGGCAGTTTTTTATTGGGAAACTGATCGCACCTGGATATAACTAACTGTCGGATCTTGTTGTTGAGTGAGGTCAGATAAGGTTTTTTTTTTAATTTAATTATTTGTTTTTGTTAATTTTGTACTCCTTTTTTACTGTCCAATAACATTCTTCCTAGTGACTAAGGAACAAGTTGAAATTCTTCCCATGAATCATTTGAGCTTTAATTAGACATGTGAATGCCATAAATTTTTCTTAGTTGATTTTGCAATTATATTTTTTAATGTAATAATAATAATCGTGAAATATAAAAATAGTCGTCAGAATCACTTGAAAGAGTGTGGAGAGTAATTAACCAGCCACAACTCAACAATAAACAGTATGGTCAAAAACAACTGTTCAAACTGTTTCTAGAACTGATTCGGACAAGTCATTTTTACCATATTTGAGCTGTAGGTTATTCCAACTTAATCTGCAGCCTCCAATTTTGGATGTGCAACACGATATTTTTTTTTTGGGTTATGTATAATTATCTTCTTATTAGAGGTAATTCTACTTAAGACATGCGCTAAATATGAGAAACTCTCTTGATGGGAATTCGAATTTTAATTTATCATGTTACAAGGAACTAACGTGTTCTACTAGTCCTAATCCCATTACGATAATTACTCAATGGTAACGAGATTCCTCCCAATTGAGGGCCTACATTGCCGCAAACCGAACGAGCCAGTCAGCTGCTACTAGTGCTGGACATCCGTTGAGAAATTCAAAACGTAAACCTTTTAACCGGTGTTCTCATTTCCCAAGTTTTGCTTTTTTTTTTTAATAACCTCTCGTGTTGAAACTCCACTTTTACTCCTCAAGTACTTAATATAGAACTTAAATTATTGAATTGATATTATTTTTTTAAAATTATCCTTATTAATACTCTCTCAACTATAATAAAATAGGAGAAAGATGGAGGATATTAAGGAAGATGATTATGGTGTTTTAGGAAAAAAATATGTTATATTTCTTATAATTAACTTATTTTCCTAATTTTTTTAATCTAATCAAATTAGTTAAATATGTCTTATATTAAGGACTAAAAAAGTATTTTTCAAAATTTACTGTTCAATTTGGCAAAAAAGTAACATAGCTTTGGGTCTTAAAATTATGATCAACTTTAGTCAATTTTTACTGCTATCTTCAGTTCTAAATATAAGAGCTAACTAGCTCTTCTAATTTTTATATTTAAAATTAGAGGTGAAATAACTCTTATATATAGAACAAAGGGAAGTATTACCAATTATTATGCCACATCAGTTACCCCTCATATGTTTATCCAAATTTATATTATGCATCTCCGTATCTCACTTCAAACTTTTATTTTATTACCTTTT
Organism: Neltuma alba; assembly: GCF_004799145.2. Lineage (NCBI taxonomy): Eukaryota > Viridiplantae > Streptophyta > Magnoliopsida > Fabales > Fabaceae > Neltuma > Neltuma alba. Next base: position 733,943 of record NW_021633509.1, read on the forward strand.
TGCTGTGTTCTATCAATGTTTTATATGCATGTTTTGGGGACGTGGTGGTGGTTTTTTTTTTTGTCATCGTCTATCACAAAATGTGAAACAATTTTAGCTGTGATCTTTTTTTTATTATTTAAGACTGGAATTTTAGATGCGATCTTGATAATTATGGTTCTATATACTACCACCGATTCTAATTATAAAATCTCGTTTATAATCTATAAATGATGTCTTATAATTAGAACCGGAGATAGTATTATATATGAGAAGGACACGGAAACTTCATCCATCATCGCATTCTTTATTATCACCTTTGATGCCCACTGGTCGTGAAATATCATAATAATCCTGTGGTCATAAATATAATATCTATTTTATAGAGCAAATTGCATTATAAAATGAGTCTTGTACTTAGGATTAGAGGAATATATAGAACTTTCAAGAGAAAAAAAATACATATATATATATATATAAAGAACAATAATCCCTCCGTTTCTTAACATAACATTTGATGTATCGATTCACTTTATCTTTTATATTTATTATTTTTTAATTTTCTCAAATTGACTTACGTAAATTATAAACTGATATGTTTTATACATTGGGTTGTTTTGGGAAGATTAATTAACTAATTTATTAAACTTTCTTAATCTACTTAAATTAATTAAGTGGTTTTTATATACACTAAAGATTGGAGAGAGTATATCATATTAGAATTGGCCGTAAGGAGTGCAATGGATTCCAATTTTATTGAGTTCAAAGAGACAGATACTGGTTAGACCTCATTATATATACTTAAATCTAACCTAAAATTATCAGATTTTGAATAATTATATATATAAAAAATAAATAACCATAATCGAAAGTGTGAACTGCAGTAACCAAAATTACTCGACAAATGTTATAATACGTACGACTGCATATTTGTACTATCATTTATACCATCAGTTATGCAATCAGATAAATTAGTTTGGAGACAATTACATGTTTCTGATATATTAATATTTATAGCAACATAAATTCCAACATTTATTGAATTTTGGATAAAAACATTAATCTATTAATTAGAGTAATATCACCTTTCGAGTGTCAAAGTTGCAGAGATCAATAATGTTGTGGACTAATGAACATTGACGTTGACTATCAACTCCACATATTAAACAGCCTTTTTAAATCTAAAATGTTCATAAATTATAGATTCACTACATTTATACATATTTATATATTTAGAAGAAGAGAATAATATGAAAAATATAATCATACTTACGAGGTTCATATATATATACACACACACACATATATGAAGGGTTAAGATGTAAATTTGTTCTAAAATTTTTTATTAAGAACCGTTGAGCACTTGAAAGTTTTTTTAGTGCAAATTTGTATTGGAAGTTGAAAATCATGATGATATTGTTCCTTATCATTAAAAATATTATTGATTAATGCCATTATTTTAATGGTTAATATTAAATTTTTAACCGTAGGGAACAATATTATATTGGTATGTTTTTAAATTTTTGGAATAATAAATTTATATCCAAAAAACTTGTGGGCAGTCAATGCTCTTGAATAGGACAAATTTGCATCTTATTAACCCCATCCCTAAAATTGGGAAGCAAATTAAGAGGACAAACAATGACGTGTTGTGTCGGTGCATAGAGGGGAGAGAGAGAGCAGCCATTTTTTTTCTTTTAGCCAAAAGAAAGCTAGTTTTATTCAAACAAGACAGCAGATAGATGAGCACCTACATATCGACATGAAATAATCAACACAAACAAATCCAACCCATAACAGAAACCCTAAAACCGAAATGGGGATCCAGTTAAATAATAAATAGTAGACAAATTATTTAAAAAAAAAACCCACAGATTGCGATAGATATCACACTACTGCCAGTCGCCACACCACTGGCAACCAAAGCAATAGTTCATTATAACAATATAAAGCAGCTTCGAATTTATTTAATTCATGCATATCTAGATTCATGGGAATGATCAAATTAAAAGGGACTTTCCATTTCCAAAGGTTGGAAACCATGACGAATGGTTGCATGCCATATTTGAGTGATATCGAAAGTGGCAGAACCACACTCATGTACGTTCCATCCTTCTAAGGCATGCACTATTCCTGCTATTCGCCAAGCACTCATTGCTCTCCTTGGCAGCCAGTTCTGTGATTTGGAAGTGAAAGATTAAAGCAATTTGATATTAAATGATGGCTTTCATGAATGGAATACAAGACATTAATTGGGCTTATTTAAATTTTGCTAACATTATATAGACCTTCCATCTATTTTTAGAACATCCATTCTATTTCAATTTATATTGATCTAATTAAAAATTATTATAAAAAAAAACTATGGTGGCTATACGTACTACTAACCTCACAAGAATGCGTATTGGTGAATGAGGAAGGAGCCATCATGGCAGGAGTATAGTGGTAGAAGCAATCTTTTCGCATTTTCTTCGGAGGAAATTGAGAAAATGGTATGAAAATCGATCCTTTTGCTGCTTTCATCTGTTCATTTTCATCCCATCCATCTCCTACCAACCATATCTTCAAAAAACAAAAGTATATATTTAAACATTTCAAGTTTCAATTCAATAATCCCTTAATTTTATTAAGGATGGAGGTCTAATTTTATCTATATATTTTCACTCAAAAGTGATGTTGCCCCCAATTCTTTTTTAGACTCGATGTTGCCCCAAAGGTCTAAAAATATACCAATATTACTCCAGCCCGTTAATAAAGTTAATTTTAACCATTTGTTGACTTATTTATATTGAGGTGGCTAATTATTTTTAACGATCAAAATTAACTTCAATTTGTTAATGAGTTGAGGCAACATTGCCACATTTTTAAACACAACTATTTCATTAGCTTGCTGCTTTCGCGGTTACCACTAAAATGTTTTTCTGGTACGTCTTGTGAATCGGTTGATGGAGCAAAATGTATTTTAAACATGTTTATAGGTTGTCAATGGCCTTATATATATAGCCTAATGACTTAAAAACTCCTTTAAAAAGCCACAGGTTTGATCTACTTGTAATTTCAAGTTAGTATTACTCATCTCTCTAATAAATAAGAAAAACAAATTCATAAATTTATATAATATAACTGAATAAACCATCCGTTATGAGAGAAATATGGCGATAAAGGAAGTCATTTGATTCTTAACAATATTTACCTTGGCATCGAAGGTAGCAGTGAGAGTAAGATCTACTTTGGACTCGAGTCTTGAATGTAGCTTCGTCGTCTCATCCTTGTTTAATATAGTTACCTGCTTGTAATCACCAGCAACTTGAAAAAGTAAATATAATTTTTCTTGAAAATTCTATTATTTTCACAAAAAATTAAGGAAATTGTTAACTTAAATTTGCCCAGCCACTTTTCTCTGTACTTACAGAATTCTTCCCAAAATTTAAACGGAATCAAACTAATACCACCCCCAAAATTTGAGTTTGTGACTCAAATTTTGAGTGCTGTTTTAATTTGGAACAGCGGCATGATTCTTCTTCAAAGGCAGTTTTTCAACTGTGATTAACATAATACTCCTCCGGTCCTAAATATAAAACCCTTATACATACTAGTATAAGGGTCTTATATTTAGAACTGGAAGAGTATGAAATAAGTATCAGCGTGTTAGACACACTATCAGATTAGGATGCTATATGGCCCTAGAAAAAAATATCAGGGTGCTAGATGCTACCTCACCCTTTATTATAAAAATGCAGTTTTACAGTAAGCAAGTATAAAGTATAAATAAAAAAGAACAAGATTTTATAAAAGGAGTGCATTGAAAACCTTATTTATATAATTGCATTGCCCTTATTCTGCAAAAGTGCATGAAACTAATTACCTGAACATTTCTTTTGGTGAGAGCATTGGATATAGCCAGAGAAACCTTATTAAAGTTGCCTCGCAGAAGCACTTGACTTGTGCTCCTGGGAATGCTGTTCACTGCAATTGCTGCAGCCAAACTACTTCCATCTATAACTTTTATCTTCAACTTTGGAAACTTATGGATGTAAAGTTGCCCATATCCATTCAACTCTTCTTGCTGCCAATGTATACATGATTTTGCATCATAAAAAACCTATATACTGAAGGTTTGTGTAATATTTTTTATTTCTAATTACCTGATTAAGAAGCCCAAGACTCAAAACTTTAGCTCCAGATAATTCAGCCTCTAATATTGCCTCTTCAATTAATTTGTCCACTGATGTGCTTTGTCCTTTCAAATACTGCATAACACACAATCAGAACATCAATGATAGGTCCTGGATCCCATATATAATATTCGTTCTTATCCTAAATGTAAGAGTTAAATCGATAACTAATATAAAAAATTAAGAAAATTATTTGGTTATTTGTGAAAAAATGTGTGTTGGCTTATCTAAAGCTCACCTTTCAATCAATTGCATTAGATATTAATTTTTTTTAATTGAAAACTTTAATTAATATGTGCAATCAATAGAGAGGATTTTGAGAGAAAAATTATATAGATTTGGAAGATAAGATAGATTTAGATCTTATGTTTAGAATCAAAACAAATATTTGTGCCAGCTCTTATGTTTAAGATTTGAGTGACTAAACAATTTCAATCTTGTCTAGGATCTTAGTCATCATTTTCATGTAAGTGTGATTGCCTCATTATTTCAGATTCTTTAGAGTTTCTTGAGCATAAGACAATTCTTTCCTTTTTGATATAAAGTCAAAATGCATTCAAAAACAAGAAGTTCAAGTTACAAAGTCGGAGAATAAAGGACAATCATTAAGAAAATAAAGATCTCTACAGCCTATTCTCGGGTTTAAGAAAATAAAGAACATGAGACAATTCAAAGCCCTTCAAACTAGATAAATTCTACAACCCACAGCTATCACAGTTAAATCTATAGTTCTTTAAAATAACAACAATACCTTTTTATAATCTGAACCATTCCCAGATTGAGGTACGATTAAGCAATAGATTATAATATGGAAAATTCTTACTTGTTTTGTGAATCTTGGTACGACCCATGACTGCAAATTGAGCTTGTTGAAAGTGTTCCTTTCTGAAACAAATGTTCGACCAAAGATCCAAGCCATTGCTATAAAACCAAAAGTGAAGGGCCACATGAAACAAATATACCATTTTGGTGTTTGAGGGTTGGAGGCCAAGGAAGCGAAGCCTAAAGGAAGATGATAGATAGAATCTGGTGTTGTTAGGTGGGTTAAGTAAACCACATCAAGTGAATCCTTTGATCTCTTCAAAGACATTTCATAAGTTTCATCTGTGGATTCATCCACAGTGCCATAAATGTAGTCATATATTGGCATGAAAAGAGAGTAATTTGTCCTGAATTTGGTGTGGTGCAGTGAGTGAAACCTGTGGTCCACAAATTGATCTTGAGTTTGTCATTGTTGATTGAACGACTATTCAATTATTGATTCACTATGATAATTGCATAATCATAAATGCCAATTAAGAAAATTAAATGGTACAAAAAGGTTCTAAAATAATTAATATTTCTTAGCCAAACATTCGTATTTACAAGTCAAATTCAACAATTTATATTTACAATGCAAATTGAACTTTCATATTTTACTAGGCGGGATACATCATTTACAACTCTTAGTTATAAAAGTTACCCCTTTGATCCTATCTATAAGAGCTAGTTGAGTTGATTTCGGTCCTAAAACCTTAATTCATTTCATCTCTCATATTTATTTTTTTAAAATTAATTTATCTAACTTATAAATTGATATATAATTTAAGTTATACAAGAATATTTTATGAAGATCATGTGATATTTTCTAAAATTAAGTAATTTATTTAGCTTCTCTAATCTATTCATATTAAATAAATAGCTCTTAATTGCATTAAGAAATCGGAAGTAATATAAAAACTTGAATTCCTTGAGATCTCTTTGGTCCCGTTTGGTAGGAAGCATTGAAAATGAAGGATATGGACTAGGACTGCGATTGAAAAAAATTATTAAAAAAGTCTTTAGCATGAGTAATTGTTTGTCATATAAGTAATTAAGGCTCAATCCTACTTTCATGGGTTTGCCTAATCCCATATAACAAGCAACTTTTCATGCTAAACATTATTTTTTCAATATCAATCACAATCCTTATCTCTCATTTTTAATGCTTCCCACGGTACCTTTGTATCTAATTTTCTTATAGACCTAAAGTATTGAATTGAAGTGCAGTCCCTATTTTTGGTAAGTTGCAGTCATAGCGGGAACGATGATAAATTGAAATTGTAATAGTCCCAAAAGAATAGCCCTTTAATAATTGGGGAATCTGTGGAGGATCTACTGTAAGGGCATCTAAAGCATATCCACCTCGAACTATATATCATAGTCTATATTTTAATTAGTGGATGTGGGACTTAACATGCTCTCATAATGAAGGCACAAGGAATTGATGAGGAGACTTACGATGGAGTGTAAGCGAGATACTTCAGAAAGGGGAAGAGCAAGAAGAGCTTCTCTGGAAGGAACTCAAAGTTGCAGTGACCCAAATTGTTCATGAAATCGATATAAAACAAGTAACCATAAACCGAAGCAATGGAGGCTGTCTTTGTGAACAATGTTGCAAATTGCGGTATTGCGAATAGAGCAACATATGCTAAGACCTCAGCGAATGGATGAGCAACAGCTGTAAAATAATCGCAGTAATAACATCAAGGGTATGTAAAAGAAATAAGAAATAAGAAATAAGAAATAGAGCGAATGTACACTTATGTCTCAAAAAATTAATTTGATGATGGCAGAGATCTAAGAAAATCTTGTGGAAAGATGAATTGCAAATATCAATTCGTACAACTTTAGATAAACTCAGGTGAAAATAATTAGGAGTGACTTAAGAAAATTAATAATTTGATTTGCAAATGAGACATTTATATTTGTAACTATCTACATATTTGGATATTTTTCCAGTATTTAATATAGGAGCAACATAACTAATTTATAAGAATTAAGAAAATTAAGTTCATTATTTGTAATAAAACGTGTTGGTTTCTCTAAAGTACTCCTTTTAATTATTTGCATTAAAAATTATTCATAGATAAAAACCCTCTTCATATGTGCAATCAACGAGAGTTGAGGAAAAAAATTATCTTTTAAAGACAAACTAGATTGAGGTCTTACATTTAGAACTAAAGTAAACACCTCTACTAACTATTAAGTTTAGGCTAGAGGGAGTGTCATCCTTCAGCAAACTTCTTCAGACTTAACTATTTTTCATTATATACAATTGAATACATACGCATATACAAACATGTCAATACTAAGCTCGAATCAATGACCTTATCCCAGCATAGCTAGTGGCACTACCACTAGAGCAACTTGGCATTGATTAATTATCATTAAATTGACCTTTTGAAACCAATTGTCATTCCCCTGATAAATTGATCAATCCAAAGCAAATATCAACTCTTCCCAACAACACAACATAAATTAAAAAGAAAATGAGGAAAACTATGAATGAAGAGTATGATACCAGTAATAGGCTGGGTGACTATGGAAGAATGATGGTGAGAATGGTAGCGAGAATAAAGAACGTGGTGATGAAGTGCTCTGTGAAACCAATAATAAAGAAACTCCACTGGACCAGCATGTGATAAAGCCACGAGAACCACACCATCTGCTCTCCATACGGGTAAGTGATTAGCAACCTCAGGAAGCATCGTATATGCTAAGCACATGATATGTCCAGTCAACAAAATATAGTCATCCCTGCATATATCATACATTCCAAACCAAGGCTAGATCAATATTTTTAACTTGACTATTTGTAGTTTAGAGATATTATTGATTCTTAATTCTTAATTATACGGATCCTATTCACACGTGAATGCAGAGGGTGCATTTAAAACGAATTAAAAAAAAAAAAAAATAATGAATAAATATGACTGCAAAAGCATACTTTTTGTCTTTTGATTTTATACAAGATTTTAATTTGGTTAATTTTATGATTTAACTTTTCAGTCTTTAAACCTAATACCATTAGTCTCAAATGATGATTTTTTGTGCCGATTATTGTTATTTTTAAATTAAACTTAACACAGCAAGATTTGAAAATGTTTTGTCAATATTTAAAAGTTTGATGTCAGTATCTTTTGTTAACAGTGTTAAGGTTATATGACTAAAAAAACATTTTATAAAATTAAGGGACCAAAATGAAATATGGTGTATGTGAAGTTAAAAAAAAAAAAAGGTACACTTTGACCATATAATTACGATAAGTAAATGAATGCACAACTAAGTTCTTTTTTATATCAGAATTTGGTCATAAATGTGAATCTCCTCCAATATATAGTTTCAAATATGGAAATCGTTTAAGAGTAGCTAGGGGATGATATATACGTGTTAAGTGAATTGGAGATTTGGATTTAAAATTATCGCTCAATATAAAATATAGGTATAATAATTATAATAATTAAATTGTAATGTATGCTCTTCTTAGCTTTGTTAAAACCTAAAATTAAGTTGGACCTTTTTATTTATTTATTTATAAACATACGTACATAGACCTTTTTCATCTCTTCAGCTTTGGTAATTGACATAAGCTTACCTTTTTAAGAAAAAACACAAGCATTCCTTAAAAATAATAAATTACACAGATCTCTAATAAGTTGTTCTAAAACTACATGGACTTTTCCCCCTCAAGCTACTACCAGGGAGAAATGTGTGGTTTAAACTTATGGTAGGTTTGTGGGGTTCAAGAGCAGAGGTTTCTGCATGTTTTTGGGCCCCCCCCCCCGGGGGGTTAGATATGTATAATTCTGAAAAAAAATGTAATTTTCGAAAAATTAAGGAAGTTATGTTTAAGAATCTCCACAACCAACAAAATAAAATATTAATGTATATAGCAAGATGATGCACTAATTCAAAAATCACAACACAGCTAATTTTATTTTCTAAAACTAAATAAAATGTATATTAGAATAAACTAGCTCTAATTCTTAATATAAAACTAATTGGGGATTACATCTGTTCATAAATGTAAAACTTCAATCCTCTTTATCTCTCATTTTTTCCAAAATATCCCTATTAATTGCAAGGGTTCCCATTAAGGGATAATTCTAATGATCCGGTGCATATAATTGGAGAGGATGGTTTAACGAGATTAACATATATTTGTGACAAATTAAATAATCGACTTAACTAATTTCTTTAATATTTATAAATTAGCTATTTAGTTCTTATATTAAAGACCAGAATAGTATGTCAACTTTAATTTATGACAAATTTTAACATTATAAGCAGTTTTGAAAGGACCAAACCAGTTGCTTTCTCTGTCAACTTGTGAGAATTCAAGGCCCCTGTCAATAATCCTGTTTTTGCCTTGAGCTGATCGATGGCGAGAAACAGATATCCAGATCTGGTTGTGAACCAACCTCGCCATTAACATTGGAAGTATGAGACAGTAAGCGAGGTCTCTCTCATGCGACGCTGTCGCACAGTGAATGATGGTCTGAACAACCCATGGGGCCAGTAACACGTACTTCAGTAATTTCCATCATCGTCCGTCGTCATCATATGATAAACAAGACAAGGGCAAATTTGTCAACATTTTTTCATTGTCATTTAACATACAACCTCATCTCATTCTCAATATAAGAGTTAGATAACTAATTTAAAGAGACTAAATAAATTAGTTAAGTTGATTAATTGTAACCAATATGTGTTGACATCCCTGAACTACCCTTTCTAATTTTGTGCATTGAAATTATCCCTTAGTGAGAACCCTTAACTATAATGAATAGGGATGTTTTAGAGAAAACATTATCAACTTGAAAGTCAAAATGAATTGAGATCTTATATTTAGAACTAAATCTAATCTCCAAGTAGTTCTTATATTAAAGACCAGAAATAGTATGCCAATTAGTTAGAGGGTTCTTATAATAATGAGCAGAGAGACGGTATATCATGATGGAAAATTTTAGCAAGCTAGGGGGAAGAAGAGTTACAGTATCATCAATGCATAATGCCACAACATTGCCCAAAAAGAAAAGAAAAAGAAAACCTCAGCGAACATATATTAAATTTGTCACATATAAACTGCAATATATATTTCATGTAACTGAAAAGAATGGAGCATTTTTTCCCCTTTTTGAATGCAAATCAAAGCTAAGTGATCATATATTAAGAAAATTAAATACAACTAAAAGTACGAGAAAAAAGCAATAGGCTGAGAAAAAAAAAGGAAAGAAAACTGCTTAAAATATTCCCCTGGCAAAGTTTATTGTTCAAATGTATCTAAAATTTATTTAAAAGCTCAAGTGCAACCTATATCCTTAGCGGGTATAATTCTTTTTCAATTGCGTATAACATAACTTTAACTATGTATACATTTGCACACACATGAAGATTTATTGCACATAACTGAACAAAAGTTAAACACCAAAGTTTTTGGGTATCTTTGAGAATGAATTTTGTGATAAGAGATTTTTCAGCAATTTTTCTGGGGAAAAAAAAAGTTAAAGAGGCTGAAAGCAGCTATATTAGGATAGGCATAAGAAAGCAAAACCTTCAAGCTCCCAAGAGGCTTCCATGGCCAATCTGTAAGAATGCCTGGTTGTGAAGCCATATCTTCCAAAAAGAAAATTATATTACAGTCTCTTATGGCATCGCATAGCCTGCTAACACACCCATATATATGGTGTTTTATTCATCTATCATTTAATGCACACAGGTACGATCAAATTACAGTCCTTATAATTTATTATAATTTTAATTAATTTATTTAAGAGATGTGTATCGTATCCTATGCATATTATCCACTCTTTTTTTTGTTTTGGCCAAATTTATTATCCACTGATTTACCAACTCATATCCTACTTTGGGTCCTCATTGTAAGACGACCTCTCATATGCACACATATCAAGCAAAGAAGTTAAGGTGGTTGTTTGCTTTGTTTTTTTTTTTTTTTTCCGGACCAGGTTGTTTGTATTTAATCTATCAAAAATTTATCCTTTCCATAAAATACCCCTCTCACTATTGACATTTAAAGGTTGAAACTTTTCAATACATAATGGTAGTTTGGGGAAAAAAACAATTTTTTTTTTTTAAGATGTCACTCCCCAGTCCCTACCTATTTATAACATCCTTTTCAAAGCTTCGGGAAGAACTAAAACATGTTTTTAGACATGCCCCTAATATATGATTATAAAAAGCGTTTAAAGTACAAAAAAATTTTTAAATAATTAAATCTCTTTTATAAGACGTAATAGTAATTCCTCCAAGTTTTAAAGTACAAACAAGGAAACAAGGCAAACGCTGAAAGAAACAAAACGGTGAGAGACAGAAGGGTGCATAATTTCAAAATGAATGCTGAAGAAAGCCTTTAGTAGAAATAAAGTCAAACTGTGTTTTTTTTTTGGATACAAGTCAAACTGTGTTTTACATCATTGTATTTGTAGCATCTCAACATCCTCCATAAATAAAGAAGATGAAAGCATACCAAACGCCTCATAAAAAAATTCGGCTGAAACAGGGACTTCCCAATTTCTAATCATAAAATGTTCAGCTGATTGCTGTTATTGATTGCACAATCTAATGAATGTAATCCTACCATGCCATTTATGAGACAGAAAAAAATGGTTTTTTTTTAATCTTATCTATAAGTCATTTTATTAAATTTTTAACATAAATATATTATTTTGTTTTTTTTGTTAATTACAGCGTGCTCAGCTGGTCTGATTTATAAGGTAGATAGAGAAGATTTTTCTTAGTTCTATTTATAAATCATTTCATTAAATTTTCAATATGAATGAACTATTTTGTTTTTTAGTTATTATAGTGTAGATAGTTATTTTCTTAAAAATACATGTATTAAATAGAAGTAAAGTTGAAAATTGTCATATTTTAATAGAGAGTTAATAAAGCTTAAGATTTTTCTTACTCTGTACAAAACATGTTAAGAGTACCTTATAAATAGGACCAAAGAAATAAATACTGTAGTTTTTTTAAAAAATGTATATATTAAACAGGGATAAAATTAAAAAGTTGTTACATTTTAATAGAAAATTTTAAGATTTTTCTTAGTTTATATGAAACATGTTGAAAGTATCTTATAAATAGAACCAGAAGAGTATAAATGTAGTTTTTTTTTTAAAGGCATATATATATTTGTAGACATAGATATCCTCCTATTAAAGACAATCTCGTTCAAGGTACTGTTGAACAGTAAATATTGGCATAAAGGTATATATATAAAGATAAAATTGAAAAGTTGTATATTTTAATGGAAAGTTAATATAAAGTTTTTCTTAATTTATGTAAAACATGTTAATGGAAGTGACTGATAAATAGGAATAAAGGAATAATAATTTCTCTATTATTAACTAAAATAAAAAAATATTTTTATTTCATAAATTAGTAGTCCCCAGATAATTATACACGACCTTCCTTTTTTTTATGGACCAAAGTAAATATGCCCTTCCAATAAATGGGACCGGTGGTAGCTAGGACGTGGATATATATTTCGTGTACGTCTTATGAGGCTCTCAATTCTGTTTGTACATTTCGGTATGTTGTCATCTTCATTATTTATTGAGGATCACACACACACACACACACACACACACACACATTTATATATAGGCTGCTACAGAAGCATGAAGCACGTTTTAGTCGTAGATGAGCTGAGACATATGCTGTAGAAAACCAAATTGATGAGGCAACAACCTGATAATAAAATTCTGGGACGGATGAGCGTTGGGAACGGGGGGATGCATTAACAAAAATATTCCCCAAATTGCTTTTTATGCAATTAATCAAATTACGTTGTTGGAAATATTAGTTAAGACTGTAAATGTAACATCCTCATTTTTTTTAATTTAAAGACTCAGTTGTGATATAAGGTATGTATTTAAAGAGTATGTACTCCGTCTGGCCCTTATTATAAGTTTCAAATAACTACTTCATGGACAACAAATAGGTAGTTAAAATTAGTTAAAAGCAATAAATGGTTAGAAATATATTTTTGTTCTTGAATATGCCCTGGTAAAAAATAAGAAACATGATTATAAAGAATATGTGGGGAAATATGATAAGAGAGATTATGTCAATAAGAGAGAATAAATAATTAAGAGAAAAATAAAAAAAATGCATTAAACGTTAAGACAAACAGAGCTTATAAAATAGATCACGTCCCTTTCTAAATTTGAAGCTTATAAATAAGATCAGAGGCAATAATAATTTATGAGAAATGTTATTCAAAATTTATTCTACATATCAATAAGATATTAGAAAGGTTGTAAATGAATATCTAATGAGATAACTCATTGAAATGATTATTTTAAATATATAGGTGGGTGGATATTATCTTCAGCTTGGTTTAAGTAGTCTAGGGAAAATAATAATTAGAAAAGCCTTTAAGATTTGGAAAGATTGAAAAAAATTTATTTAGATAATATTTGAATCTAATCAGATTTTTGATATCTGAATGCCTTGAAATAAATACAATTCAATTTTATTTTTAGAAAGTAAATAAGATATGTTTAAAATAAAATAAAACAACTATCTTGAGCTACTTAAACAAACCTTCGCGCACGCGCATGTGTGTACATCCTTTTCACTTCCCCGCACCAGCGCCCCTGCCTTTCCTCTTGTTTCCATCTTGCTTTCTTTCTCTCCTGTTTTCCATCTCCTCTACTGCGTTTTCTTCCCATCTTCTTCCCATCAATACATGCTTACCTTTTAATTTTCCTCTCATCCATTTTCTCCCTCCATCTCCATCAATAAATATTACCTCTGATCATAATTATAAGATCTTATTTGTAAACTATAAACAAGATCTTATAATTAGGATCAGAGGTAGTATATATAATGCCTTGTCAAACTCGATGAACCAAATTCCCCAGGGCACGTTGTCACATGGGCCATGGCCTGACACGCACGATACATGTAAGTGTGTGTTATCTCCTTGCATCTTCTTATGCTCTACCGAGTCACCGTCAACACACATATTTAAAGTCCTCATCTTCATCTTTGAACAAGTATATATAATGTAATTTCTCTGTTCAATTATAAGACTATCTCCAAATATATAAATATACAAACACCTACACACAAATATATGTATATATCTGTATATAAGGTCAGATTTTGGAAAATAGCTTTAAAGTTTTGGAGTGGTTTTAGGGTAACTCTAGAATAATGTTTGGGCTATATATTAATACAAGTTATGTGTATGATTCTTGTAGATGCTGATAGAAAACTTCGCTGTAAGTACCTATAAGCTGGAGTAATAAGTAACTTTGGAAATTTTTTCATATACATGTGAACCGTATGTGAATGTATTGTGGTTCTCTTAATTTAATACTCAATAATTATACAAACATGTCTTTATATACATAATCTAATTTAATGCTTTTTTTATTTTATTCACGATTTATAATGTGGATAAATATATTAATATAAATATATATATTTTTGTTTATTATAGCGTACTCAGCTGGTCTGATTTATAAGGTAGATAGAGAAGATTTTTCTTAGTTCTATTTATAAGTCATTTCATTAAATTTTTAATATGAATGTACTATTTTGTTTTTAACTTATTATAGTGTAGATAGTTAATTTCTTAAAAATACGTATATTAAATAGAAGTAAAGTTGAAAATTGTCATATTTTAATAGAGAGTTAATACAGCTTAAGATTTTTCTTATTCTGTGTAAAACATGTTGAGAGTACCTTATAAATAGGATCAAAGGAATAAATATTGTCGTTTTTTTTAAAAATGTATATATTAAACAAGGATAAAATTAAAAAGTTGTTATGTTTTAATAGAAAATTTTAATATTTTTCTTAGTTTATATGAAACATGTTGAAAGTACCATATAAATAGAACTAGAAGAGTAGATATCTAGTTTTTTTTAAAGGCATATATATATTTGTAGACATAGATATCCTCCTATTAGAGATAATCTCGTTCGAGGTACTGTTGAACATTAAATATTGGCATAAATGTATATATACTAAATAAAGATAAAATTGAAAAGTTGTATATTTTAATGGAAAGCTAATATAAAGTAATTTGTCTATTATTAACTAAAGTAAAAAATATTTTTTATTTTATAAATTAGTAGTCCCTAGCTAATTATATATGACCTTCCTTTTTTTTTTAAATGGACCCAAGTAAATATGCCCTTCCAATAAATGGGACTGTTGGTAGCTAGGACGTGGATATATATTTCGTGTACGCCTCATGAGGCTCTCAATTCTGTTGGTACATTTCGGTATGTTGTTATCTTCATTATTTATTGAGGATCACACACACCCACACACACACACACACATTTTTATATAGGCTGCTACAGATGCATAAAGCACGTTTTAGTCGTAGATGAGCTGAGACATATGCTGTAGAAAACCAAATTGATGAGGCAACAACCTGATAATAAAATTCTGGGACGGATGAGCATTGGGAAGGGGGGGATGTATTAACAAAAATATTCCCCAAGTTGCTTTTTATGCAATTAATCAAATTACGTTGTTGGAAATATTAGTTAAAGACTGTAAATGTAACATCCTCATTTTTTTTAATTTAAAGACTCGGTTGTGATATAAGGTATATATTTAAAGAGTATGTACTTCGTCTGGCCCTTATTATAAGTTTCAAATAACTACTTCATGAATAACAAATAGGTAGTTAAAATTAGTTAAAAATAATAAATTGTTAGAAATATATTTTTGTTCTTGAACATGCCCTTGTAAAAAATAACAAACATGATTATAAAGAATATGTGGGGAAATATGATAAGAGAGATTATGTCAATAAGAGAGAATAAATAATTAAGAGCAAAATTAAAAAAATGCATTAAACGTTAAGACAAACATAGCTTATAAAATAGACCACATCCTTTCTAAATTTGAAGCTTATAAATAAGACCGGAGGCAGTAATAATTTATGAGAAATGTTATTTCAAAATTTATTCTACATATCAATAAGATATTAGAAAGGTTGTAAATGAATATCTAATGAGATAACTCATTGAAATGATTATTTTAAATATATAGGTGGGTGGATATTATCTTCAGCTTGGTTTAAGTAGTCTTGGGTAAATAATAATTAGAAAAGCCTTTAAGATTTGGAAAGATTGAAAAAAATTTATTTAGATAATATTTGAATCTAATCAGATTTTTGATATTTGAATGCCTTAAAATAAATACAATTCAATTTTATTTTTAGAAAGTAAATAAGATATGTTTAAAATAAAATAAAACAACTATCTTGAGCTACTTAAACAAACCTTCGCCGGCGCGCATATGTGTACATCCTTTTCACTTCCCCGCACCAGCGCCCCTGCCTTTCCTCTTGTTTCCATCTTGCTTTCTTTCTCTCCTGTTGTCCATCTCCTCTACTGCGTTTTCTTCCCATCTTCTTCCCATCAATACATGCTTACCTTTTAATTTTCCTCTCATCCATTTTCTCGCTCCATCTCCATCGATAAATACTACCTCCGATCCTAATTATGAGATTTTATTTGTAAACTATAAACAAGATCTTATAATTAGGATCAAAGGCGGTATATATAATGCCTTGTCAACCTCAATGAACCAAATCCCCGAGGGCACGTTGTCCCATGGGCCATGGGCTGACACGCACGATACATGTATGTGTGTGTTATTTCTTGCATCTTCTTTTGCTCTACCGAGTCACCGTCAACACACATATTTAAAGTCCTCATCTTCATCTTTGAACAAGTATATATAATGTAATTTCTCTGTTCAATTGTAAGACTATCTCCAAATATATAAATATACACACACCTACACACAAATATATGTATATATCTGTATATAAGGTCAGATTTTGGAAAATAGCTTTAAAGTTTTGGAGTGTTGTTAGGGTAACTCTAGAATAATTTTTGGGCTATATCTTAATATATGTTATGTGTATGATTTTTGTAGATGCTCATAGAAAACTTCGCTGTAATTACCTATAAGCTGGAGTAATAAGTAACTTTGGAAATTTTTTCATATACATGTGAACCGCATGTGATTGTATTGTGGTTCTCTTAATTTAATACTCAATAATTATACAATCATGTCTTTATATACATAATCTAATTTAATGCTTGTTTTATTGTATTCACGATTTATAATGTGGATAAATATATTAATTAATCCATATTAACAATAGTTAAAGTTCTTAGTAATCATAATAATATTATAATCGTTTATACTATTAATCTTGAATTTCTTTACATATGTAAGCTGGATTAAAAGATGCGTGTATGTTAGAACTCTTTTATATCTTAGTTTGAAACCTTTCAAGCATGCTTGTGTGTAACTTAATCGTTTATAATTTCCTTGAAATTTTTCAAACATGTTGAGGAAGTAACAAAGTATGACTTGAGTTGGAATTGTTTTATAGCACTGTGACTCTAGGACCTTTTTGCTTTAGTTTGCTATCTAAAATATTCTTAAGAACTCAATTGGTATTTTGAGTCATTTGGATATAATTTGTTGTTAAGTTGGGTTGGTGGTTTTTTTTTTTTTTTGAAACATGACACTGAGGTCTCATGAAAGACAAAATACTGTAAAAATATCCCTTCAAACTTGCCAAAAGACACAAAAGGCTTGCTGAATTGATTTTCCATGTCTTATTTCTTGGGTTTCTTTGTGAGAAAGAGAAGCTTGCTACAAAAGAAGCAAAGTTGTGGAGCATCCTTCCTACCATGATTAGTCAGGTCGAAGCACTTTCTGTCTTCATCATCATAGCTGATTTTGAGGTTTGAAAGTTTCTTTCCTCTCATCTCCTAAAAAATTGTGATTGGCAGATCGGGTTTGTAGAAAATCGCTCCACCTTTTAGTTGTTGAAAAGCTTTCATTTTTTGTCTGCTATGAACAAGGCAAGCAATGCAAAGATTAGTTTTTGGTAATTTGGTTTGGTGTGTGTTGGTGATTTAATTTATGATTTCATTGTGGGTGGGTAGGATAATTATAAGTACTCTATTTTTAGGTATATTTTGGATGGGTTAGTGGTAGATTTGCTTTGTATGGGCATAGTTTAATAGGAATAGATGCAAAGGATGAAGGCTGGTGTAGATAGAAACCCTTATTGCAAAATGGGAGAATGTGCATCAATATAGGTTGTGATAGTTGTCAATATAGCTGTTTGACTTGTTAATCATAACTATTTCATGCAGATTTATACTACAGATAGCAACTATGTGTGGAAAGCATCTTTTTTTTTGTATAGGAGGGAGTTCATAAATAATGGAGAAGATTATATGCGTTATGTTTATTATCTTTTGTTGTCATGTAAGTTGTTACTGAAATATTGCCAAATTGTCAATATTTGCATTATAACTTGTCATTTGTTGTAAGACTGATCAATTATTTGGATGTGTAAATAGATTATCTATGTCTCCACCTGTCTTTTTTTTATGAGACTAAAGAGCAACCATCAATACCATGTGCTGTTGAAATGATGGCTACACCTAGACCTCAAATGAATTCTACAAAATGAAAGTGCATATCACAAATGCTTTCATACAAATTTGTCAAAAATAATCGACAAAAGATTATCATGAAGTGTGACTGAACTACACTCAAGCATATAGAGCTAGTTTGATATTAGATACATACAACCCTTATGTTTTTTTGGATGGGTTGTGAAATTGGTGTAATTTCATCTATATGAAGTTGCAAATGAAAATTGGCTATAAACTAATATTTTAGACTCTGATATGTAATCAACTATCATTATCTACCCCCTGCATTGTCAACATACCCTGTCACTTATTACTCATGCCACTGTCACTTGTCAAATTATCTGCTAATATGAGTTTGAAAAAATATGATTTCAAATAACATAGTGTCATATGATATCATCAATTCCTCTGTACTAATACATTTTGGTTATAATGCAAAATAACATCATTATTAAAAGTCATTTGTCACTTATACGAAATTATAAAATCACTTGTTATTAACTACATTATCACTTGTCAATGGTGGCTGTGTGAGTTAATAATTGCAGTTTAACTTGTCAATTGTGGTATTGGGAACCAGTTTCAACACTCATCATAGTGATGAGCACCATAATACTCATCAAATCCCAATTGTATAGATTTCACATGGATGGCCAAGATTTAAATTTTTGTTTTTTGAAAAATATTTGCTTTTAATAAATATATAATTCAAAATAAATGTAATCTCTTAACTATAAACTTTTCAAAAATTATTTTTTATTTATAAATCATAAGTTCAAATTTTTAAATTTGAACCATTAAAATCGTATTTGAATGGTGCAGATTTCACGATAACGATGAGCATTACGGTGCTCATCATTTGAATGAGTACCGAAACTAGTTCCAATGGCACTGTCATTAACTACACCTTAACTTGTTAATGGTGACAACCTAACTTGTCAATAGTGCATTGTCCCTTTTCACCTTATATGCTCATATGAATTTGCTGAAGTTTTGAAGTTTGTGATTCAATTAACATAAATTTGAGGAATACATTCTAGCTATAATGTGTTATATCATATGATATAATGTTTATGTTTTCAATTAAATATAATTCAATTGCAAATTTAGAATTAATAGTTATTTTAGTTATCAATGTTTCCCATATTAGTTATTAATATCTACACCTTAAGTTGTTAATAATAGTGCTATATATCACTTATTAATTTTCTAGTTGATATATCATTTTGAAAAGTATTCTAGCTTTTGCTTAAATAACCAAACAATATGAAAATTATTCATACATGAATATGAAACTAAATAATAATAATATTATGTCACTTGTCAACTTCCTTTATACAAAATGTGTTGTTGGCCACTGAAGCATCACTGGTAAAAAAAAAAAAGAGCCATTGATAATTGCCAAGAGTGGTCCCTTATATTGTCAACACAATCTAATTAGCTACTTTTTCATTCCAACATTTAGTTAATCAGATATTACGTATACTATTTACAGCAATAAGTGACATAAATAATGAAGGTGTCTCTTTTCTTTTCTTGCTCAAACTTTTGCCTGGTAGCACACAGTACACAACACACTTTGCCACAATGCAAGTTGCTCCTATGAGTAACAACCCACCATAGGCACTTCCAAACAATTGATCAATCCTATAGCAAATGACAAATTATAGTGAAAACATTGACAATTTAGCAGTACTTCAATAACAACCTACATTGTAACAAATGATAATAAAAGCTTTGTTGAAACGAAACTTACATTTCTTGCTCTTCCACAACGCATACAATCTTCTCTATTATTTACAAACTTCTATATATATATAAAACAAAATAGATGCTTTTTGTACATAGTCGTCATCTTTAATATAAACCTATACAATATAGTTATGACTAACAAGTCAAGCAGTTATATTGATAAATATCACGGTCTATATTGATAACACATTTTTTCACTTCAGTGTAATGGTTTCTATTCACACCAATCTTCATCCTTTTCATCCATTCCTACTAAAACATGCCCAAACAGAGCAAATCCACCATGAACCCATCCAAAATATACCCAAAAACAAAACACTCATTATCACCCTATCCACCCACAATGAAATCTCAATTTAAATCACCAACGCACACTAAACCAAAAACTAATCTTTGCATTTCTTTCCTTGTTCATAGCAAACAAAAAATGAAAGCTTTTCAATAACTAATAGGTAGAGTGAATTTCTACAAACCTGATCTGCCAACTACAATTTTTTGGGAGATGAGAGGAAAGAAAGTTTTGAACCTCGAAATCGGCTATGATGATAAAGATGGAAGGTGCTTTGACTTGATTAATTATGACAGGAAGGATGCTCCACAACTTTGCTTCCTTTGTAGCAAGTTTCTCTTTTTGATGGAGGAACTCAATGAAGAAGACATTGGAAATCAATTCTGCAGCGTTTTGTGTCTTTTAGCAGGGGCATTTGTGTCAACTCACCTTTTTCATTAATGTACTCAAGTCCCTTTAAGATTCTATTGCAGTTAACAAGTTTGAAGAGACTTTCTTGCAGTATTTTGTCTTCAATGTCATTCTTCCCTTTTTTTTTTTGGGTGGCTAATGATATAATTTAATGCTAAGTGTGTAAGGCTGTTGGTTGGAGTGTTACAATAAATAGGCTAGCATTTTTGCCAAGGAGACAGAGAAGAAAGTGTGATGTGATATAATTGTGTAAATAAGAAGTGTGACTGTTGATTTTCTACACTAATTGTCTAAGTAACCGTATGTAAGTCCTAAAATTTGAATCATAACGTTTATAAAATAAATAATGGAATAGTCTAATTTGATTGGATTTTGGCTTAAAAACAGAGCATGACTGGATTTGTTTTCTATATCTGGAATGATTTGTGAACATGTGTGCGTGTATACGTGTGTGTGTGTAATGTATTTTGGATTTACATGTTTTATAAATTAATTGTTAGTTAGTGAGACTTTATATATCATCCCATGGTTCTTCAATGTACAAGAATTAGTTAACGAGCTTGTACGTAGCCAATTTATATGAAGACAATTTTTATGATATGGTCACTTGTCAATTACTCTCTCGGATGCTCATTATAAGTTTTAAGTAACTAATTTACAAATAACAGATAATGAATTAAAATTAGTTAAAAATAATAAATATGTTAAAAATATTTTTTTATTTTTAAATATGCCCTTCTAATAAATGAGAAAAAGAATGAAAGAAAATATATGGAAAAATACAATAAGAGAAAAATAATTAATGGCAACATTGAAAAAAGACGTTAAATTTTAAGATAAACCAAAATTAAAGCTTATAGAATGGACAACACTTTTTTTCAAATTTATCGCTTATAAATAAGACCAGAGGGAGTATAAGTTTCATCCTTTTCTACTACGATTAATCTTTTTCAAATCATAATTTTTCTTTTACTATTATGGTAGCCTTTCTCCATTGGTTTCTTCCTTTCCTATTATAATTCTGTTGTAAACAATTATATTACTTCTGGTTTTAAATATAAAAATTAATCTGTAGTATAAATAACACTACAAGCATGCTCTTATGTTTAGGACTAGAGGTAATAATAAGTAAGTATACAGTGTATAAAAATATGTGTTACGCCATGTAAACTATACTTTTGGCACCGGTTAAAATAAAAGAACAGCCTGTATAAAAAATAATTACTAATTTTTTTCAAAAAAAAATCTTTTTCACCTTTGTACAGTGATTGTAGATGCACTAAAAAGACCTTTAAGGAAATACTTCATTTATAGGGAAAAAAAACATAAATATATTTAAGAAAAAAATTTATCTTTTGGTCTTTTAACTTTTAACTTCATTATGACTCAGTTTTTTAACTATAACTTGGTACGACTTAATCGCTAACTTTTTGACTCATTTATAATCCAGTCCCTTATCTTTTTATTTTTTATATAATAATCCTCATCTTATCTTATGTGGTAATAACACCCATAAAATTACTTTCAACCCAGCTGCATTCAGGTTTTTTTTTATAAAATTAAAAAAAATGAGAGGCCAAGGAGTCCGAAGCCATGGTTGCCTCCTTCCCACCGAAACTTTGCTGCACTCCTAAAATCCCCTTGCCAACAAATTTCTCTTGCCTTTTCCATTCAAAATTCATTACACCTGCTTTCCATTCAAAATTCATTACACCTGCTGTCCCAACTAATTAATGCTTCTTCAACTCCTCCTCTGTCACTCCGACAAGATGTAATTAATCAACCTGGATAAATAAATGGTCCAGTGCTTCCGTCCAGTGGCTTCTTCTTTTTGCTTCAATTTTGGGGTTCCAAAATACTCCCTCCTATTCTTATTATAAGTTTCAGATAACTAATTTATAGATAACAAATAATTAGTTAAAATTATTCAAAAACAATAAATAGGTTAGAAATATGGTTTTGTTTCCAAATATGCCTTTATAATAAATAAAAAAAAGATAAAAAAATATATGGGGAAATGTCATAAGAGAATATGGCAAAAGAAAGAGAATAAATAATTAAAAAATTGAAAAAAGAACGCATTAAATGTTTAGAGAAATTCCAAATCAAAACTTATAAAATAGATTGCACTCCTTGTCAAATTTGAAACTTATAAATAAGAACCGGGGAAGTATATCACAAATCAGAAGTTTTGGGTGAGAGGCATTGGGTTCCATATTTGAGAAGTGAGATGGAAGGATATCTAACTCTATATGATTTAAGTTTGCTCCGCGGTAAATTTTGAACTCCACGCTCCTTTGCTGCCCTGAGAATCTTAGGATATATGGATGAGAGAGATAAGGAGTTACATACATAGATATACACACATTTTGGTGCTTCATGATTGATGAAGCCAGTTGATGGAAGAGTATTGGCAGGAGAAATGGGTCGGGAAGGGGATTTTCGAAGTGCAGCAAAGTTTTAGTACGCACTAGGAGGCAAGTCTGGCAACCGTGGCTTCCGGAGTGTACTCTATTTTTGTTTTTTAAACGAAAAAATCTTATAAGAAAATCCGTGTAGACAAGCTGGAAGTAATTTTGTGGGTGTCATTGCCACATGGGATAAGATAAGTATTATAATATAAAAAAAAAATAAGGGACTAAGTCACAAATGAGCCAAAAATTAAGGCACTGGTCAAGATGGGAGCAGAATGAATTTATACCTGACACTTGTTTACTTCCTCCAATATCGACTCAAAGACCCTCCCCCTCCTTCCGTTTTGCCCTGTTTCATTTCAAAGCAAGGACCCTGGGGATAGACAAAAGAAAACTTGTCTGCACCAAATCTGGAACCACTTCATAATGGCCACTCTGGACCTAAACACAAGTGAGAACAAATGTATCAGAAGCCAACATCATTAGCAAAGGCACATAGAAAGAACTTAATGGTGATATCCAGTGTCAGCTCTCATCTTCAATTTTTCACAGAGACTTGACACAGGACGCTAAAAGAAATTTCATTTTTAAGGGGGGAAAAAGCAAGAAAACAAGAAGAAGGGGGCAAAAAAAAAAAAAAACTACTAAACTAACGTTTCCATTGCAAAGGCAACAAAGACACTAGATGAACTTTCACCATGAAGTGGGGAAAGGCGGAAAACCCCCTGCTAAATGAACGAACCTTTCGGCTAAGGCAACATGAAGAGGCTTCAAAATAATGCCAATTATTCTTAACCAGACCACCAAAAAAAAAAAAAAGAAAAGAAAAGAAGGCGCTATCTACAAAATCTAACCTACCTCCAAGAAAATAATGAAATCCTCAAGGCTATTGCGTTATTCAACACCACAGAAAAGAAGCGGCATCAAGCATGAGAAATTAAAAATGTGCAGTTCATCAACTAAATTAAAGTTGTTACCAAAAAGTAAATACCTTTGTGATTGCAGGGGAATGCTTTCCAGAAGGGTGGACAAATCTCCGATTCATAGTTGCTGAAGTTTCCAGTGTTATTGAGACCTACATAAGCATATAGAATAGTGTTTGAAAATCTCAAGCATCAACCACAACATAGACAGCTTAAAGCTCCACAGTTTCTAGACAAACCTCAAGGCATCTCCTAGCTGTCTCTTCATGAAAGAAAGCTAGAGTCCCACCTATCTGTAACATGAAATTGTCCAGGATTGGTTATTATAACGTTTGCTTCAACAAAATTGATATAAACCATCCATGATTTTTATTACCGTGTCACTGAAATAATAATTGGATTCGGAATTTTTTGGGGAAAATTTAAGCAGAACTTGGTCGTCCAGCCTGATGTTATATGACCTTCCTCTAATGAAGCCTTCTGCTGCAGAAAATGTTTGCAAAAAATTAGGTAACCAGACAGTTGTTGCATCTCGAAGCAGAAGGCTTACATTTTAAAACAGGGATAATCTATTTTTAAGATGTAAAATTATTCTGACATGCATATTTCACATGCAAATTAAGTCAAGCAAAAGTGGCAGACATTAATGAAGGACATTAATGACAGATGTTTCATACCATGTGAAGTCATTTGATTATAGCCATATACCCAAATGTCCAAGCTATTAATTAACGCAAATTGTCACGTGATTTTAAAAAAAAAAAAATCACTGTTGAACATTCATCTAAAGTTCTTTATAAAAAAAAAAAAAAAAGCGAGGTGACCTCTGAAATCAATGCAAGATGATTGAAAAAATGTGATGCAACCTAAACCTGAGTTTTGCCCTTTAAAAAGAAGGGGTAAATTATAATATTCTAGCTGCTGTTCAAAAGTCGAAATTCAGCCATCCTAGACTTTGATTTATTAGCATTACACTGAGTTGTTCGTTAATTCATTTAAATATCAAACAGAAAATTCAAGTCAATTTATCACAATTTCATCTCAAAGTCCTCAACTCTTTCCTAATAAAGCCCAAACTCCCAAAATTCTATCCCCATCCCCAAATTTCTCCCACATCCACTTCATAATCCCTAACTCCTCTCTTCCAGTCAGACACTATACTTCCCAAAATTCTCACTCGAGCCCAAAGTATATAAAAAATGCAACTGTATAGTCGACTGTTTATTAGTCAATCATAAACTGAATTCCAAAGCAGGCAACCTATTTATAGACATCATGTGCCTCACTATTCCAACTAACAGTCATATTTCTCCTTATCTAACTAACTTATTGGGCCTAACTCCGTCCTTTATGATATTATGATTACACAGCAATACTATGCTAATGGAGAAAATATCAGTTTGGAGAATATCAACTTTTAAATAAAGAGGCGGCAAAGTGAATAAAATCAAAACCATAGGATGTGGCATGCTAATTATTTTACATTAAAATTGTGAAAAAAATTGAGGAAATTAGTAAATCTCACAATCATATGGTGCAAAACCAGAGTGAAATGTATTTTCTTCATAGATCGCTGAAATAGGACTTAATTCTACAACCATTACAGCGATTCCATGATTCGCAGATAGAATATGATATTTGAAATTTCAATTGGTGATGAACCACACGTCTCAAATCATCAATGATCAAGTTCAAATCACCATGCTGGATCTAATAAGGCGCTCGAACATACAAAATATTACTGGAAAACAAAAACAAATGCAAAGAATTTGCATGAAGCAGAGCTAATGGCTGCAGCTTCCGGTGGAGAGGCAACTCCTGCATCTTCTTCAGCAGAAAAAGGATTTCTGAACTTCTGTTGGTGACTTGAGGAGACAATTGACAATGACTTCTGAGGTGATAAGACATCTATTTCAACAATAAATTGTTATTTGGCAAAGCAAACCTTCTCATCGAGGCTACTAAGAAACAAGATAGTTTCAGTGAGTTTCAGGACTAAACCTATTCCAAGAAAAAGAACAAGTTTCATTAAAACTGATTTGCAGGTACTTATGTAGCTCACCAGCAGCAGAATCATGTAAAACCTCGGCCACAGAGAGTCGGGGAAGTGCCACTTGTGAAGATAAACTCATCCGAGAACCTTCCAAAGGATCCCTGCTTAAAGATCTTGCTGATGAAGAACGCAATGATAATGAACTTCCAAAGCTTCTGTGCAGATTATCTTTCACAGGGTTGTACGAGGAAAGGGGGGATACTTCATCCCTTGAGCTGTCATTTGCTCTAACTTGTTGTTAACCTTGTGAAATTCATGTTATTTCAGCACCTTTTCCCTTAGTTATCATATTTTTTTCTGGTGCATTAATACATAGTTGCAAGCATTTAGGATAGGAAAATGTGCATAGTTGATACTTGGGCTAAAATTATGCTTTTTTGGTTAATTGTGAATATTTTGCCCCTAGTTCATCAACTTGGTTTTAATAGTTTTTCTTGCTTTGTTAGGTGGTTGAGGCTTACTAAGGGAGCCATTTGAATCAGATTTTAGTCCCATGAAGTTGGAAAGATGCATAGGAAGCCATGACACATTGAAAAAATCAAGAAAAGAAAAGATGCAAACCAGAGCATTGTTGGCCTCAGCTAACAGAATCTCTTGGCCTCAGCCAACAGTATTTCATAGAGCAATTGGCCACAGCCAAGGAAAATATTGGCTGCAGCCAAGATCGGCAGCCAAGAGAAATCTTGGCTACAGCCAACGCAGAATTACTGATGCTTTGCGTTTTGAAGGCATCATGTGTTTAGGGCTCCATATGCTATACAATTCAAGGGATGCACCATTCTTCACCTCTGAAGGCTCATTTTGGGAGGTTGCTTTGCTAGGGTTTGAGATATTTGGAGCTATGGAAGCTAAGATTTGAAGATTTAAAGAGATTCAAGCCCATTTTCTTTGGTTTTGCTGTCTCCTTCCTCTTTCCTCTTCATTTTTCTGATATGGCTGTAGTTGTTCATTGTAGTTATGGTTGTTTTCTGAACATAAGTAGCTAAGCTTCTATTCTAGGATTATTTTAAACCCTTGTATGCATTAAGTACTCATTTTCCCTTTATATCTGTGATTAATTATATGATTGTGTTGATTTTACTCTATGCTTAATGCTTCTTGTTGATTGGCCATCAATGAGATTGTTGGGTTCACTTGATTGATGCTTGAGAGGGCTACTTTGAGTGTAGAACTTGAGTAAAATTGTGTGAGAACTTGAAGTTTGCAAGTTGAATGGATGGTTTTGTTAATAAGATAGAGATATAGTCATTAACCTCATATAGTCATATAAGGTTTGTAATAAAAATTGGGGTTTAATTAATAAATTGAGAGATTAATGAACTAATTGAACTAAACACCTATTTGGAGAGTTGAGAGAGCACTTGTAGGTAATTTAGTGTCCTTGGCTAGCTTAACCTATAATTGAGAAGCAAGTATATGATGGGGATTTAATTGAGTGCTTTTGAAATACAAGGGGGATAACCATTTTGTCCTCAGAGTTGAAGAATCACTTTTTCTTTTTCTTTTTTATTAATTTCTAATTTTGAAAATAGTTTTCCTTCACTCTTAATATATTTGTGTAACTCAAATTAGGCGAAAGTGTGATAATCAATACTTGATCGGGTTTTATAACCAAATCCTCGTGGGAACAATGCTCTACTCATCACTTTATTACTTGTAATGACCCGCGCACTTGCTGAGCGAACACTTGTAAAGGGTGGTTTTATTTTACAAGATTTCATTGAACAAAGAAAAGAGAAAGATGTCCTACAATAAGACCATCTGCACCAAAGAATGTACTTAATCATGGCTTAAAGTGCAACCAAAATGTGAGAAATTCATAATCTCCTGAAAAGGATTCTCAAGCCAAGACTGATTTACTTATTGGAGGGGCCTGGTTAACTCACAAGTGTGAGCAAATCCCTTCAAACATCACAGGGAAGACCTCCAACAACCCAGAAGTAAAATATTCAAAGTAACATTATTCCAAAGCGGAGAAAACTTGGGGGGAGATGGGGAGGAATAATTCTGGCAGGAAGTTGAGAGACAGAGAAAGAAAATTGTGATCATGTTTACTTCTTTTCTACCATAATAGAGCTAACATGTTTATTAGAGCAGTGTGTTTAACATGTTTACTTCTTTTCTACCATAATAGAGCTAACATGTTTATGAAATTATTTAAGTTTAATAATTTTAAAGAAAATTGTGATCTAATGGACATTAATTAGCCAAGTAATTTTCACTTGACGAAAAAAGCCAACAAGTCATTCTTCCTCTTACTAATTTTTGGCCCGGAGGAGAAGAAAAGAAAGAAACAACCCAATCAAAAAAACTCAAGGCACGTGCGTTCCATTTTATGGACTGAGAGTTGGCAGACGAACGTCTGGACAATGGACATTGACCCGATGAATGCACCTTTCAAGTGACTGGTCCGAAGGGTAGGTCGAGTCGTCTTTTATCCAATATTTTTGGCACAAGAAAATTGGAGTGGAGAAAAAATTTTAATGAGTTAAATTTAAAATATTAAAAAGTGGATTTATGAAATTTTGATAAAGAGAAGATGTAAGAAAAAAAAGGGAAAAAATTTAATTACAAGCTTTGAACTCTGTTGAGCTCACTAAAGTTCTTCCCCCGCCCCCCCTATTTTCCTTTTACCACACAGGTCCCAGATGAATACAACTTTCATGTGGGTTTTGGTGACCGGAGGGGAGGTGTGGGGACTGAAGTTTCGACTAGCAATCCTATATTGGATTAGTATGAGAAATAAAGACAATATTGTATTCAACTTTTTGAGTGAGTGTTCTAATCTGACCCTTTTATATACCATTTCTTATAAATTTAAATTTACATTTACATTTATCACATATAGTTATCACTAAACGTATTGAAGATTTTAATTAATGGTTTCAAGTATTTTCCATCATATTAATATTTAAATATAAACCAAAACATAACGTTGTCATAACACCCTACATAAATGAAAGCCATAACATGAACAGGATATACAAAAGCCACGAAGGCCTTAACCCCAATTATTAGCACTAAGTAACAACAAAAAAAGTGAAAGAAAGAAAGAAAAAGAAAAGAACAAGCGGGTTTTAATTAATATAGTCCGCTAAAATATTCTTACGGTCAAAAGACAGATACTTATGGAATGCTATTAAGAAAGTGACTTCATAAGATGACCAAAATTATTCATGGTGATAGGACACACAATATTCCACTCGCTCACCAGACCACATGTATCTTATCTGTATAGTGGCATTCACATGAATTGTTTTATGCATAAAAAGCGTAAAGGTTTCCCTAACGCTAAAGTTGAATCGGGTGATCAAGTACGAGATTTATCGTTTTGGATTGCCTTAGCAGCAAAGTGACGAGTGAGCTAATGGAAATACAATCACGTGATGATATGGCATTTCTTCGCAGCAACAAGATGCCTAATCTGATGAATATGTTGGGCAGTTCATCAGTTGATGATGCACAATCTTGTGGCAATGAAAAGATGCGTGAACTGATGGAAAATCAGTTCAGTTCATTGGTTGATGATATGCCATTTTGTGACAACATGGTCCATATTATGTATTATGAGTTGTACCAGGCGGCTTGTGATGAAAATGAAAATGCAGATGGATTTGTTCATGTAATGGAGCAAGTGTGTGAGAAAAATCATGTTGACGCCATTTTCAAATCATGTCACTCCCGCAGGTGACTCGTTGCTTCATGTTGTAGCCGAACATGGGAGTGAACAAGTTTTATGTCTTATTGCTTTTCACTATGCTACGTTTTTGTACAGGACAAATATGAAAGGTGATACTCCGCTTCATGTTGTTGCCAGAGCCAAGAATGTTGTTGCGATTAAGAACATTCTCGACATGGATAAGCATTTCACGACATCCGAAGAGGAGGCTAAATCTGTGGACAAAGTGGAGTTTATTATGTTACGCAACAATTATGGAAGGACAGCTTTGCACAAGGCTGTTTTGAGCAAGGATTATTCTGTAGTTCTTTTCCTTTTAGGTGCACATAAACGAAGTGATCTGGCCACCTATTGGACTTGGAACAATTACGATGGATGTAAATTGCCACTGCATTTAGCAGTTCTGATGAGGGATGAGGATATTCTTTATCTTCTCTTGAGGTTAATTCCAATCCCCTCAGGCAAAGCCATATCAAATGGGGACTCTCCACTTCATGCTGCAATATCAGAACGAACTAAAGGTAAGCATACTCCTCAAATAATCAAGTTCATGTTTGTTTCACTTTTCCCTAATATATTTTGCTTTATGTGTGAAGATCTATTGAGAAAGATTGTTGATACAAGAAAAGAGCTACTGTATCAAAGAGATGAGAACAACAACACCCCCCTTCATTATGCAGTTTACTCTGGTTACATGGAAGGAGTTTGTATAACGTTAGAAACATCCCCCATGATTGCTTTTCAATGAAACTCAGATGGCAACCTTCCAATTCACCTCGCCTGCTAAAAGGGCAATGTCAAAGTGGTCAAAAAGTTGCTTGAAATAGAGTGGGCTAATGCTGGACTTTTCTTGAATCATAAAGGTCAAAACATTCTTCACATTGCAACAATGAAGGGACAAACTTGCGTGATAAAATATCTACCGAAGCACCCCAAGATTCATCATGACACTATCAGTGAGAGAGATGTAATTGGAGATACTTCCTTACATTTGGCTTCAAGAGAATTGCGTCTCTGGACTCTACTCCTTCTATCACAAGACAAAAGGATGAATGTGAACCTAGTCAATAACAAAGGTTTAACAGCTCTAGATGTTGTTTGGATGCAACGTAGAATTCCAAGGACACTTCAAGAGGTAAGATTGACAACCATCTATGTCTTCTTTCTATTAACTTTCTAAAAGGTTTTGATTCTAGACACTTCTTTTCTTAATAATAGAATATAACATGTAAGCCTGTTTGATTTGACTACCTTGTAGCTTAATTCTAGCAGTTGGAATTTTATATATGGTTGATGTCGACCTGAAGGCCACAAATATGCTGAGCGTGCCGCTTAGAATGGAATGTGACGTATGCAACCAACACACTCATACTTGTGGCCATACTCGTGGCCATAGTCAGCCACAGTGACTTTTGCAGCTGGTTTCATAGTGCCAGGTGGGTTTTACTCATCGGATAGCCCAATCCCAAAACAAAGGGGTATGGCACTTTTGGCCGATCAAACACTATTCAAGATATTCTTGGCTTTTAACACTATTGCTATGTATAGCTCCACCATTGGTTCTATCATTCTTCTGTGGGTCCCACTTGGAGATCTTCGTATTGCAACACGAGCATATAGGCATGCTCAGTTCTTTGTCTTTATGGCCCTTGTAGCAATGCCCGTTGCGTTTCTAGCTACTGTACACTTGATCGTGAGCAATAACACTTTAGTTGCACACGCTATAAGTGTCATTGGATTCATCATAATGCTCATTTCCGTAATGATATTTGTTGGTTTTTTAGGATTGTTTCCAATTGGAATTCGCATTCCCGTACTTCGTCAAATCGGAGGCTTAGTTGTTAGGAGCATTATTGTTTTATTCTATGGAGGCTATGACATTTGGGCCTCCGATCTTGTTGGCAAAGCCGACCAAGTCGATCAAGATGATGCCAAGAATCAAATTAGATGATTATCGTATTTTCAGGTCCAGGTAAAAATGTTCATCATCATTGTTACCCACGCTTTTTAAGATTCTCATGATGATTATGCTCATTGTCAAGATCCTGAGATTAAAGAAGATCGAGAAGGGATTGGTTAATGCTTTTCGTTGTTCTTTTGTGCATGTATCTGCCGTTTGGCTTATGTTATGGCGTTTGTGAACTTTGCTTCTGGTAGTTCCCGTTTAGTTGAATGGAGGTTCTCTCTTCAGGCCCGGTAAATAAATAAAGTGTTGGCCATGCTTTTAGATTCAAGATGTTGATCTCTTTTTTTATTTTTTTGGCCAGCCTTAAAGATGTTGATCTGAAATTATGTGATTCTTGCGTATGATTTATGCATCATACATTTACGCATAGTGCATGTAATCCGAGTGTAATTTTATGCGACTATGAATAAATATCTCTTGTTTCTACATTCGTAAGCAAGTAGGAGAATGAAGTATGGGTATTTCTTCGTTTCGATGAGAAGTTTCCGCTTTTTAATGAAGTGGTAATCAAAATTGATGGGAACAAATACACCAAGGGGAAAAAACAATTGAGAGAAAATAGACGAGAAAAATAATAGAGTTTTTCTTTGTTTAATTACGGTGATACAAAACTAGATTAAACATTATTAGAAGAGAAAATTACCATATCTATAATTTTTTGTTACAGTATCATCCAACTACAAAAGGTAAATTAGAAATAGAACAGAAGATAAAAATATTATGCTCTTATAATCCTGAATTTCAGCATCATCTGTACACAACTTAAAGTCCAATATCTGGGTTTAGTAAAAATCCCAAGTATTCTACACCTGATTAATCCAGAAGTTCAGTTCAAAGCTTGCACATTAAGCTTCACAGATACGTACAAACCTAAAATAGTGGATCGCATACATTTCAACTTCTTTACTCAAACTGTGCAGAAACGCAAATGGATTAAACTGCTTTTTGAGTAACTTTATTCAACAGAGAGAATACTAGGATGGTGTTTTCCATTTCTAAGTTTTGATGCATCAAAGAAAATTCGGAAATTTAATTAGGACAAAATGACATTTATGTCGGTTGCGTTTTAAACCAACGTAGTTTCATTTTCTTTGTAAGTTTAAAATATAATCAACATAAACACTTGAGATTAAAACGTTTTATTTGCAATTATATCACCACTTTTTCTTTCAATATTGCTTTTAAAAAAAAGGGCATGAATTAACAGTGCAAAAAGCACACACTGCAAAAAAAAAAAAAAAGACTTTAGACGATGATTTTTGGCGGCGACAAAAAAAGTCGCAACTGAAAGTGGACTTTCAACGACGACACTAAAAAGTTGCCGCTGAAACTAAGACTTTCAGCAGCGACTTTTTTTGTCGCCGCTGAAAGTATACTTTTGAGCAGAAGGTGATGTAATCATTGGATTCACTTTTAGCGTTGACATTCTATGGTTACCACTAAAAGTATGCCTTTGAGCGGAAGCTGATGTAATCACTGGGTTCACTTTCAACGGTGACTTTATAATATCCCCGCTAAAAGTTTAATATAATAATATATATTTTATTTTACAATAGTAATAAACAAATTCAATCCGGCTCAACCGTAAGAAGATTAGACACGAAAGGAGGTGATCACGAGTTCGAACCTTGAAGAAGACACATTTACGGTGAAAATATTTGGACGATGATGTGGTGGGGAGGAGTGATATGGCAATGACGTGGAGGTGGCTAGTGATGACGTGGCACCTGGTTGATGATGAGGTGGAGGTGGCTAGTGATGACGTGGCACCGGCAGTGATGATGTGGCGTTCGTAAAGCCAATTCTTCTTAGGCATCACTTTCAGCGGTGACAAAAAAGTCACTGCTAAACGTCCCAATTTGTCGCCGCTGAAAATTCTTTTAGCAACAATAAGAATGTCGCTGTCAAAAGTGTCTTTTAGCAGTGAAAAGAGTGTCTTTTAGCGATGACATTCTTGTCACCATCGAAAGTGTCTTTCAGCGATGACTTTTTTAGTCATCACTGAAAGTTTTCAGCCACGGCTACTACGGCAACGACTTTTCAGTAGTGACAAGTCGCCTTTCAGTGGTGACTTTTATATGTCGCCACTGAAAGTCAATTTTTTTGTAGTGATATCACTCTACTGCTAATTATAAGTCACTTATATGCCAAGTTCACAAACCAAGAAATGCATTAGATTGATTTTTTTTTTTTTCACATTTGCTCTTATTAAAGGAAGGTATTAAAAGAATATGTTTTATATTTTCTCTCACCTATTTAAGTCAACAGGTAAAATTGAAAAAAAAGCTCATTAATTAGCCCTTAAGCAACTTGTGTTTATGAGCAAATTTTTCCCTACAAGTGACTTATAAATAGAAATAGAGTGATATTACATAATACTCTCCTTCGGTCTTTAATATAGGAGATAATTAATTGGGGAGTTAATACTGGTCTTATATATAAAACCTATTTCACATGTTTATTAATTTCTTTCCAAATTAACCCTATTGATATTTTCTAATAATAATCAAGTGGAAAAGGGAGGGAGGAAATTAAAGAAAATGCTTAAATTGTTTTAGATAAAACATAATCATATTAACTAATTTAACCAAGGTAAAAAAAACAGGACCGGACCGGCCGGTTCAACCGGAAAACCGGTGAACCGGTCTTCAGTCCGGTCTGGTTTGCTTATTAGACCGGATATGAAATGAACCGGTAACAAACCGGTTAAACCGGTAAAAACCGGTTTTAAACCGGGTAACCGCCGGTTGAAGTGGGTTGCCCGGTTTTTTCTTTTTTTGATGTCCCAGAGAGGAAGAAGAGGAAAAGGAGGAGAGTGACAGTAAAACATTTCAGATTTGACTAAAACGTATGAAAGCAAGGAGGAGGAAGACCAGGACCAGAGGGAGAGACAGAAAAGGAGAGTAGCTTGCTGATTGTTTCCGTAGAGAGCCACCTCTGTGCTGTGTTTTGCTTACTAAAATCCATCGAAGAAGTGAGTTTTTTAGAGAAAGCTGGTGAGTTTTTCAGAGAGAGGCGGAGGAAGAAGAGAAAAATGCTAGGGCAGAATTCTAAAAAAGAAAGAGAGAGAGGAGAACGAAGGCTACCATGTCTTGGTCTTGGATAATATCAAAGTGAAAACTGAAAAGGTTGGTGCAGAGTGTTAATGACCCTATGTATGTATAGGTTCTATTTTGCAGACTTAGAGTAACTTTTTCTCTCCCTTTTTCGTTTTTCCAAAGCCTGATATTTGATTTATTTTTTTTTCTCATGACATGTAAATAGAATATTATGTAATAATATAAAAAAAAAAGAACATCTTTCCAAAACCTGATATTTGATTTATTTTTTTTTCTTTCATGACATGTAAATAGAATATTATGTAATAATATATATATATATATATATAAAAGAACATCTGGCAAAGGAAAAAGAGACCAATGAGTTTTTTTAATATATTACACATGCAATCCTTATGCCATCTAGGCATATTTTTAAATATTATTTTGATTTAAAAAATTTTATAATCCAATATTTTTATATCAAATATAATATTTTCATTTATTTTGTTATTTGTTGTAACTAAATTGTTATTTTATTTTCTCATATTTTGTTACAAATGATTATTAATATTGTTATGTTTTGTTATTGTCAATTAAATTATATTATTTTAATATGACCGGTTTGATCCGGTCCGACCTCGGTCTAACCCATTAACCCTTAACCCACTTCCTTAACCGGTTCAATATCTGGTCCGGTTTTTTGTTCCTTGAATTTAACTAACATATTTAATCTACTCAAATTAGTTAATTAGTTCTTATATTAAGGATCAAAGTAGTATTAAAGATTCTTCTTGGGACTTGTTTTCTCTCCTCTACCCATCCCCTTCACTACCCATCTCTACCCTTAGATTGAAATTTCAATGGTCCAAATTTGATTTTTTAAAATTATTTTTAAATATTTCTTGCTGTAATTTTAAATTATTACGAGTAAAATTTAGTATTTTTGAATTTATTTATTTGTTTAATAGCTTGACATTTTATTAATAATTTTAAATAAGAAAAAAAGACATTAAGCCAAGTCCAACATTTGCGTGTGCATTAAACAGTCTCATGTGGCAGTTCTCGGTGTGATACTAATGCGTATAGAGAGATTAGAATATTGATATTTAGCAAGAACTTCTTAGTCATCATATAAATTCAATTTTTTTGGCAGCATTTCATCAAACATTGTCGTCATTATCATACGAATATTTCAGCAGAAAACTACTAGTTTGGCTTTTCTCTTTCCTGAATGTTCATAATACAAAAATTATGCTATCTTCAATCCTTAGTATAAGAGCTAATTAACTAATTTGAGTAGATTAAAAAAATTAATCAAGTTAGTTATTTATATTAAATAAATGTTATATTCTCTAAAACATCTTTGCTAATCATGTTTATTAGCTAAAACTACCATTTGATGAAAGCTTTAATATGTAAAACTACTACAATGACTACTATACCTTAAAAAAGAATGAATAAATAAATAAATAAATAAGATGTAACACCCCGAATTTTATGATTTAGTATGAGTAGAAAAGAGAAAAATTTATTAAAATTATTTATTTGCCAAATAAAGGGGGAAAATTATGGAATAATGATTTTTAAGGTTTAGAGGTATTTTGGAAAAGGTATTTCCCCAAAAATGGCTTAAATAATTTTAATGGATAATTTTAAGAGAAAAATAGTCAGGAGTTGACTTTTGATATGAAATTCTTAGGAAAATTATTTTATGGATCAAAGAAGCTAATGGATAAAAAAGATCCGTATAAAACATGGTGGAATAATTTCTGGGTTTATCTCATTATTTCAGAATTATAGTGGAAGGATGAAATTGAAAGAAAATAGAGTAAAAGGGCAAAATGGGCATTTCATTTCTACCCACGCCTGCTTCACACGCATGCCACTTCCTTTACATCATCAGATCATTCTCACCATCTTCATTTCATTTCCGCGACCGTAGAGAGAGCACGAGAGAAGCAAAGCTCGGCGGAACTGGAGGAGTGACCGGAGGTGGTATCCATTGCATGCAAGATTGGATCCTGAACAAGGTGAGCTTCACGAGTTCATTGCTGTCTTCATTTTCTGGTTTTGGTTCACATTACCGGCGAAGTCGAGGAGAGAGAGAGAGATGAGCTTAGAGAGAGAAAATGAACCAGTGAAGAGATGGATCGATGGATTCGAATTCTGTGGGTAGATTGAAGTGTTTGATGTTGGTTTTTAAGCTTGCGTGTCTTTTTCTTTGCCTCTGCTTTATACCCAAATGGTGTGTGTATCCGATCGCTGTGGTGGTGTGTGTGTCCGAATCTGGGTTGTGAGACTTCTAAATCAGAGGTTTGACTGATTGTTCTTGCTGTTAAATCTGTAGGGCTAGAGATTGGTATTCGGTGTAAGTATACTTTCGGTTGCTGCTCTGTTTTGGGTTGTCTGAAACAGAGCTTATGTTTTTCCCATTGTAACGCGTCGGGTATGGCTAAAGGAAGGAAGAGAAGAAAGAAATTAGTGTTGCATGTTGATTTTCTTATCTGCATGTTGTTTCTGGAGTTGAGAGGCGTCTTGTTTCTGGAGTTGAGAGGAGTCGGGTCATGGATAGAGGAAGAAGATGCAAAATATATATGCTCCGTGTTGGCCGACTACTCTGTGTGTGTGTGTATATATATAGTTTCGATACTTGTAGCTTCAGGTTCTGTAAGTTAGGAAGAATATAATATAATATTATACACAATCTGTAGCAGAATAAAGTTTAGCTTATGGGCCTGTGTTATATGTACATATAAGTATATATCTTCTGGTTGATTTAGTGACGGGAGGTTACGGGTCTTCCAATTTTGATGTCACTGATATGTTGATTAATGTTGCTGTCATGGGACTGAAATTTTAGAAACTAAAGTGGCGAAAATGTATGTTTATACATGGATGTATCGGGTTTAAAATGGAATGAAGAAAGATGATGATTTTGCTGCTGAATGGTGTTGAGTTTGGGTTTTATATATTTATATAATTGCTTAAGTGTGACCGTGGGAGCTGGAATGTGAGTAGCGAGAGATATATGAGAAAGAAGGAAGTAGTGGTGTGTGAGCTGTAAATCTGGAACTTAAGTTTAAAGATTTTAAGCTAGTTATTTTAAATATTGTTCTCCAACATGAAAATTTCCAGATTTAAGTTAGCAATTGAAACAAGATGTTGAAATAAGGATTTTGAGTTGAGGGTAAAAATTTATTAGGAGGAGAACCATGTATGGTTTGTTCTTAAGGTTTTGAATGATAAGTGATGATTATGTAAGTTAATTTGTTACATGATCGAATGGTGAATAGAAATGGTTGAAGCTTGGGGACTTTTGAATTTTTAAGAGGAAAATTGATTAGAACTCTAAAATGTGAAACTTTGAACCAAGGGATATTTTGTTACAAAGTGTTGAGAAATCATTGGATTTTATTGATAAAAGAATCTATAGAATGTTGAGTGGAATGATTTAGCTATTGGCATCCAATCTGGAATTTCTCTTTTAGACTTAAAGTGAAGAATTGTATGGATTTGGAAATTACAGTATGAAGTTAATTAAGCCAAGCCAATTTTAGAAGCAAGTTAGAAGTACAAAAATAATAATTTATACTCTAGCATAGGCGCTTAAGTGTTAGGTGTTTGGCATGGGAAGTGCTATAAAGTATATATTTGGGTATGTGTACACACTTTCGATTAGTAAGCTTGTAAGGCAAGGGGATAAGAGTAATTAAAGGCTAATAGAGATTGAAAAAGGATTGGGATTTAAAGAGAGATTTCTAATTTATGAATTTTAGTTGGATCAAGCATTAACCTGCCCTTACTAAAATAATAGGTTTTGATATCTGCAAAAGCCCACCGAAGAAGCTAAGAGAAAGGAAACAAGTAAGGTTTGATTTTGAAGCAGAAGGTTCAGGTAGTAGTTCTTTCCTCCCTTACACTTGTGTATGATTGCTGCATGTCTGTTTGTGCCATATTGCTATTCAAAAAGCATGAGAACATGTAATCCTTAATTCCTTGCATGGATTATTTAGCCGTGATCACGTGTAGCTGATAGACATGGGGCAGTGATTGCCAATTATTTGCGCATTATTTATTCAGCTTGTCTATCTGTCATTGCGCATAAATGCTTAATTGTATTAGCTTGCAAGGTTTTGTTCCATATGGCTTGTTTTGCATGTTTTATGTGATCTGCACATTTGTTTGATGGAAATTACTACTACGGGGATTCGCTCGAATCTCACCCTCCCTTCCTATATTATACAGCTAGAGCAAGCAATTCCAAGAGTAAGGAGGTCATAAGTGCTGAAGGTGGGCTTGTATGAAGAGCAGGAATGCCTGCTGCCTTTGTACCTACAGAATAATTATTTTGATATTTAATTATCTGACTTATTAGATGTTTAAGAGCAAGTAACCCCCACTTACTAGTAATTATACTATTTTGTATCCTTCTTTAAAGGGGTGTGTACTTTCAGTGCTCAGGTAAGGGTCATTGTCCTGAATGACCAGGGTAGTACTTATACATTAGTAGTATTATTTTAAATCTGTGTGCCTGTTATACGTGCTTCAGAAGTAGGGTTCAAGTGTGTGAATCACTCGTCAGTGTATATTAAAAAAAAAAAATTCCCTGTCTTTTTTCAGGACGGAAACCTGG
Organism: Neltuma alba; assembly: GCF_004799145.2. Lineage (NCBI taxonomy): Eukaryota > Viridiplantae > Streptophyta > Magnoliopsida > Fabales > Fabaceae > Neltuma > Neltuma alba. The sequence continues at coordinate 773,528 of NW_021633509.1, forward strand.
CATTAGTGTTTCACAAGCGTTAAAAATGATCCTATTAGTATATAAAAGTGAGGTGTTGCATAAGACAAGTAGATTTAAATATTATATTTATAATTAAATTGAATATCAAACTAGCTTTCAAAGTAACTCACTCTAACACGTGTTATAATATTTATTGATGGTTAGTATTATTTGTGATAATTTTGTTTAAATTATGAATGGTTTGGTATTTCATTTTCGTATTGACGTGGAATTAAGAATAAAAGAAAGACTTTGGCTGATAGTGATATGTAAAAAGTATCATGACGATTAGATTGGGAAAATAAATGTTGTTATAGCATAAATAATAACTTTCGTGGCAATTTCTCAAGGAATCAAGTGATGAAAAATTCAATTTTTTTTTAAAAATCAATATTTTCTTATAATCTAAGTAATTTTCGCATCAGCTTCTCAAGGAATATAATTGACATGGAGATCATAATTCTAAGTCTTTTTTCTCGGCGACATAATTCCAAGTCCAGTCCTTAAAAGAACCAATGTGAAAATTTTTTAACCAAATTTATTTAGAAAAGTGTCACTATTAATATTTTTCAAGTCGGTTCTGTATAGAACGAACATGAAAATAACAAAAGTCGAAAAAGTTATTCATACTATTGTCTATTCGTAAAAACAAGTGTGAATAGAAGGGAAATTAAGAATTGTAACGTTGACATAAATGCCTAAGTAAAAGAAAGCTAACTAATACACGTAACCATATGGTTGCATTGACTTGAATTGTTTAATGCACCTAAAGCATAAAGGTTTCCCTAATGCTGAAATTAAGTTGAATCGAGTGATCAATTAAGAGGTTTATGGTTTTGGATTGCATTTGATTGAAGAGGGAGCTAGTTGCAATGGGCGATTCGAATTCTGGTGAAATAATCTTAGATGTTATGGGAGATATTTGGGAGTAGGAGGAAGAGAACATGAGCAGACAAACAAAGTGGCAGTCCAGTGTTAGCAGCAAAGTGATGATCAGTGAGCTGATGGAAATGCAGTTCCGCGATGATATGGCATTTGTTCGCGGCACAAAGATGCATAATCTGATCAAAATGCTGGAAAGTTCATCAGTTGATGATGATGTTCAATTTTGTGGCAACGAAAAGATGCGTGAACTGATGGAAAAGCAGTTCAGTTCATCACTCGATGATATGCCATTTTGTGACAACATGGTACAAATTATGTATTATGAGTTGTATGAGGCGGCTTCTGATAAAAATACAGATGCAGATAGATTTGTTTATGTACTGGAGAAAGTTTGTGCAGAAAATAAGGTTGATGTGGCCGCCATTTTCAATCATGTCACTCCCACAGGTGATTCGTTGCTTCATGTTGCAGCCCAACATGGGAGTGAACAGGTTTTATGTCTTATTGCTTTTCACCATCCTAAGCTTTTGTACCAGGCAAATATGAAAGGTTGATACTCCACTGCATGTTGCTGCCAGAGCTAAGAATCTTCTCGTGATTAAGAACATTCTCGACTTGGATAAACATTCCATGACATCTGAAGAGGTGGAATCTATAGATAAAATGGGGTTTATTATGTTATGCAACAATTATGGGAGGACAGCTTTGCACGAAGCTGTTTTGAATAAGGATTATTCTATGGTTCTGTTCCTTTTAGTTGCACACAAGCGAAGTGACCTGGCCACCTATTGGACTTGGAACTATTATTATGGATGTAAATCACCAATGTATTTAGCAGTTCTGGTAAGGGCTGATGATATTCTTTATCTTCTCTTGAGGTTAACTCCAATCCCCTCAGGCAAGGCTATTTCAAACGGCGACTCTCCTCTTCATGCTGCTATATCAGAATGAAATAAAGGTGAGCATATTACTGAAATAAGTAATTTCGTGTTTGTTTCACTTTTCTCTAATATAGTTTGTTTTTTTTTGTTTTTTTTTTGTTTTTTTTTTTTTGGCGTGAAGACCGATTGAAGATGATAGTTGATACAGAGAAAGAGCTGTTGTATCAAAGAGGTGAGAACAACAACACTCCCCTTCATTATACAGCATACGCTAGTTACATGGAAGGAGTTTGTATAATGTTAGAAACATCTCCCATGATTGCTTTTCAACGAAACTCAGATGGCAATCTTCCAATTCATCTCGCCTGCAAAAAGGGCAATGTTGAAGTGGTCAAAAAGTTGCTTGAAATGGATTGGTCCAATGCTGGAGTTTTCTTGAATAATGAAGGTCCGAACGTTCTTCACATTGCGGCAATGAGGGGAAAAATTACCATGATAAGACATCTAGTGGAGCAGCCCAAAATTACCATGATAAATGAGAGAGATGTAAATGGAGATACTTCCTTACATTTACCTTCAAGAGAACTTTATCTTTGGACTCTACGCCATCTGTCACAAGTCAAAATGATTGACGTCAACATTGTGAACAACAAAGGTTTCACAGCTCGAGATGTTGTTCGGATGAAGAGTAAGCATCCAACGACATGTAGTAGAGAGATATGATTGACAAATGACAAGTATCTATTAACTATATATTCATTATTATTTCATTTGAAGAGTTTTCTTTAATTCTAGAATCTTTTTTTAATAATAAAATATACTCCTCCAGTTCTTAATATAAGATCCATTTAACTAATTTGATTAGATTAAGAAAGTTAGGTAAGTTAGTTAATTATAAAAAAATATGACATGTTTTTCTTAAAATGCCATAATCATCTTTTTTAATATCCCCTCTCCTTTTTCTACTTGATTATGGTTGAGGGAGTATCCACAAGAATAATTTAGAGAAAACTGACAAATATGAGAAATGGGTCTTATATTTAGAATCAAAATCAACTCAACAATTGGATCCTATATTAAAGACTAGAGGAGTAGCAAGTAGAGTATTCTTTTTTTATTTGATTACCTTTCAGTACCTAGCAGATGCAATTTTAGATTGTGCTGATGTGGGCCTAAAGGTAAATATGCTGGGCGTACCGCACAATACATACACCAACGAGTGGAATGTGAAGGATGCAGCCAAATTCACTCGCATTTATGGCCGTACTAATAGCCACACTGACATTTATGGCTGGTTTCACAGTACCGGGTGGGTTCTACTCATCAGATGGCCCGATCAGAAAGCAAAGAGGCTTGGCACTTTTGGCTGATCAAACACTATTCAGGATATTCATGCTCTATGAACAACAATATTCAAGTTCCCTACCTGTTTAGTTTCAAAAGCGACGGTGGCAACGTGATTTCGGTGACCGCTTTTTGGTTACTAGAGGACCTTCAATTTGGTTTCGCCGAGTGGGGGCACTTTCTATTTCGGCGGGTTGCTCTCGTCGAGTCGACGGGTTGCTTTCACCGACTGGGGGAGGTAGTTCCAATTCCTGTTTCACTTAGGGGAGAGGGTTGCTTTCGCTAAGTGGAAGCAGTTCCTCTTTCGTCGACTGGGGTGTTGTTTTCGCCGAGGAGTCGGTTTCTGCCTTTTCTCCATCTCCTCAAGTTTCAAACATCTTAAGGGTATTTCGGTCTTTTGGCTGAAAATATGAATTCCAGATTGGTACCCAGTGCCCTATTTGTCATTTTGCTTATTCAGGTGCCTTATTTGTCTTTTTGGAATTCAAGTGGTATTTTATTGTCATTTTCCCAAAATAATATATATGTTTATATACCTTTGAGAGAAAACAACGCCAATGCTTTGTTGATTGCAAAAAGGACAAGGAAAGTCGGTCGAGATTGCTGTGGAAAAAAAGAAAAAGAACAAAAGACAGGCAGACTGATGGTTTGGCTCAAAAGTATAGAGTACATAAGAGAAGGAATACAAAAGAAAAGGAAGGACAAGGAGAAGGTAGCTACAAAGCGATCAGGTTTGCATTGCAGTAGCCACAAATGAGGTAGAAACTAGGTTCTTAGATATTTGTAGAATTTATAAAATTTAAATTCCATTCTCTTATCTGATCTTAACTTATTATTCTTATTATTATCAAAATCCTATCAGATATGGTAAATTTAAAATTTAAACCATTCTTTCCTAAATATATATATTTAAACATTTTATCACCCTTCTATTTATCTTTAAATATTTATACGTAGCCCTCTTTAATTATTTCAGACTCTTATTTTTTATTTAATTTTTACATCTAAATATATTGTTTCCCTTCTCTTTTGTTTTACAATAATTTTTATATATAGCATTACCCGTATTAAGTCCCCGAACAAAAAAATTAGGATGTTATATTTGCCACCATGAAATGAAGAAGCGCCAAACTGGAATACATAACGGCAATGTCATTAGGAAGAGGTAGGAGGACAGGATCTGATGATGCCCTCTTTGTCGCCTTTTTCGCTGTTGCTTTCTTTGTTACTAGCTTTCCAACAAGTCTCTTTGGCCACAAAATGCAATGTCCTTTAGCCTGAGCCAGTAGTCAAATCTCATCAGTAGGGTTGGGCACTAGTGTACCACCTTGACCACCACAGATCTTATCCACTGTCACCCTCACTTGATCCTGTAGAACTTTCTTGCCATGGATCGTTGTGCTCGAGATTGCTCGACCATTGGCGACATGAATAGTTGAATCTTCAAAGTCCACATAGAGAGTACACGGCATTCCATTGTCTTGGGCAGGGTCAGGGCTAAGGTCAGGGTCAAACATTGTTAGCTCCTGTGTCTGATTATTACTGCCCTTCCCACTTTTCATTATAGGTGAACCGTGAAACATAAAAAAAAATAGTTAAAGCACGTTAAATAAGTTTAAATGGATGAAATAAACCTTTAGAAGATTTGAGAAGATGTGTGATTATTACCTGGAAAGGTTCAGACATTCGGAGCATCTGGAATCTAGTCGTGTCCATCATCATCATAGCTTGTGCAAACTTGGCATCAAACTCCTCATGCATATTTTGCATTTCCGCCTTGTGTTCTTCATTGAGTTGAGCTTGAACTTTCTCTGTTTCTTCTTGTAATCGTTGGTCAAGCTCCTCTTTAGATACCATGTCAGCAGGGGATGATTCAGTGCATCTCCGCGAACTAGGGTCAAAGAATTGTTGAATGCCTATCCTATTAGGGGCTCCTCTAACTCTACCGGGATGGTCAGCCTTTCCAATCATAGTGGCCAAGATATCCATCTGTCCATGAGGAATGAATATACCTTGAGATAATTGTTCCTCAAGTGTATCCTATAACATGAAAGCAACAAATTCAATTTAAAATAATTGAAAAAAGCAATTAATGAAGCATAATGCATAAATATTACTTACAATCATCTCAGCAACAATAGCAGTCTCTGGAGTGATACATTAACCCCTTCTAACTCTCACTACTTTCTATTTTTCCTGGAGAGAAGGATGCTCGATGGGTAGAATGACTCCAGTAAGATATAAAGCAGTAGCCATATGTGCATTCTTTTTATGCTCCTCCATCATACTTCTTTCCAACCCACCATACCCTACACGAGATATGGTATGTGGGTACACATTCTGCTTAAATATTTGCTTGTTCTTCCTACTTAGTGCCTATGACAATGAAACAAATTCAACAAAATTAGTTTAATTAAATAAAATATAAATTGATTAAAAACTAAGTTTGAAGAAACCAAACCTGAAATGAAAGGTCTTCCCGTTATTGCACAAACCTCTCTCATGCCTTGTCACTAATAAAGGAGTATCGATCCTTAGGATACTCATCCTTTCTTTTTTCACGGAGATACTCCCTTGTAGACATGGATTTAAAATCCCTCTACTGTTTATCAAGTTGCTTTAAAAGACGGTCTTTCATTTTCTCAGTTGTAGGAATATCAAATGTCAGCTGCAATACAATACAATAGAGTTATAAGTAAATAATCAATTATAATTGAAACAAATAGAGAAAAGAATTCATAATGTACCAAAATATCCTCCCAAATGTTATTCTTCACGTCCTTGTCTAGCATCCTCTAATTAGGAATGTCAATCCCAATCTTATCGCATGCTAGATAACTCACATAACTAGTAAATTGAGCCTCTTCAGGACCTACAGCTTTCAAATCATCATCAAACTCTATTGTAATCCTTAGGGGCTGTGTGGTCTCATTACATAACACCAACTTCTTCATACGGGTTGGTCCTCTACCCCCTTTCTTGCTAGTAAAGGAGCTGTCATCGTCAGAACCCTGTTGGCCAGATTCGTCTATTTCCTATTCAAAGAACAACCAATAAATGTAAGAATAAGAAACATCAAGTAATTTTAACAAAAAACATCACATTATGAATAAATGATAAATATGAAATGAATTTAATAAGAAACATCAAATAATTTGTTTAGGCCTTACAATGATTATCCTCCCAAATTCCTTCACAATGATCATCCCTAGCAGTAAAGTCATCATCTACCAAATCTAATTCAGCTGTTTTAGGTCGAGTAGCTGTGAAAGGCGGGGTTTCAGTAAGGTTGAACTCTGAGTCATTGTCATCTCCACCAACTCCTTGCCTCTTACCTTAGAGCACGATAGATAATTTTCTCTTTGCTAGATCGGGAAACACTTGTTTCGCTTGACTTACTAAAATAAATAGCTCATCTCTATATCCATCCCTCTCAAGATCAACCGAAACAAATCTAAATTCTTCATTTACTTGCACAGTATTACTATTAACCCACTTACATTTAAAGACAGGAACTTTAAACTTGGTATAGCTAACCTCCCATATCTCTTCTATTACTCCATAATAGGACATTAATATTTTCTTTATCTCAATAAAAGAATCTATACCCTTGATATCTAATCACATTTTATCTTATTGCTTCATCAAGCTCCAAATGACAAACTGAATTTTTCCTTATCCAACTACTTTTTGCATTCTCTTCCTCCACATCAATTCAAATTACTCTCATCGAGTAAAAGACGTGCTAATAGTTCTTTTTTTTTTTGGTAGGTACATGTATTTTTTTATAGGAGGTAATCGTGTCTGAGGTAATATTATGCACTAAATATGGGCACTGCTTCCCACGAGGATTTGAACCTTGAATGCGGGGAAGTGCTAATAGGTATTCATTTATGAAAGATTATTTTTAAACCAGGAATTTCATTTTTCTTTTCTTATTACAAAAGTTTCATTTCGTTATTTAAATATGCGTATAAAAAAATTTAACGTCATTATATATGTTTCGCTTTTTTTAACACGTCAAACATAATTTGCTGAATCAAATTAAACATTTCATTTCATATCAATCATGTTCTCTTTTCTTTTCTTTTCCTTTCCTCCCTTTTGTTTTTTGTTTTTTTTTCATATTTCTCTTCCTTCCAACACCCCCAAAAAAAAAAGTCCTTTCATTTACCAAATCCCGAGCACCTTATATTAGACTTTCTCTCTAATAACACTGATGTGAAGTATCTGGATCTCCCCACTCGAATAGTTCTCCTCCAATCTTTAACTATAAGGTAAGTTATTAACTAAATATGAGAAATAGGTTTTATATATAGAATCAAAACCAACCCAATAATTACGTCATATATTAAGGACCGGAGGAGTACTACCTCAAATTCTTAATATAAAAGCTTGTTTGACTTTTATTTGATCCTAAATATAATGTTCCAATCTACTTTATCTCTCACATTTATTCATTTTTTCTCAAGGTACTTCTCGTAATAATGGTAGTTTTAGCAAATACACTTGATCAGTAAGGATATTTTAGGAAAAAATAGGGAGAATTACAATCAAGTCCCACAGAAGAGAAATAATTACTAAAAAGTCCTAATAACAACCTCAACAGCCTATAATGACAAGTCCTATAATGAGAGTGACAATCCCTAGGACTTGTTTTTCAATTGTTTTTCTTGCTTGGGACCTCATTGTAATTCTCCCAAAAAAATATCTATTTATTACAAATAATTAATTTAACTAATTTCGTTAATCTACTGAAATTAGTCAACCAACTCTTATATTATATTAAGTACAATAGCTACTATTTCATTATCTCTACCAAGATGGGTCTATATAGTAACCAGGAACCATATGGTGTCGTCTTCAGAATTCTTCACACATTAAAGATCCTCTCTCTCTCTCTCTCTCTCTCTCTCTCTACAGAGTTAAGGAAATTACTCCCTTCAACTCAGATTTCAGACTGCTCATCCAACACAACAGGCCATTTTCTGAGAAGAGTCTACTTCCAGGTTCACGATCTCTCTCTCTCTCTTCGTTTTTGAAGAAATGGAAGCTTAGTTTTACTGGGTTTGGTGTTGTATAGACATGAGCTCTGTATTTTCTTGCTTTCTTCTTCTTCTGCTGCCGCTATTTCTTCTTGTTAATGATCCATATTTCTATTTCTTTAAATATTACTGCTGGCACTGGAAAGTGGAAACCATTATTCTCAGTATCTCTTGTTAATTCAGCTGCTTAAACGATACTATCATCTCATAGGGTTTTGATCCTTTCATTTTCTGTTGATAAGTTTTTATTTTACCCCTACAATTAGTTACATGAGTCTATGTTGCACTAATAATTAAATCTTTAAATGACCTTTTGAGCCAAATGCTATAAACAATAAAATTAATTATCGGGATACTACACCATGAAAGTTATTTATCACGATAATGCACCTAAAGTCAATACAGGGACTTGTTCTTCGCAAGAATGAGTTCTGTATCTTTTTTTTTTTTTTAAATAATTTTTTTTTTATAAAAAATGCAGCCACCTATTCACCTGGTGCTTGATCCCCACTCTTTTCTCCACGCTACTCCACTCTCCTCAAACATTTTCCTTCCCACCTCACTTTTCCCCTCATCCTTCCATGTAACATGGACACATGTCTGAAGTGGCAATACATGGTGGTGAAGCGCACTACAAAAAAAAAAAAATTTGATGATGACTTTTGGTGGTGATTTTAAAAGTCACCACCTGAAAGCCTAACTTTTCTGAAAATGGCAACTTTCAGCGGCAGTTTTACATAGTTCCTGTTGAAAGTTATTCTCAACGGCAATAATAAAAGTCGCCACTAAAAGTGAGACTAAAATGAAAATATTCACGATACTTTCAACAGCAACTATAACCGTCGCTGTTGAAAAGTCAGGCGACTATAATTGTCACCATTAAAAGTCAATGTCATTTTTTCTGCCATTTCTTTATTACCAATTATAATAATTTTGTTTCATTTTTTTAAATATAACATTTAACATATCAAATTATTAAATGCATTATTGTAGCATGAAGAAATAAAATAAGATTAATTAATAAATTTCCATTTTCAAAGGCTTTCTGCTTAAATTAACAATTTAATTTAAAATGAGCGATACATCACTAAGATATGTAATAGTTTTTTTCACTAAACTACTACATATAGCCAAGGCGTAAATGTTCCAACTTTAATTTCTTCATTATTGGTGTGTATACTTTAAAATAATTGTTTTAATAATTTGATATGTAAAATATAAAAATTTTAAATATTCATAAATTTAATCAAATATATCTTTAAATTTATACCTATTTAATTCTAAAATATGCACCTATGGAGTGTATATGTTTCCATCCAATTTTTCACAATCACACATCAGGAAAAAAGGAAGAAAAACACTCTGATTCAAAAGAAAAGAGGACAATTAGTGAGGAGCTGAGCCTTTCTTTAAAAAAAAGAAGAAGACAAAAGTCATTTTTGTCATTTCACTGAATTTCAAAATTCTAATTTGGGAAGGACTTCTCTCTCTATTATTGAAAATCCTGAAATCACTAATTAATATTTTTAAATTTGGTTCTGCATAGAAAGAACTTGAAAATAAAAAATGTCGAATAAATTATGTGTACTTCTCTTAATTCATTAAAACAAGTGTGAACATAGAAGAGAAACTAGGAATTGTAACGTTGATGTTTTCTCCAATCCACGAATCAAAAGATTCCATTTATGAACCCTGGATTTGACTACCCAAAACAAGCAATGTTACGTTATATTTAAAACAAATTATTTACTCCAAGATTAAATTGCTTTAAAGGTAATATACAATAGATAATTATTTATGAGTTGACGCAACTGTTCACGCATCTTTTCTCCTCGTAATGTGTGAACTGCGCGGGCGCACATGCAGGAGACGGTGGCAAGATCAATTAAAAAAAATCATATTGATCCAACCTAACCGAACAAACCATCATTTGTCTCATTATCAGTGTAGTTTCATTGTTGGCTTGAATTGTTTAATACATATAAAGCATAAAGGTTTCCCTAATGCTGAAACTAAATTGAACCGGTTGATCGATTATGAGATTCCTCATACGTTTTGGATTGCATCTGATCGAAGCGCTAGCTAGCTGCAATGGGCGATTCGGACTCCGTTGAAATAACCTTAGATGTGGCTAATGAAGCGATGGGGGACGAAAATATGGGAGATATCTCGAAGCAGGAGGAAGAGAACATGAACAGTGTAACAAACCGAGAGTCCAGTGCATTCAGCAGCAAAGTGATTAGTGAGCTTCTGGAAATGCAGTCCCGCCACGATATGGCATTTCTTCGCAGCAAAAAGATGCGTAATCTGATCACAATGCTGGAAAGTTCATCAGTTGATGAATTTCAATTTCGTGAACTGATGGAAAAGCAGTTCAGTTCATCGGTTGATGACACGCCATTTTGTGAAAACAGGGTACACATTATGTGTTATGAGTTGTACGAGGTGGCTTGTGATAAAAATGCAGATGCAGATAGATTTGTTTATGTACTGGAGCAATTATGTGCAGAAAATAAGGTTGACTTGGCCACCATTTTCAATCTGGTCTCTCCCACAGGTGATTCGTTGCTTCATGTTGCAGCCCAACAAGGGAGCGAGAAAGTTTTATCGGTTATTGCTTTTCACTATCCTAAGCTTTTGTACAAGACAAATATGAAAGGTGATACTCCGCTTCATGTTGCAGCAAGAGCGAAGAATCTTCTGGCGATTAAGAACATTCTCGACATGGAAAAACATTTCATGACATCCGTGGAGGTTGAATCTGTGGATAAAGTGGAGTTTATTATGTTACGCAACAATTATGGGAGGACAGCTTTGCACGAAGCTGTTTTGAGTAAGGATTATTCTGTGGTTCTTTTCCTTTTAGTTGCACATAAGCGAAGTGATCTGGCCACCTACTGGACCTGGAACTATTATTTTAGTTGTAAATCACCAATGTATTTAGCGGTTCTGGTAAGGGACGAGGATATTCTTTATCTTCTCTTGAGGTTAATTCCAATCCCCTCAGGCAAAGCCATGTCAAATGGCGACTCCCCAATTCATGCTGCTATATCTGAACGAAATGAAGGTAAGCATACTCCTTAAATAATTAATTAACATGCAACTTTTGTGTTTGTTTCACTTTTCCCCTAATATATACTTGCTTGTTTGTTTATTGTTTTTCTTTTTTTTTTTCGCGTGAAGATCTATTGAAGATGATAGGTGACACAAGAATGGAGCTATTGTACCAAAGAGATGAGAAAAACAACACTGCCCTTCATTATGCAGCATATGCTGGTTACATGGAAGGAGTTTGTGTAATGTTAGAAATTTCTCCCATGATTGCTTTTCAACGAAACTCAGATGGCAATCTTCCAATTCATCTCGCCTGCGAAAAAGGCAATGTTAAAGTGGTCAAAAAGTTGCTTGAAATGGATTGGTCTAATAATGCTGGACTTTGGTTGAATAATGAAGGTCAGACCATCCTTCACATTGCAGCAATGAAGGGAAAAACCCGTGCGATAAAACATCTACTGAGGCACCCCAAGATTCATCATGACATTATCAATGAGAGAGACATAAATGGAGATACTCCCTTACATTTGGCTTCAAGAGAATTGCATCTCTGGACTCTACTCCTTCTATCACAAAACAAAAGGGTTGATATTAACATTGTCAATAACGAAGGTTCCACAGCTCGAGATGTTGTTCAGATAAAGTGTAAGCATCCAATGACACGTCAAGAGGTATGATTGACAAGTATCTATTAACTATGACTCTGCTTTTTTTTTTTTCATGGCATTTGAAGAGGTTTTATTCTAGAATCTTATTTTATAACAGAATATATTCCTTTTGGTCCTTATTATAAGGTATCGATTTGAAGGTGTTCTTAGTCCTTATATAAAGAACTTGCAAGTTTCAAGAAGCGTTAGATAATTTTTTTCCTCCATATGTGCCTAATACGTGTGAATTAATTTAGAAGCGACTTAATTATACTAGGGACCAGAGGGAGTAGCAAGTAAACATACCCTTGTTTGATTTGATTACGTTGCAGTTCCTAGCAGATGCAATTTTAGAAAGTGTTGGTGTGCCTCTGAAGGCAAATATGCTGGGTGTACCTCGACCAAGATACAACAATGAAGAATGGAATGTGAAAGATGCGGCCAATTCACTCTCACTAATGGCTATACTGATAGCCACAGTGACATTTACTGCTGGTTTCACAGTGCCAGGTGGGTTTTACTCATCAGATGGGCCAATCCCAAAACAAAGGGGCTTGGCAATTTTGGCCGATCAGACACTGTTCAAAATATTCATGGCTTTCAACACTATTGCCATGTACAGTTCCACCATTGGTTCTGTCATTCTTCTATGGGTTTCTTTTGGCGATCTTCGTTTTGCAGAAGGACCATATAGATTTGCTCAGTCCTTCGTTGATTTGGCCCTTGTAGCAATGCCCATTGCGTTTCTAGCTGCTATACGTTTGATTGTGAGCAATAACACTTTGCTTGCAATTATTATAAATGTCATCGGATTCATCTCCATTTCCTTCATCATATTTATTAGTATTTTAGGAGGGTTTCCACTTAGAAATGTTCGTGCTCCTGTATTTCGTCAAATCGCAGACTTACTTATTAGGATCATTGTTGTTTTATTTTGTTGATGAAGGGATGTCCTAATTTTCAGATACAAATGTTAGGGATGTTCATCGGTGTTGCCCATGCTCTTAGTTTTCATGATTTTCATCTAATATTGTGATTCTTAAATGGGATTTATGTATGATATATGCTTGTTTTAACATTTGTAAGCAAGTTGGAGAATAAAGTATGGTTATTTCCTCTTCTCAAACAAGAAGAATCGGATTTTGTTAGTAGACTACCTCCTATACTTAATATAAGATTCAGTTAACTAATTCGAAAATATTAATTAAGAAAGCTAAATAAATTACTTTAAGGTATTTGTATTTATCATTTTTCTCCAAACTAATTTGCCTAACTTATACATAAATATTTTAGAGAGATTATATAATATATTCTATAATTAAGTAATTTATTTAACTTTTTTAATCTTTTTAAATTAGTCAACTGTGTCTTGTGTCTTGTAGTACTAACCGGAGAACCGCTGGAAAGTTTTATTCATGTCTACACTCTAAAGCGCAAAATAATGAGATCATATCTATAAAACTTAATGGCCAAGAAAAAATCCATAAAATTCAATGGAGAACTTCATTCACAACAACATAATCAAAATCAAGTACCAATGGAATAATATAATATTAATTGTGTCAATCATCCAACTCAAAAAGGCAAATTAGAAATACAACAGAAGATAAAAATTTTGCACCCTTATAATCCTGAACTTCAGCACTAACTGTACACAGAAAAAATCCTGCGTATTCTACATCTGATTAATCCAGAAATTCAGTTCATTGGCTCACATTTGAGGAATAAGCTGTGCTTTAAACTTCAGCGATACTTCGTAAAATAGCGGATTGCCTATACATTTCATCTTCTTTAGTCAAACCGCAGAAATAACGCAAATGGATTAAGCTGCTTTCTGAGTAACTTTATTCAAATCGAGAATATTAGGATGATATTTTCCATTTCTAAGTTTGGTTCAGTCAAAGAGAATTGGGAAATTGGAAAGACCAAATGACATAGTAAAATGTTTTTTTTTTTTGTCGGTTGAGTTTTAAACCGACGTGGCGTGCACGCCAGCTGTAGCTAATTATTTCTTAATATATGACGTATCTTCTCTCGTATGACGTAGAATATTAATCTATATATTGATTTTAAAACTATTGGATAAATAATCTGGACACAAAATTAAAAAAAAAATTTTGTTTAGTTAAGCTTCAAAGTAACGCGCTCTAATGCTTGTTATCATATTTTATTGATGGTAATTATTTGTGACAATTTTGTTTAACATATGAATGGGCTGGTCTTTCATATTCTCATTGACGTGAAATTAAGAATAAAGGAAAGACTTATAGCATGTAGTCGTCTATGATAAGTACCATATTCAATGAATAAAAAAAACCAAACTGGACACTAAACTGATTAAGGTAGTGGTTTCAAGGTCAGTGGGTTAAACTGGGATTAACTTAGGATCAAACGAATCATATTAAAATAATATTATTTAATTAAAAATAACAAAATATAACAACATTAATAATAACTGATAACAAAATATAAAAAAATACAATAATAGTTTGATTGTAACAATAACAAAGCACAATAATATTGAGAATTTTAATCTTTATGATTCCCTAATAACCAAAATCAATAATTATTAATACAAAAGTATCATTAAGATTCATTTAAATCTATAGTAACTGAAATATTAGAACCTGAATGAGAAAAATAGGACTAATAGCAATATAATCATCTAAACTGGTTAATAACCCGTTCACGCTGGTTTTTGCCTATTTTCACTAGTTTACACTAGTTTGACCGATTTAATGCCAGTTCGATCTTTGACTAGTTTAGCATTTGAACCAAACCAGGCCAATAGTCGATTCACTGGTTTTTTGGTTGAATCGGCCGGTTCAATCTGGTTTTTTCTTCCATGTTCATATCGATTAGATTGGAAAAGTAAGTGTTTTTATTGTTGAATGCCGAAAGCATGATAACATAAATAATTTTCATCTCAATTCCTCAAGGAATAAAGTGATGGAAAGTTCATTTTTTTTTTATTTCCTAAAAAAATTCAATATTTTCTTATAACCTATGTAATTTTCACATCAACTTCACAAGGAATATACTACCTCTAGTCCTTAATATAAGAGCTCATTTGATTTTTATTTTGGTCCTAAATATAAGACTCCAATCTATTTTGTCTCTCATATTTATCTATTTTTTCTCAAAATAGTCCTTGTAATAATGGTAGTTCTAACCAGTATACTTGATTAACAAAAATATTTTAGGGAAGACAATACTTATTTATTACAAATAATTAACTTAACTAATTTTCTTAATCGATTCAAATTAGTCAACTAGTTATTATATTAAGAACTGGAGGTAGTATATAATTGACATGAAAATCATAATCCTAACCCCATGTTTGGTACGAGGAAAATAAAGGGGAAGGGAGAAAAAATTTTAATGAGTTTGATTTAAAAATTAGAGAAGTAGGGTTATAAATTTTGGTAAGGAATATATGTAACAGTAAGAAAAATTAATTAAAATTTTTTAACCCTACTTCTTAATTTTTTAAATCAAATTCATTAAAAAAAATTGTCCTCCTTTCTCCCCTCAGACATAATCTGCTATGGAAAAACTTAACCAAGTTTATTTAGAAAAGTGTGACTAATAATATTTTTCAAGTCGGTTCTGTATAGAACGAACATGAAAAAAAAAAGGGTCGAAAATGTTATTTTTATTACTGTCTATTCGTAAAAACAAGTGTGAATAGAAGGGGAAATAGGAATTATAACGATGATAAATGCCTAAATAAAGGAAAGCTGATCACTGCGGATAAATATAGAGCGAGAATGATGCATACAAATTGCAATGCACAAAGAAATAGCCTTTTTAAATTTTTGCTGTTAATTTGAGAATGCTTTCATTTGTAGATCTTCAGTAAAAAAATAATATTGAATATTAGATTCATTGATAATAAACAATTCAAGGATATGAATGGGTCAAAAAATCATTTTCTTAGTACAAATGACAACATTGTCTTCAAAACGTGACTTCACAACTAAATAAATTCACATTGACCGAACAATATTCTAATCTCTGAGCTTACCATCTAACAAACCATCATTTGTCTTATCTGCATAGCTAACATTGACTAGAATTGTTGAATGCATATATATAGCATAAAGGGCTACCTAATGCTGAAACTAAGTCGAACCGGACAATCAATAACGAGATTTATCGTCCTGAATTGCATTCGATAATTGAAGCCGCTAGCTAGGTGCATTAATGGCCAGTAACACAAATTTACAACACTGTCACACTCTCTCTTCCATCTCTTCATCATGCTTTGAGCTCATTCCATTCTCCAACTCATCATCTTGTTGCTATGGTTGTTGATTTCTTCTCATTGGATGCATTAGACATAGAAGAACTCAAACTTAAGTCATATGTTTTATATCCTTCATCAACGACTTCACTATCTCTGTGCCTCCATTTTCCAGAGCTTGATGAGGATCATGAGATGGTTCCTACTGGGTTCCGAGACTTGTCAGAACCCTTGAATCTTCCAGGTTGCGAAATAAATTTATGTTGAATTTTCACTCCATAAAGACATTTTCCAGAGGGAATATTTCCAAGTTAAATTGAATATTGTATTAAAATTTAAAAATTTTCACTCCATAAAGATCCATTTCTCAAAAGATTGAGTGGAGGCTATAAAACAATTGTTCAAGCATGCAAACAACTTCATTTACCAGATGGTATCTTAGCGAACAGCTTCGTAGATCTGGAACAAGAGGTAGTGATAGCTCCATAGGAAAGTGATAACCATCCTTTTGGTTTATCATGTAGGGTCTATTATACAGATAAGATCAACAAACATAAATGAATCTAATTTAGAGTGTTTAACATGGTTGGGAAATCAGCCACGAAACTCAGTTCTATATGTCTCTTTCAGGAGTAGTGAAACATTATCACAAGAGCAGTTTGATGAGCTAGCCTTAGCGTTAGAGATGAGTGGCCACAAGTTCTTGTGGGTCTTGAGGGCTCCAAGTGGAATGGCTAGTTCAGCTTATTTGAGTGCACAAAAGGAGGACCCCCTCGACTTCTTGCTCAAAGGGTTTCTAGAGAGAACTAAAGGTCAAGGCTTTGCGGTCCCATCATGGGCCTCACAGGTAGAAGTTTTGGAACATGAATCTACCGGTGGATTCTTGACTCATTGTGGTTGGATTTCAACGCTTGAGGATATCATTTATGGCAAGCCAATAATAGTGTGGCCATTATTTGCAGAGCAAAGGATGAATGCTGTGATGCTAACTGAATAATTTAAAGTTGCAGTGAGGCCGAAAGGTGATGAGAATAAGAATGGGATTGTAATGAGAGAGGAAGTTGCTAGAGTTGTGAAAATATTAATGGAAGGTGATGAAGGCAGAGAACTTCAAACAAAAATTCAGGTGTTTAAAGATGCTGCTGCCAAAACTCTAAGTGAAGATGTCTCTTCTACGAGAACGCTGTCTCATTTAGCACAAGAATGGACAAATTTGAGTGGCAAGTAGAAAATTTTATGACTTCAACTAATTGTCGATAGTTTTAAGGATCGTTTGGATGCCTTTCATTGTGTCAACCTATTGACGTTATTGCATATCTCTTGAAGAACTGCTTTTCCAGAGTTGACCTCAATTTCGTGTCTCCGAAATCCATATAAATGGTGTGTATTTCCTTGCAAGTTAAAAGTAAATATATCTATAATTCGTGTCCATATGTTATATCATGGTTGTATGAAACTGTGGCTGATGGCAAAAAGGGTGTGGAAATGGTATTTTGATGGTGTAAATATTAATAAAATCATCGCTTGTTGATCACTGCAAATTAAAGGATATTTTTGTCCAACAACCGCATACTCAATGTGTGTTGATCAGTTACAAGTCGTGTAATTAACGACAGGCATTTAAGCGTCCTCTGACTTTTCTATTATTATAGTAGTGTTATTCGAAATATCGTATAAATAAGTTCAGTTTTCTTGCAAAAAGAATCACGGTAGACCTTTGTTATCACATCTTATCTTCGTTTTTTTTTTTCTTTTTAAAAAAAGATGGTCAACTTGTATTTGATTAGTAAAACACGAAGCAAATTTAATCTTTTTCTGTCAAAGTCAAAGGGTTTATGAAATTGTTTACATTGGATGGTTTTAGTTTAAATATTTGGGATCAATTATACAAAAAGATAGTGAAACTGATGGAGATGTTAGTCATAGAATTCAAGGTGGGTGATTTAAATGGAGAAAAGCGACAGAAGTTATCTATGATTGGAAAGTACCTAATAAGGTCAAAAGAAAGTCTTACCGCACTACTATAAGAACGGCAATGCTATATGACAATAAATGTTGGGCTTTAAAGGGACAACATGAACATAAAGTGATGGTTGTTGTGATGAGAATGCTGAGATAAATGTGTAGTCATACAAGAAAAGACAAGATCTGTAATAAACATATATAAGAAAAAGTTAGAGTGGCTGCTATTGATGAGAAAATTATAGAAAACCGATTGAGATGATTTGATCACATGCAAAGAAGGCCTTGGAACGCGCTGGTGAGAAGAGTTGATTAAATAGTATGGAGTCCTTTAAAAAGGAGTAGAGGAAGGACGAAGAAAACACTTAATAAAGTCATCGAGAGGGATATTTTAATTAACAATATATCCAAATATTTGGCTTTGGATAGGGCTCAATAGCGTCGTGTAATCCATGTGACTGATCCCACCTAATGGGATAAGGCTTTGTTATTGTTGGTGGTGGTGGATGATTTTAAAGTCATGTTAATAAATAAATTAATAAATTCATGAGAAGGGCACTTTTACCATTAAGTTGTTTGTAAAAGTAGTAATAATGTCATTCTTATAAAAAAGAGAAAACTAGTTCGAATATTGAGGATGACACTTGTTAAGAGAGAAGAAAACTTTTTAATGTGCTCATCTACAATTTATACTATAAAATTATTCTTATATTTAAGATAAGAGAAATAAAATACAATCAATGGCTGCTTTAAAAAAAAAAAAGAGGGCTGAATGTAATTCAAAAGTTGTTAAAAAACTTTATAACAAAGAACTCTATCTGTTTGTGAGTTGCTCTAAGAAAGAGAGATGAGTGAGAATCATACAGAGAGAAACGGTGCACACAAAGTTCAGTCGGTCAACTCAAGCAACTCTTCGCCAGAGGGGAACCAAGGAAAAGCCTCAGATGAAGATGACATCTTAGGGGGGAACATTAAAAAAATGCAAGGGGGAGAACCCCAGGGAACCCAAAGTCTAGAGAACGCAAGAAAGGAGGGGATTGAAGACTTTGTTATGAAGGACCTGGAACAGAGTACGTCAGCGGAGGAAAAGAATGAGCCTAGGGAGATGAAAAATAACATAAGGAACCCGATATCTTACAAAGCCAAACTAATGGGAGAAGAGGAGAAGGTTTTCACTGAAGACTTTGAGTCCTTGATGAAGGAATGGCTTAAAGAGGAGGAAGATTTAACTCTAAAACTGAGTGAAGAGCAAAAAAAGATGATTGAAGGTATACCAAACCTTAATCTGTCGGACGAAAGACTAAAGGAGCTATGCATCCCATGGAAAGATGCTCTAATTTTAACCTTGCTAGGGAAGGAAACCAACTTGAGGATGATGAAGGACAAGGTAGGTTGGATTTTGAAATCTGGAAGGTTTGAACTAATCAACCTACCAAATAATTACTATGTCTTTCGAGCAAAGGATGTGAAGCTATGCAGGAGGCTACTCTTTGATGGTCTGTGGATGATACAGAGGCATTATTTGGCTATTCAGAGATGGAGCCCAAACTTCAATCCATAATGTCATAAGGTTAGGAAGGTAGTACCTTGCCGATGCACTGTTACTTTGAAGAGTGATTTCTAGAGCTAGGTAACTTAATCAGACAAGCTCTTAAAGTAGACATTAATATGCTTGCACACTGCAACAACAATTCTATAGTAGTGGAGAGAGGCAAGTTCACAAGGTTCAGTGTTGAGGTTGACTTGAATAGAAATCTACAGTCCAGATTCATGATTCAAAGAACACTCTACATGGTAGAGTATAAGGGCTTGGACACCATTTGTTTTTAGTACTGCCGATATGGGCATAAAAAAGAGAATTGTCCTCTCTTAGTCCAGCCAGAGCCACGGTCAGATAAGGAACATACAGGAAGCACATCACCATCGCCGGACAAGCAAACGCTGAGAGATCAAATGGAGCAGATAGAAGTTGACTGGAGAGAGATAAATTCACTGTTCAGTGTACCAGGCATTAGTCCTGAGGAGGAATACGGAAACTAGATGAAAGCTAAAAATACCTTCCGACCCAAGACCCAAAAAATGGAGGCAAAGAAAAAGATTCAACAAAAAGGAAATGGGAGTAGCCGCCAACCTGGTAAACAGCAACCAGTATGCCAGAAATCACGATTTAGGTGCTGCAAGAGGAAGCTATTAACATCACATCAACATATCCACAAAATCTCAACATTAAGAAAACCCAGACAAAAGCATGGAGGAAAAAAGATATATCAGAATCAAGAGCTGAGAAAGGAAATAAAAGGAGCCTAACAGTCAACAAAGGGAAACAAGTAACTCTAAAGTAGGTGATACGAGCAGACCTATGGAGGAGAGAGAGGATGTTGTCACAAAGTGTCAGGGGGGAGAGAAGAACAAGAAGGCTACAATAGAAGAAACTATAAAGGAAATGGGAAACCCTCCTATGGGAGAAATGGGCCAGATGTTATTTTCAAGCCCAATGGAGGAGGAAACGAATACGAAGAGAGAAGGAGGGAGTAAAGCCCAATGCTTGAGTCCAACGAAGGAAAAAAGGAGGGGTATCATGAGTAGGAAGAGAAGTCAAACCACACAGCCCAAAATAACATCTCCTATTATGAAAAACAAAGCAACGGGAAGAGCCCACAAGGTCATTTTTGGGTCCTTAAAGTCTATGGGACCTTTAGACTTCACAAAAAGGTCTGCGTCGGATCATATTGAAGCCTAACATAATAAAGATATAGAGCAAGGCCCAGAAAGAAGTTCTGAGAGATGGAAACAAAATAGAACTAAACTAAAAAACGCGAACGAGGAGCTTATTCCACCCCCAGAACAACCACCAGACATCTATGTTAGTAGTAAAACAAACCACCCTGAAGATGTAGTGGGAGAAGTCCATGAAAATGGGGACTTTTGGTTTGAAACAGAAGAAGAAGTACGTGACTTTGGAAATGTTGAAGGGGAGTCACTGGTTGTTGGACCCGATTCGCAGTAAGCGATATATGGTCAGTCTCATTCCTCCTCCTTTAATTTTCCCCTATCAATGATTTTTGCCTACTGGAATTGCCGCGGTGCGGCTTCAAAAACTTTTCCAAGACGGTTACAAGACATGCTGAAAGGAAAAGAAGTAAGCCTACTAATTTTATCTGAAACTAGAGTGAGTGGTCAAAAAGCAGATAAAATAGTAAAGAAGCTAGGATTCAATAAAAGGATCAGAGTGGAAGCTACTGGTTATGCAAGTGGTATTTGGATTTTGTGGATGGAGGAGCTGATGGAAGTTCAATACACCATGTCCACCACCTGACTAATTCATGTTAGAGTTGTTGGAAAAAATATTCCCGGTGCTTTTTGGTTAATAGGAGTATATACGGAACCTTCCTACCTCTTACGCAGACACCTTTGGAATGATCTCAAGGAGCTAAGTGGAGAGTTATATAGGCCGTGGATGGTCTTGGGGGATTTTAATACTTGTTTATCCACTAAAATAAGGTGGGGGGACGATGTCCCAATTTCATATCAATGTACAAATTCAACGACTACATTCAGAGTACTGGTCTCTTAGAAGTGAATAGCATAGGAGACTATTTTTACTTGGGAAAATGGTCATATCAGAGAGCGCTTGGACTGGGTCTTTACGAACAATGACTGGAATGAGTTGTTCCCACTCACAAAAGTCTTCCATATGAGTAAATTTGGTTCAGATCATAGACCGCTCTTGATAAGAACCACGCCACTAGACAGGCTAAATAGATACCAGACTCCTTTCAGGTACAACACAAGGTGGCTTCTAGAGGAAACCTTTGTAGAGGTTATCCAGAAAGGGCGGAGTACGGGTTCATGGGAGGAAAAAATAAAGAAGTTTACATAGGAAGCCAGTGTATGGAACCAAATTTTTGTTGGGAACCTGAACCAGAAAAAAAGAACCTTGTTAAAGAGAATTGAAGGCATTGAGAGATCTAGAGCCAGAAGAGATAACCATAGTCTTTATCAAGCAGAACAGGAACTATGGAAAGAGTACAATACAGTGCTTAATCAAGAAGAGTTAATATGGTTTCAGAGGTCTCGGTGTAATTGGCTAAAGTGGGGAGATAAGAATACCCGATTTTTCCACCAATCGGCCATTATTAGAAAGAGGAAAAACCATGTGAAGGGGTTGAAGAATTCTGATGGAGTTTGGATCTTCGACCAATCTGAATTGAAAAACATGGCATTGAGTTTCTACAAGGAGCTCTTTAAAAGTGACTCACCAACCATGGAAAGCTTCAATACCCAGACCTGCTTTCCTCTGTTGGTAATATCAAATAAGGAGTTGCTAGATATGTTTGTGTCGGATGAGGAAATAAAAATAGTAGTGTTTGACATGGGTTCGTTTAAATCTCCTAGGCCTGATGGAATACAAGCCTTCATCTATCAAGAATATTGGAGCCTGATTGGAAATTCCATTTGTGAATTGGCTAAGGAAGCCTCTGAAGAACCTGGAAAAATTGCCTCTTTGAATGACACCAATTTAGTCCTGATACCATGGACAACCCTAAGGACTTGAGGGACTTTAGACCAATCTCACTCTGTAATGTTAGTTATAAAGTTGTAACTAAAATCATAAGCAGGAGATTGAAGACTATCATGGTTAAAGTGGTTGGTAATCACCAATGCAGCTTTATAGCGGGATGACAGAGTGTGGATAATATCATTATAGCTCAGGAGGTGATTTATTCTATGAGAGATAGGAAGCGGAAAAAAGAGTGGCTGGCGGTAAAAGTAGATGTAAAAAAAGCTTATGATAGATTGGAATGGTCCTTCATAAGGGAAACTTTACTACTTGTGGGGATTAGTGAATGGATGTCTGAGGTGATTATGGCATGCATAGCTTCCTCCTCTTTCCAAGTACTTTGGAACAGAGAAGCCACAGAGAAGTTCTACCTGAGCAGGGGGATTAGACAGGGAGACCCTATCTCTCCCTACATTTTTACCTTGTGCATGAAACGGTTGGCTCATATAATTGAGGATGCGATTAGAGATAGAGGTTGGACACCGATACAATTAAGCACAGGGGGCCCTAAACTATCACATCTCTTCTTTACGGATGACCTAGTTCTCTTTAGGGAAGCATCTACTGACCAAGTGGATACTATGCTGGCCTGTATTCAGAAATTCTACAAGATCTCTGAGTAAAAGATGAATAGATCTAAAACCAAGATATGCTTCTCAAAGAATGTGCACATTAATAGAGCCCTTAAGCTAAGTCGTAGAATGGGGGTTGGCTTAACCGACGATCTTGGGAAGTACTTGGGGATCCCCCTGATGCATGAGATGTCACATCCTGAATTTTGGGCCTCGAAGTACTGAAATTAGCTTGAATTGGGAGGCTACCAAACCCCTTATGGCAGGAGTCCTAGAGATTCCCTAGAAGGATAGAGGGATTCTTAAGGATTAAATCGCAAAGAGAAAGTTTTCTGGGACTGAGAAAAGAGAAAGTTAGAGACTCAGAAAAAGTCTCAAGGCCTAGGAATGAGAAATAGAGATGAATGTAGGTCAATAGTTATGTTGGAGGCCTCAATGAGGTGAATTTTGAGGTTAAGTCAAACCAGAGGCAAAATTGTAATTTTATAAAGTTTTGGGCTGATAAGGGAAAAAAATGAAAATTATGCTCGAAAATCCCAGAAAAATCCTAGAAAATGGGAAATGGTAGGTTAAGGCCTGAACACTTTAGAAAAATTCTAGAAAAATAGGAATAAAGTTCAAAGGCTTGTATGAGGCTAAAAATGATGAAAATACCCCTAGAAGGAATTTGTGGAATTGCCAGGGTTTTGATTGATTTGGAATATTTTTGATAATGAATTATTTAAAGTATAAGGAGGCCTCATATAATTGGAAGAAAATGGGAAAAAATACTTGAGGAATTATCACAGGTTTTAAAAATAATCCCGTCCCTAAAAAGCGAAGATGTTAGCTTTAATAGAATTTAAAACTTATTTATATACTATTCAGGGAAAGTCAAAGTCAAATGGCTAGAGGTTGGCTTTTGACTTAAGAAAAATTAGAGGAACTCCCCGTGATGAATGAATAGTATTAGTATCCAGAGATGGATTCTCAAAGTTGTGGACTGCTAGAAAGAATCCGGTCAATATCACTCCGAAATAAATATTATTGATTATTTTAATTATTTTAACGAAAGAACAAGGGAAGAGCATCACTCTCTCTCTCTCTCTGGGCATGTTATATAATGCTATGTGAATTTATTTGAGGTGAGAAAATAATGCCAGAACATGTCCCAGTAGTTCCGAGTAAGTCAGGGCCTGAAAAATTACCCTATGTGGTGTAGAATGGCAAGATAGGTGGAAGAATACCTAAGGGTTATATTTTGCACGAATTTTATATTAATTTCCTCCCTATTTTAATGCCTTAATGATGAAGGACTATGGAGGAGACAAGTGTACGGTTTGATGGGAAAAGAAGGTATTACGTGTACGGTCGGATGCAAGACATGTGTACGGTTGGATTTGTAGATTGATGATGTAAGCATGATGTCATCATGATGAGGTAAGTATGATGTCATAGGACACTTGTCACCATAAGATTAAAAGAGAAAATGAACGGTCCAAATCAAGCCACATATTTTTAAGATCAATGGCCCAGATTCAGTCTTGTTTTCTATAAATACCCCTTCCCTCCCTCTCATTTCGTCCTCAGCCATGGAAACCTTGGAGAAGCTTTGGAAAAATGGTTTCTAGAGAGAGAAAGAAGAGGGAGAAAGAAAGGCCAAGTGGTCTCATGCAAGATCAAGCTTTGAAACAAGGTATGTTCATGGTTTTTGATGTAGTTTTCACTACTCTTATTGTTGTTGAGCTTGGTTATGGATTTTAATGATTTTTGAGAGCTTGAAACCCTTAGGTGAGGTGCTGTACAAAATTGTTAAGTGTGAGGGAGGATGAAATTGACGTTAGAATAATGTTTAAAGGCTTGAAAGGAATACAAATCAAGGGGTTTGTGCTGAAATTAGTTGAATTTCATGATTGTGTAACTTGAGAAAATATTTTAGCCAGACCTGGTTCTTGTGCCTAAGATGTGATTTTGATGATTTTAATGCTTCCAATGTGTTTAAAATGAAAAATTGTGTAGGGATAAGATGAGAGAATGAAGTTGGAAGCATTTGAATCAAAACTGGAAATTAAGTGGTAGATTTTGGTTTTGGCCTAGAACTAGGGGAAGGAGTTGGATTTCAATGAATCTAAGTTCATATTTTGATTCCTTGGGAAAAATTGTGTAGGATTGGCCTAAGGGAACAATTTTTACAAAGTTAGAACACTACATTATAAATTAAGGAAAAAGGGATTAAGTTTAAGGACATAAGTTTTCCATATTCTGTAATTCTTGGTCCTAATGAGTAATTAGGACCTTGAGGCATCTGAGAGAAGGTTTAGATGTGGTTGAGCAAGCAACTTTAATGGTTGGGAACAAAAAAGGAGTAAGAAGAAAGCTTAAGGACACAAGGTAGCAAACTTGACCTTACTCTTTTGTGCTTGGTATTTGCTTGCATGTATGACATGTTTCTATGTTACATGATTTTATGAACCCATGTGTTGTGATTGTAAATGTGTTTGAAATATGCCATAAGCCTATGTGTTTTATGATAAATGCATGATAATTTCTAAACATGTCATTATGTTATAAAGATGTTAACTTGCTTGTATATTATAAATGTCAAGCTTGCTATGTATGTTTGGGTGGTTATTGTTTGCTACTGAAATTCTCCCGAATCTCACCCCTCTCTAACCCACCATTTAGGTCAAGTATGATGGACAATGATTGCATGAAGGAGAGCATGAGAAGGAAGGAGAAAAAAGTGAAAAATTATTCATGTTAATGATTGAAGCTATTGGTTAATGTATAATTCTCCTATTATGTAAATTATATATATGAATGCCAATATGTAATGTATTTGTTTAGAATGTTTATGGCATGAATGAAAAGGTATAAGAATGAATGGTAAAGGATAGGGCCAAGTTATGTATGCCAAAACAATAAAAAAGATTAAAGTAAGAATTGTTTAATGAATAAAACGTAGGTACTGGAGCAGTCAATGTCCAACTCCAGTTTGACCTATCAAATGAAAGAGTTAAGTCATGACGTTTGGCAAACATATTGTACACATCTCAAGCTTTAAAATGATAGGTAGAACACCTCAATTGGATGTGTACACAAGGAGATACGAATTTCCAAAATTGAGGCCCGGAATCTGAAAGTTCCAGATTTTACCAAATGAATAGTAACCCAAGTAATTATGTTGAAATTTTAAATCCACAGGCTTGTGTCGTGAATCACTTGAACCATAACGCTTCCAAATGCGTACTCTAAGGGGTTAAGGGCAGGATGTTTCATGAGAGAGCTACTAGAGTGATTTTGCCCCCATCCTTGAGAAAGCTCAGAAATGTCTCTCTCGGTGGAAATGTCAAACTTTAAGCCTTGTAGGAAGAGCCACATTGATTAAGGTTGTTTTATCAGCCTTGCCTTCTTATTTTATGCAGACGATTCTCCTTCCTAAAGGAATCCTCAAAGAACTTAATAAGAAAAGCAAACAATTCCTTTGGGGCGACACTGGGGATAGCAAGAAAGTACACCTCTTAGCTTGGGAAAAGATTACAATGGATAGGAAAAAAGGAGGCTTGGGCATAAAGAATTTAAGACAACAGAATGAAGCTATGTTGGAATCTCCTACTTAGGCACGACACACTTTAGGTCCAGGTGCTAAGAGCTAAATACAAATGTGGGGATTCTGATCTGCTGGATATTAAGAAAAAGACTTGTTCTTCTCTCACTTGGAGAGGCATTTGTGAAGTGTGGAATAAGTTCAAATTGGGGTTCAGAAGAAAGTTGGGTAATGGCCGATCTGCTTCTTTTCGGTTCGAGAAATGGTTAGAACTAGAGGCTCCCCTCATTGACTGCATACCAGGAAGAGAACATTTGATAGATTATAATGAGAAAGTGTGTGATTATATTAATGGAATGGGAGAGTGGAATATTCTTATGCTTGCTTCCTGGTTTCCTACTCACATTGTTGATCGGATAAGTTGTGTGCACCCCCTAGAGAGGAGAGAGGAGAGGACAAGTTTATTTGGAATCCCATCTAGTGATGGTTTCTTCTCTGTATATTCCGCATAAAATTTTCTTCTTGCAGTTACAGGTAACAGAGAGGAAAGCGTGTGGAAGAGGATATGGTAATGCGTGGTTCCAGAAAAAATGAAGGCACTCCTTTGGCTTCTAGCTCATGACCGAGTGCACACCACGCAGCTAAGAGCTAGTAGGGGAATCACCAACACTTCATAGTGCTCATTTGAATACAACCAAGAGGAAGATGCAATGCACATGATCAGGGACTGTCTCAATGCTAGGGAGCGATGGACGATGGCTGTTGATTAGACTAAGTGGGGTAGGTTCTTCACACTGTAGGGGAAGGATTGGATCCTTTAGAACTTAGAACATGACTTGGGAGCTACTCATACTAAGACAGTGCAGCCGTCCACTTTGTTTGGATACATATGCTGGGATGTTTGGGTCTCCAGGTGTAAATTACTGTTTGAGGGAGGGGTACCTGGTCATCATGGGAATGCAAACAACCCTTTGTTTTGTGCTTCTTGGGATCAAGAGATAATCAAAACAACAATCTTTCATACTGAGACTCAGAGCGACACCAATAGACAGGTACAGCTGGACAATGATGTGGTAAAGGTAGAGGTGGACAGTTCAGTTTGAGAAGATGGCAGTAGCAGCTGTGGTGGGGTAATAACTGATAGGTCTCACCATTAGATATGTGGCTTCAGCAGAAAACTTGTCTCAGTGCCTCCGACTATTGCAGAAATAATGGGCATTGTCAATGGAATGCATCTTTGCTAGGAAAAGGGTTTCAGGAAAATCACGGTGTTCACTGACTATTTAAGGGCCATTAACTTACTGATTCAGGGTTGTAATTATGACCACCCTTTTAGAGACATCATTGAGGATGCTAGACTGTTTCTCCTTAGGGACTGGCAAGTTAACTTTCACTTTGTAAACAAGGATTGTAATTTAATTGCTGAATCTTTAGCTAGTTTAGCTCATACGATTCTAGGAAATTTTTGTATCTTTGATCAACCACCTCCTTTTATTCAAGAGGCTGTGGGTGAGGAGAGAACTTAGGTAGGGGTGTCTTTTTGACTGGTTTAGGTTCTGTTGTTCCTTGTATATTTCTGTCGGTTAATATTTAGTATCCAGTTTTATCTCAAAAAACAAAAAACAAAAAAACAAAGAACTCTATGAAACCCTTTTCCTTCATTCGAGGAGTTCCCGAAACACAGGAAAGGGCAGGCTCCTGGGTTATTTTTTCTGCTATGCATTAAGATATGGGCTAAAGAAGATGGCTTGTTATTTTTTCAGAATAGGAGAAACAATTTTGGGCCTAGATGTTTGGTTTCTTTTTCCACCTCCACTTATTTGAACATTTGGGACTTGCTATTGACTAGGCCCATTAGGGCTTCTCCTAGGTTTATTGTTGTCTTGCTTTGCACTCACTTTCTTTCTTGTTTTTTTGTCTCTTTTTTCTCTTGCTACCCCTCTGTTTGCTCTGCTTTTGACCCGCTTTACTACTTTCTCCAAATTCGAGAACGCTGTCCTACAAGAAAGGATTGTGCTTTCTGCGTTACTCGTTCTCTTATTGTTGTCATGTTCCCTAAGTTTGTCAAAATATATTATAAACAAAATATTATAATTAGGATGAGAAATAGTATTTGTTTCTTTAAATTAATTTTAAAAAATAGTTAAAATTAATTAAAAATAGTACAATTAAATCTATTTTTAAATAAGAAAAAAATACTAATAATAAGATAAATGATAAAAAAAAAGAAATATAAAAAAGACCGGAGAGATTAGAAAATTTATTAACAATAAAATTAATAAAAACGTATTTAATGTTAAGGCAATCTAATTGGATGTTATTAAAAAAGTCCAATCAATTTAAATTTTGGAATCTTAAAAATAAGAGCGGAGGGAGTAATTAATTATTGAACATTTTTTTATGGTTATTATCAAATAACTTTAATCTCCCTCCGCTCCCAATTCACCTCAGCTTCTAATTCGTTGGAGAACGACGCGTAAATCACGGCCAAAAGCATGCTCTTAGCCAATAGAAACTAAGGACAGGGGTTGCGTTCGTCTAAGATTTAAAGATTGTGATCTAATGGTCATTAATTAGCCAAGTAATTTAAAGCGTAAAGGTTTACCCAATGCTGAAATTAAGTTGAATCGGGTGATCATGTACGAGATCTATCGTTTTGGGTTGCCTTTGATTAAAGTGCTGGCTAGTTGCAATGGCCGATTCGGACTCTATGGAAATAACTTTAGATGTGGCCACCGAAGCGAACCCCAGTGAAAATATGGGAGATAATTCGGAGCAGGAGGAACAGAACATGAGCAGAGTAACAAAGCGGCAGTCCAGTGCATTTAGCGGCAAAGTGATGAGTCAGCTGATAGAAATGCAGTGTCGCGATGATATGGCATTTCTTCATAGCAAAAAGATGCGTAATCTGATCAAAATGCTGGAAAGTTCATCAGCTGATGATTATCAATTTCGTGGCAACGAAAAGATGCATGAACTGATGGAAAAGCAGTTCTTTTCATCGGCTGATGATATGCCATTTTTTGAAATAGGGTACATATTATGTGTTATAAGTTGTACGAGGCGGTTTCTGATAAAAACGCAGATGTTGATAGATTTGTTTATGTACTGGAGCAAGTTTGTGCAGAAAATAAAGTTGATGTGGCCTCCATTTTCAACCATGTCACTCCCACAGGTGATTCGTTGCTTCATGTTGCAGCCCAACATGGGAGTGAACAGGTTTTATGTCTTATTGCTTTTCACTATCCTAAGCTTTTGTACCAGACAAATATGAAAGGTGATACTCCACTTCATGTTGCTGCCAGAGCTAAGAATCTTCTCGCGATTAAGAACATTCTCGACTTGGATAAACATTTCATGACATCTGAGGAGGTGGAATCTATAGATAAAATGCAGTTTATTATGTTACGCAACAAGTATGGGAGGACAGCTTTGCACGAAGCTGTTTTGAATAAGGATTATTCTATGGTTCTGTTCCTTTTAGTTGCACACAAGCGAAGTGACCTGGCCACCTATTGGACTTGGAACTATTATTATGGTTGTAAATCACCAATGTATTTAGCAGTTCTGGTAAGGGCTGATGATATTCTTTATCTTCTCTTGAGGTTAATTCCAATCCCCTCGGGCAAGCCTATTTCAAATGGCGACTCTCCTCTACATGCTGCTTTATCAGAACGAAATAAGGGTGAGTATATTCCTGAAATAAGTAATTTCGTGTTTGTTTCACTTTTCCCTAATATGTGTTTGTTTGTTTTGTTTTGTTTTGCGTGAAGACCTATTGAAGATGATCGTTGATACAGAGAAAGAGCTATTGTATCAAAGAGGTGAGAACAACAACACTCCCCTTTATTATGCAGCATACGCTGGTTACATGGAAGGAGTTTGTATAATGTTAGAAACATCTTCCATGATTGCTTTTCAACGAAACTCAAATGGCAATCTTCCAATTCATCTCGCCTGTGAAAAGGGCAATGTTAAAGTGGTCAAAAAGTTGCTTGAAATGGATTGGTCCAATGCTGGAGTTTTCTTGAATAAGGAAGGTCAGAACATCCTTCACATTGCAGCAATGAAGGGAAAAATTACCATGATAAGACATCTTGGAGCACCCCAACATTCATCATGACATGATCAATGAGAGAGATGTAAATGGAGATACTCCCTTA
Organism: Neltuma alba; assembly: GCF_004799145.2. Classification (NCBI taxonomy): domain Eukaryota; kingdom Viridiplantae; phylum Streptophyta; class Magnoliopsida; order Fabales; family Fabaceae; genus Neltuma; species Neltuma alba. The sequence continues at coordinate 804,414 of NW_021633509.1, forward strand.
CATTTGGCTTCAAGAGAACTTCATCTTTGGACTCTACGCCATCTGTCACAAGTCAAAATGATCGATGTTAATATTGTGAATAACAAAGGTTTCACAGCTCGAGATGTTGTTCGGATGAAGAGTAAGCATCCAACGACACGTAGTAGAGAGGTATGATTGACAAATGGCAAGTATTTATTAACTATATATTCATTATTATTCCATTTGAAGAGTTTTCTTTAATTCTAGAATCTTTTTTTTTTATAATAAAATATAGCAAGTAGAGTATCCTTTTTTCATTTGATTACCTTGCAGTACCTAGCAAATGCAATTTTAGATTGTGCTGATGTGGGCCTGAAGGCAAATATGCTGGGCGTGCCGCACAATACATACACCAACGAGTGGAATGTGAAGGATGCAGCCAATTCACTCGCACTTATGGCCGTACTAATAGCCACAGTGACATTTACGGCTGGTTTCACGGTACCGGGTGGGTTCTACTCATCAGATGGCCCGATCACAAAGCAAAGAGGCTTAGCACTTTTGGCTGATCAAACACTATTCAGGATATTCATGGTTTTTAACACTATTGCTATGTATAGCTCCACCATTGGTTCTGTCATTCTTCTATGGGTCCCACTTGGAGATTTTCGTTTTGCAAGAATAGCATATGAACATGCCAAGTTCTTTGTTGATGTGGCCCTTGTAGCAATGCCCATTGCGTTTCTAGCAGCTATACGCTTGATTGTGAGCAATAACACTTTGCTTGCAGTTGTCACAAGTGTCATTGGATTCATCTCCATTTTCTTCATCATATTTATTCGTATGTTAGGATTGTTGTCACTTAGAATTCGTGATCCCAAATTTCGTCCTATTTCAGGCTTAGTTATTAGGATCATTATTGTTATATTATAAGGATGGTAGTTTCGGTTAGCCGTTTTGCCGGCAGAGTCACCCGAGTCAACCAAGATGCATGATGCAAGAAATCAAATCAAGTAGTGAAGCATTTGCAAATTGATATCGATTGAGGTTGCAGCCAATACTTTCTCAGATCCAGTTACAAATGTTCATCGTCACTGTTGCCCGTGCTTTTTAGTTTCGTTATGTTCATGTAAAATTATGTGATTCTTGCATGTGATGTATGTGTTATATGTCAGTTCAAGTAATTATGTGTATGAATAAACATATCCTGTTTTAACATTTGGAAGCAAGTTGGAGAATAAAGTACTGTTATTTCCTCTTTTCAATAAAATATTCTGCTTTTCAATTAAGTGGTAATAAAAATTAATGGGAAGAACACAAAGGGAAGAAACAATCGAGAGAAAACAGACACGAAAAATAATTTTCTCTTCGGTTAATCACATACGTTATGGTGATAACAAAACTAGATTAAAAAAAATCATTTTGCGAGGTTTATGACAAATTATGTAATAAAAACGATGAAGTTCAAATGATAGAAGAGAAAATTACAGGATCTATAATTTTTTCTTACAGAATCAAACTTTTTACAAAGATTGTTTTACATGATTTATTAGTCTGCTTATTATTGCACGTTTTCATTTTTTTTAATAAATACTTGCTCCTGTATATTTGCTCAAAATTTTATTGAATTAGATTCAAATAAAGAGGCTTTTTTAAAAAGATTCAAATAAAGAGAATCAGATTTGTTACTGGTAATAATAGTAATAACAGACAAGCACAATAAGAAAGTTAATGGCTAGTTGTCCTGGTGACAACACCATTCACCATGCTTAAATGAGATCCCAAATTCAAGTTTGATATTGACATATTTGTATGTGTGTCTCTGTTTAATTATATTAAATAATTAAAACAAAAAAGAGAGAACACTTAGAAAGTTTTGGCTGGAATTCTAGTTTGTTTTATTCATGTCTACAGTGTTCAGCCTTGATCCAAGTATAAAGCAAAACAAATGAGTTGGGATCATCATATCTATCAAATTTAATGGTCAATAGAAAAATCCATAAAATTCAATGGAAAACTTGGTTCACAACATAATCAAAATGAAGTGCAAATGGAATCATGACAATCATCCATCTACAAAAGGAAAAACAGAAATAGGACGGAAAATAAAAATATTGTACTCTTATAATCATGAATTTCAGCACCGACTGTACACAGCTTAATGTCCAAGATCTGGGGTTGGTATAAATCTCACGTATTCTACACATGATTAATCCAGAAATTCAGTTCAGGGGCTCACATTTGAAGGAAAAGCCTGTGCATTAAACTTCACAGATACTTACAAACATAAAATAGTGGATTGTATGCATATTTCATCTTTACTCAAAATGCAGAAACTCAAATGGATTAAACTCCTTTTTGAGTAACTTTATTCAAAAGAGAGAATGCTAGGATGATGTTTTTCATTTCTAAGTTTGGTTCATTCAAAGAAAAATGGAAATTGGATTAGGACAAACAGAATTTGATGTAGTGATTTGCGACAGAACCAGGTTACTTATAGCATTGGCAGGGAAGAGCTCAGAGTGAATCAAACATTTGTTTATACCTTTAATTATGCACCCACAAGGGATCCAGAGAGACAGGTTTCTCAGTTCTTGTCCCAGAAGTCCTAGATGGAGGTGCGTGCACTGTAATCGGAAGAACCCATTCACATTTTTCTCTCCCCTCGATCAGAAGAGGATGTTCATACCTGAGGTTCAGAAACCATATGGCTTAAAATACAATCAATGGCTAATTCAAAAGTTCAAAGTGCTTTAAAACTAAGAATGCTATTAAACCCTCTTATTTCATTCCATGAGATATCGAAACAGATGAAAGGGCAGGCTTCTGTGTTTTCCTGGCCATGCATCATGATATCAATATATATAATCATATGTTATCTATCATCACACATTTAATTGTTGAGGGCTTAAGGGCAGCCTTCTATATTGTGCCAACAAACGCTTGTTGTCAACTGCCATAGATAGCTGGCCAATTCTGCAGTTGCAGTGTTAACATTTTTGTTTGACACAGTCAAACCAAGTAAAATTGTGACAGTAAGAACTTGGGTGTTTCTCAGTATTTTTATGGGGTTCATAACTATTTTTCTCCATTCATTCAGCCAGCCCTTTGTCACAACACCCACCATATACCACCCCCTCCCAAAAAAAAAAAAAAAAAAAACTGACTTTCTTAATTTCATCCCTTGTTATTCCTTTCCATCTTTCTGATTATGTCCTCCCTTCCGTAGGCAGCAACTCCAACCATTGTTCTGTATTTTTGTTCTCTCTCAGATCAAGTCTTGTTTTCCCATCATTATTATCCTTCTTTTCTCTTTGAACAATTTATGTAGGACAGAATCACAGAGACTTGATAACTTTCTATACTCCTTGCATGTGGATTGTGCTATTTTATTATTTGTGAATTTGTTATGAACATGAAAAAGTGAGAAATACCTCATATCGTCTATATATACATATATATATATATAGAAAATGGTTGAGTTAAATCGTTGGGTGTGGGACATGTCTTTTCATTGTTTCCAATGAATATTGCACTGACAAAGTTGGCATGCGCTGGCACCAGAAACCCTTATCACAAGGGTGCCGGGCATGCTGCCAACTACAATTTAATACGTGAAGGCTCAACATTACATAAAGATGTGAAAATTGATGGTTCAACATCACATGAACACAATGCCTAGACTGATTGATAAAATGGATCCAGCCGTAGAGACAAGTGCACGTAAAAACCAGATGCATAAAGGAATGGAAAAAAAAAAAGAGGCAAGGTCGAAATTCATACTTGGTCCAATCCAAATTCTTTGGAGTGGCATAAAATTCAAATCTAAGAACCCATTGCACTGACACACGAGGAGTGGAGAACGACATTGGACCATCCATGGGGATAGAGAAAAGAAAACTTGTCTGCACCAGATCTGCAACAACTTCATAATGGTCACTCTGGACCTAAGAAAAACAGGTGAGAACAAATGTATGTATCAGAAGCCAACATCATTAGCATATGCACATAGAAAGAACTTAATGGTGATATCGTGAGTCAGCTGTCATCTTCAATTTTTCACAGAGACTTGACATAGGACACTAAATGAAATTTCATTTTTAAGGGGGAAAAATGCAAGGAAACCCCGGGGGGGGGGGGGGGGTACTACTAGTTTAACGTTTCTATTGCAAAGGCAACAAAGACACTAGATGAACTTTCACCACGATGTGGGGAAAAGCGGGAAACCCCCTACTAAATGAACGAACCTTTCAGCTAAGGCAACATGAAGAGGCTTCAAAACTAACCAAAAAAAAAAAAAAAAAAGGAAAAGTGCTATCTACAAAATCTAACATTCCTCCAAGAAAATAATGAAATCCTCAAGACTATTGCGTACTTCAACACTACAGAAAAGAAGCGGCATCAAGCATGAGAAATTAAAAATGTGCAGTTCATCAACTAAAAAAGCTATTAGAACTCCATATGCCAACAAATAAATACCTTTGTGATTGTGGGGGAATGCTTTCTAGAAGGGTGGACAAATCTCCGATTTATAGTTTCTGAAGTTTCCAGTGTTATTGAGACCTGCATAAGCATATAGAATAGTGTTTGAAAAACCTCAAGCATCAGCCACAACATAGTCAGAGCGTAAAGCTCCACAGTTTGCAGACAAACCTCAAGGCATCTCCGAGCTCTCTCTTCATGAAAGAAAGTTAGAGTCCCACCTATCTGTAACATGAAATTGTCCATGATTGGTTATTATAACGTTTGCTTCAACAAAATTGATATAAATCATACATGATTTTTATTACCATATCACTGAAGTAATAATTGGAGTCGGAATTTTTTGGGGAAAATTTAAGCAGAACTTGGTCGTCCAGCCTGATGTTATATGACCTTCCTCTAATGAAGCCTTCTGCTGCAGAAAATGTTTGCAAAAAATTAGGTAACCAGATAGTTTTTCCATCTCGAAGCAGAAGGCTTACATTTTATAACAGGGATAATCTATTTTTAAGATGTAAAAGTATTCTGACATGCATATTTCACATGCAAATTAAGTCAAGCAACAGTGGCAAACATTAATGAAGGACATTAATAACAGATGTTTCATACCATGTGAAGTCATTTGATTATAGCCATACACCCAAATGTCCAAGCTATTAATCAACACAAATTGTCACGTGATTTTAAAAAAATATAATTCACTGCTGAAAATTAATTTAAAGTTCTTTTAAAAAAAAATAAGCGAGGGAAATCAATGCAAGATGGTTAAAAAAAATGTGATACAACCTAAACCTGAGTTTTTCCCTTTAAAAACAAGGGGTAAATTATAATATTCTAGCTGTCGTTCAAAAGTTGACATTCAGCCATCTAAACTTTGATTTATTAGCATTACACTGAGTTGTGCGTTAATTCATTTAAATATCAAACAGAAAATCCAAGCCAATTCACAATTTCATCTCAAAGTCCTCAACCCCTTCCTAATAAAGCCCAAACTCCCAAAATTCTATCCCCATCCCCAAATTTCTTCCACATCCACTTCATAATCCCTAACTCGTCTCTTCCAGTCAGACACCACAATTCCCAAAATTCTCACTCGAGCCCAAAGTACATCAAACATGCAACTTTCTATTTATCTAACTAACTTATAGTGCCTAACTCCGTCCTTTATGATATTACGATTACACAGCAACATTCTTGCTAATGGAGAAAATATCAGTTTGGAGAATATCAACTTTTAAATGAAGAGGCGGCAAAGTGAAGAAAATCAAAACCATAGGTTGTGGCATGCTAATTATTTTACATTAAAATTGTGAAAAAAATTGAGGAAACCAGTAAATCTCAACTCGTATGGCGCAAAACCAGACTGAAATGTATTTTCTTCATAGATCGCTCAAATAGGACTTAGTACTACAACAATTACAGGGATTCCATGATTCGCAGATAGAACATAATATTTGAAATTTCAATTGGTGATGAACCACACGTCTCAAATCATGAATGATCAAGTTCAAAACACCATGCTGGGTCTAATAAGGCGCTCAAACATACAAAATATTACTGGAAAACAAAAACAAATGCAAAGAATTTACATGAAGCAGAGTTAATTGCTGCAGCTTCTGGTGAAGAGGCAACTCCTGCATCTTCTTCAGCAGAAAAAGGATTTCTGAACTTCTGTTGGTGACTTGGGGAGACAATTGACAATGACTTCTGAGGTGATAAGACATCTATTTCAACAATAAATTGTTATTTGGCAAAGCAAACCTTCTCATCAAGGATACTAAGAAACAAGATAGTTTCAGTGAGTTTCAGGACTAAACCTATTCAAAGAAAAAGAACAAGTTTCATTAAAACTGATTTGCAGGTACTTATGTAGCTCACCAGCAGCAGAATCATGTAAAACCTCAGCCACAGAGAGTCGGGGAAGTGCCATTTGTGAAGAAAAACTCATCCGGGAACCTTCCAAAGGATCCCTGCTTAAAGATCTTGCTGATGAAGAACGCAATGATAATGAACTTCCGAAGCTTCTGTGCAGATTATCTTTCACCGGATTGTATGAGGAAACGGAGGATACTTCATCCCTTGAGCTGTCATATCCTTCCTCTAAAGCATCATTAATATCATTTGCTCTAACCTGTAAAGGGTGGTTTTATTTTACAAGATTTCATTGAACAAAGAAAAGAGAAAGATGTCCCACAATAAGACCTTCTGCGCCAAAGAATATACTTAATCATGGCTTAAAGTGCAACCAAAATGTGAGAAATTTATAATCTCCTGAAAAGGATTCTCAAGCCAAGACTGATTTACTTATGGGAGGGGCCAGGTTAACTCACAAGTGTAAGCATTAAACATCACAGGGAAGACCTCCAACAACCCAGAAGTAAGAGATTCAAAGTAACATTATTCCAGAGCGGAGAAAACTGGGCGGGAGATGGGTAGGAATGATTCTGGCATGAAGTTGAGAGACAGAAAGAAATGAGACCAGGCTGAGAGATATTGTCAAACTCAAGGTGTATCAACCTTGGCATCTAAACCTCCTATTTCTATTGATGACGAGAATAATTAGGGGGGGGGGGGGGAATGAATTTCCAATGGTCAATCTAGAAATTATTCTGATCCAATCTCCTAGATTCTGTTTAACCTAAAATTGTCCCAAACAGCTTAGTTGTGATACCCCTAGTTTTATGTAGCTTATCATTTTGTTAGTTTACAGAGTGTAAATTTAATATTAAATAATTGTTATAGATCTTGCACACTTTCATAAATTTTGTTATGTTTCCAATTTATTTTATCATAAAGAAACTTTTGTGCATTTTAGTAAATTTACATACCACTCCCTCCATCCCTTATTGTAAGAAACAACTACCAAAATCACACTGTTCAAAATGTTTTAGTTAAAAGTAATAAATGTGTAATATAGATAGACACATTTTTCCAATGATACCCTTGTTTGTAAATAGAGTGTATGAGAGATAATGAGCGAAAATTTATTACAGAGAGATAATAAGTAGCATATATTTAATGGAGGTAAAAGTAGAAAGATCAGTTTAAAATTTTAGACAAAGAGGATTGGTTTCTTATATTTAAGAACACCACTAAGAGAGAGATTGTTTCTTACAAAAAGAGACAAAGGGAGTAATTAAAGTCAGTAGTTTTGTGAACTATAATATTTTTGGGAGAAAAATATATTTTGATGGTTTTGTTGTTTTTTAATTTTAATCTCAGTAAAAAATTGTGGTTAGTTGTGATACCAATGTCCCTACTTTCATTTAGCTTTTGATTTTGTAAATTTCATAGCATAAATTTAATGATAAATAATTTGATATAAATCTTAAATATTTTTCATAATTTTAGTAAATTTTGAATTTATTTTATCATAAGCAACTTTAGTACACTTTAGGAAATTTATAAAAGTTATTTAAAGCCAGTAATTCTGTAAATTATAATATTTTTAGGAGAAAAATATATTTTGATGGTTTTGTTGTTTTGTAATTTTAATCTATAATACAATTTTTTTTTTTAACATTAACCCAATAAATACTGATGACACATGTCAATTGTAGCTCAAGCATCTCGTAAATATTCTGAAAGTTCAATGTCAAGGTCCTCTAAAAAGTCTGAGGAGCAATATAGCAACCATGTGGAGATTGATCACTACTTCACCAAGGAAAAGATTGCTTTACGGATATACTTTCTGTTCCATACTAGACGTCAACTAACTCAAGTAGATGATATTCATACAAAGGATGTCTGAAATTCTATTATGGCAGTGTGTTTAACAGGTTTACTTCTTTTCTACCATAGCAGAGCTGACATGTTTATGAAATTATTTAAGTTTAATGATTTTAAAGGATAGGGTGTTATAATTCAAAACTTGATTGATGAAATACCAATATACTTCACAAAAAGCATTGCATGTTCTGGCCCAAAGAAGCTTCTTCCATGCTAGTTACTTATCATTTAATTTACATTCATTTAGATGAATGTTGATTTTGTTATATCCTATTGAACCCTATCTACACCAAGTTTAAGTAGTCTCTTATTAATGACTTCCACATGTCTGAAAAGCCAATGATAAAATTATAAACTAATGGGAACTTTGAAAATAAGGGTTTCACAAAAGAGCATCAGGCTAAAACCACAGGTACGTTTAATTTACCCAATAAGTAAATAGCACCAATAGCATACCCAATCAGCATCTCCATCCATCACTTTCCAATAGATATCCATATGGACAGTGGTTGAGGGAACGAGTTCTGAAAACATGGAGATTACAAGGATACATTAATTATAACGCTTTTCAGCAGACCATGAACAATATATTATTGTAAAACTACATTAAATTGAAACAAGAATAATTAGCAAAGAAGTAATACACGTGTTAGTGAAATCTAGCCCACTTACATGAGTACAAATACAAAATCCAATTATTCTAACAAAATTCATTGTTCTCATCATCAACATTGTTGAATTTGAATAAGTACAAAAGGAGCAAAATAAGTCATTAATTTTTTGCACAATACTAAACAGCCTGCCCATGTGAAGTCAAAGCTGGATGGTAGACAGAGGTTCAGACAGTGTACATCACTGTAATTTTGGCAGGAATGATTACAGATTAAGTTTTTCATTTTAGCCAACGTTATATTTCCAAATTGTTAGCTATAATTTTGGTGAGAATGATTAAGGAAATTTGATTTTCTTTTTTTTTTTTTTTTTTGTTTCCATTTTGATTGATATAGGTTTGGACAAAGCAGGGTTGTCAACCACCATGCTTCTTCAATAGAATGATGTGAAAATTGCTGCACCCTGCTTTACTATTTCCACATGGCAACAGAATCTTCTCCAAAGTATCTGAACCATGTTCAGATTTGGCTCAATAAATGCCCACCGAGTAACACCATCAAATATTTAGGCAACTAACCATCCAGCCATTGCCCCGGCCACTAAGAACCTTTGGGTATGTTTGTGATCCTAATATAGCATGTCTTTCCCAAAAGCCCTTTTGGCATATTTGAGAATGCGCGTGACTACATCCAAATGGCTTTCTAAGATATATGCAATGAAGTGACCGTAAGATAACCCCCTTTGTCCTACATTTCGCCAGTTATCTACTAGGATTTGTCAAAGACCCCCTCTATCCTTGTAGAAGTTAGATATCAGAATCCATGAGAGTGTTAATTGACTAATAATCTAACATAATTTGATCAAGGGTCAATGTTTGCTTTCTTCATGAAATTACTTCCCCCATGCTGAATTGAGCTACCTCAATGCCCAAAAGGTATTTCAACTTGCCAAAATTCTTATCAACCGGTGGCTATTTAGACTGAGACCTCTTTCCTCATTTCCGATAATAATAGCACCCTTATAACGAACTAAAGTGCAAAGATTAACATCTTGATGCTCTTAGAATAAGGAATGATCAGCTTCATTTCTAATCATCCTAGAATGTACCTAGATTGCCCCAAACAGACCCATGGTGATTGTTTAAGCCCATCAATAAAGCAACATAGTTTACAAAGCAGACATAATCAAAGGAAAAGACAACCAAACTGACCTTCTTCCATCAGTAAACCATTGCTTTTCTGATTTACCCATACTTGTAATGGAATACGCACTTCCTGCAAAAGCACGAGTTCAACAAAATTTGATAGAGATACCAACAAAACATATTGAAAGGCTGACACTAAAAAAAAGCACACATCTTTTGTATAAACATATGGTTGTGGCATATAACATCTGCACACACATGTCATACGAATTATAGGCACTGCAGACTATAAAAAGGGGTGATGGCATGCTATATTGGTCAACAATTCCCCCAACAGCTTCAAATCAAAGGGAAGTAAAAGCAAACTTCCAGGGCTACGTAAAATGTCATTTTCCATCACAATGATGGAAGGGTCATTCCTGAGGCAGGGCTATGGAAAATGCCCAGTTCCTAAGAATAACGTTGTTTAAGACCACTTTGTTTTTAATATTTTTATAACAACAATTTCTCCCGAACCAAGCAAAAAGCCCTATCAGCATGTTGTACCACCATCTTCTTCTCTCCTGCACTAGAGGTACTTAAAGCCTATATATAGAGCATCCCAAATAGCCTAACAAAAAACAAAATAAAACTTCACCTAGAACAACCCTGACTCTGAATATAAAGAAGCGAAACACAACATGATGGCAGCACCATTAAGTCTTGCATATCTTGGACGATCAGACCCATTTATACTTCTATAATACTTAGACCGAACATTAGAAGTGCATCATATGGCTAACCCATGTACATTTCATCGTAATCCTTTATCTGCATTATTATTCTCTCAAGGAAGAAAACTCAACTCAAGTGTCTAGGTAAGGGCACTCTCTTCAGTATATTGTACCCATGGCATCAAGAGACAGGTCTAAGCTTTGATGTTGTCTAGACCTCTTAGCTGGAGTATATCACGTTAACTTGATCTGGAATGGTTCTACTGTCTCATCCACAATTAGGATAGATTGTCATTCTAGGATAAGCAATAGTTAAGTATTAAAAGAAGTACACATCCAAGAGAACAGCTAAAGTTTGAAAGGAAAAGGAAAATATACAGAAGGAGCAGCCCTAGCAAGTTCTAAGGAATGAGAGAGAAATCCTGCAAGTTCCATCAAAAAGCCTTTAAAATCTGCCATAACTTCAAAACAGGTCTCTTCTCAGCTCCTGCATCAAAAACTCTCTTCTATTCCTTGCCAACGATCTATATTCCCATTTATACAGAGAAATCACAAGACAGATCATTTTCTTCAAGAATTTTGTACGTGACTTACCAAGATGTTACTTTAACATTTTGTGACATTCATCACAAAAATATCTCAAATAGTATAAGCCATTTATAGAACCCAAGGTTTTAGACTTGACAAGTGTTTTATTGATACTATAAGAAGCAACAAATGGTACCCTCCTGAACAGAAAATCTATAAGAAACGGATAGTTTAATAATCTCAACAAAGCAAGAGAGTGTCAAACTCTCTTTAAAAAAGACAAAATGATTCCTTAGAAAAGACTGAGCAAATAACCAAAGAGAGGTCACATAATCGCTCCTCAACTAATTTATGTTTATAGGCATTAATCTCAAAATATAAGAAACGAAGACACAATATGTTCAAGTTGGAAATGAACTACAAGTCCTTAATATGAAAATAAAATTTTTTAAATACATTTTATCATAAATTAGCGCAAGTTATTGAAAACCAACCATATTAGTAACATCTTGTACAGACTCTGCAAATGATTGCCCATTTTCCATCACTAGCCACTCTCCCATTAATGCACTTCTAACATAGTAAAAATAGCGAACAGTTGAACCCTTGTAAGATGGTGGAATAATGCTAGGCAGAAGCATTCGCACAACATCTGCAAATAATGATAGACTACATAGTCAAATCTGTATTTATACAAATAGATAAAATACAAGTATGACAAGTTAACATGTAACACAATGAATGATGACCAAACTAATACATACAGGAAATTTGAAAGAAAACCATTTAAACTAGAAATGGCAAACAGTTGTAGAAAACTTTCAAGCTGGTTTTATTTAGACTGGTGTTCTCGGAATACAACCCCTAAATGGATAGACGATATAATTTACTTCTATGATCAATAACTTATGTCCCCTGGACGCGGCCACTCATATAGACAAAGATAATCAAGCAGTAAGCTATACATCTATAATTGAGCAAAGCAAGAGGAAGTAATGAATGGCCAAGTCAACAATTCAAAAGGTGCACATGCATGATGACCCAAGTGAAATAAATCTCATGGATATTGAAGAGCACTTTTAATGAGATTACTAGCATTCAGGAAGTTTCACTTCTTCCCTTCATTTGCCGTAATGCTTAGCTTGTGTTTTTACTTCAAGTGGAGCATACTCAGTATCAACTGCTCATGCTTTGCACTACCGAATTGCAGTGATCTACAAACACATTTTTCCCTTGATATTTTTATTTTCCTAACACCAGCGCATCACACCTAGTCAAACTTCAACTCCATAAGGCACTCACTTCCATTTTGGCATAATGAATAAAATATTTTCCAACTCTGACAAGTGACCATAGGTACTTCTTTTATTCTCCTACTGGCCTAACTTCAGTTTCCGTTATTTTGACATAATTAAATGAAACTCCTCGGGTGTCAATAGTTACACTTCCCCTTTAGATATGAAAAAGGAACAAATGTCACTAAAATAAATCCAGAGACCTCTGTAGTTGAAATGTCATATTAGAATGCTCAGCCACCACAAGCAGCATGTAAAACTCTAACATCTTTGCTTTTGGTTTTTCTTTTTGTTTTGGTGATTCAAACCGTTATCAAGTGTTCATAGACAGAGCATTTTAACTATAAAAGTTTTATTGTTTAATGCCAATTATTAAAGTCATCGTACAAATATATGGAATTAAGAATTGTGCAGCTATTCCCTCAGAAATACAATGAGTATCATGTACTTAGGAAGGGGGCCAGGTTATCCCAAACAGGGGAAGCCGCATCCCCTAAACTTTACTTCCTTTGTAACATTAGACGTAGATCAGATGAGTTTTTGAAAAATTTGTAACGTTGCCCCCGGTAAAAACTTTATTCTTACCTTCCACGCCCCTTGTCAATATTTTCTAGTGCCAGTCTCTGCAAGTGCTATACAACAATTTTTTTTTGTTGAAAACTATAAAACAATTTTTTGTTGTCTCTATGAGTTAGCAGAAGGGACAATCTAGGAACCGCGCGCGCGCGCGCACATATGTGTATATATAAACTATAACAAACTGCAGTACTCACAAGCCTAGTTTAGATGAAATGGCCGTTGTAACATCCCCAGAAAAAAGTACAATGACTAACGAGGAAATTCCCGACGCAGGCCCGTTAACTTAGCTAAAACGAATTATTCGAATTCGCAAATTTCAGAACCATGCTAATCCCCTAAGCAAATGCAAGAACTCAACAGATAGGCGGGATTCTTTAATACATAGAATTAGACATACATGATTTGCTGGTGCCAGCAGAAACGATCTGATTTGCAACCATGGCAGTCGTTGAGCCGTCCATGAAAACATATTCCCCTGAGCACAAAAATTGACATAATAGTACCAATGCTTGTGGGTTGCTAGGAGGTTAAGCAAACAACAATTGACCAACAATAAGAACAAGTTCATCAAACGAACCTCTCTTTTGCTTTGAACCTGGCAACGGTTTCTGCGTGGCAAACCATTGAACATCCAATTTCTCAATCCCTTTAATCTCAAAACTCAGTCTTTCAACTAAAAATGAATACGAAGTAGATGGATTGGAGATCTCGACGGTGACCACAACTGGATCACCAGGACGATATACTTCTTTATCTGCTTCAAGTTTCAATGTAGGAAGGAGTTTGACCTTCGGAGAATGATCTTCCCCACCCGAATCGCGACCGCCTAAAAAGGAAAATCTACTCGATAGCATTGCTCTCGGGTGAAATTCTTGTTCTTTCAATTCTATTACTCCTTCGATATTCTTCAGCAAATAGCCTGACCCTGCAAGATCAGATCTTCCTGATCTTCTCGTACGGAATCAGATCTACGACATGGAACGCAAGTGCATTAATGAAAAAACAGTGGAGGAGGAAATTCGTTTTTTTTTTTTTAAATTTGTGTTTTTTCTATTTTAAATTCAAATTTATCACACTGAAAGTGAAGTCAGAAATGTGAGAGGTGTCTACACACACACACGTGTGTGTGAGTGTGCGCTACATGAGATTGATCCAAATTCCAAAATTCCAATGAAATAATCATAAAAAATAAATGGAGAAAACATTATTTTTCTACTAAAATCCACACACACTACGGTGTTCTTAAAATTGTTTGCATAAATGTAAAAATTAAAAGAAAATTTATTATAAAATTTTTGAGTATTTACTTATAACAAAAATTTAAGGTATTAGATATATACTAAGGTATTAAGAACTGGACCTGCTTCTAAACCGGTCGAAACAATAAAACAAAAGTTAGTAAATTAGATCAGAGTCAAACCAATGATAAATAAAAAAATAAAAATTAATTTAAATTCTCATTATGCCATTCAAAAGACTAAATATCAATTTAATACTTTGAATTTCTAACAAAATAATTATATACTTATATTTTCCTTTCATTTTTCTGCAATTCCCTTGACAAATTGACATTATAATATCATATTATTAAAATAACTAAATACTTATTCAAGCAAAATATCAAAATAGATTTATGACAACAAAATATTCCGATCTACAATCATTTAGTCCTTAATTAATAATTTTTTAGCATTAAAATAATTCAAAACAAACAAACAAATATAACCGGGTTAACCCACCAAACCGATTGGGTTAACCAATTTTCTCCCGAGTTGACTAGGTCAACCAGCCTACTAGATTTTCAGGTGATCGGTGTTTGGTTCAACTCGGCTGGTTTGTTCTTGTTTTCAATACTATGATATATACATGTGTGTGTGTGTGTAGGGCTATGTAAAAATACTCAAAACCCAGTCTGTCCGGTCCAATTCTACACAATCCTGTCCAATCTGGTCTTGAAAAAAATAACCCAATAAAAAGACTAGACCAATCAAGTCAAACTAAACTATAGGATGAAACTAGGCTAATGAGTAATAGTTCAAACCATGTGGTCTGATCCATTTCAGGCAGGATTTTTTTTTTTTTCAAAAAAAGCATGTGTACTTGGTTGTGTGTTTGGCTTCGTCCTTTTCATGCTTGTTCCTTTTTCTCCCACACAGGCACTGCTCATCCCTCTCTACCGTCAGTTTCTACCTCAGCTTGCCATCAAATAACATTTTCAATTCACATCTTTTGCTGGCCCCTCCTACCAATTCGTGTCTTCCTTTGCCATGGTCTTCAAATTCGCATGAGCATCTTCTAGTTCATGTTTGTTGTTTGGCCGTTTTTGCTTCGACTTCTTCTTCCGTTGCCATAGGCTCTGTTTGGCAGAGTTTAAAATCAGCTTATGATCAGCTTAAATTTTAAAATAAGCTGGGTTGCAAATGGGACCTGTTTGGCAGAGCTTAAAAACAAATTGTGCTTATGTTAAAAAAGCCTATTTGAACGCCCAATTCCCATAAGCTGCAAGAAAGAGCTTATCACTTAATCCAAAAGAGCTTTTGGGCGGGGAAAAAAAAATCAGAAGACCTGTTGCCCGTTCTGCGATGTTAGGTCCTTTTTTCCTCTCCCATTTGCCTTTTCCTCTCACAAGCATCATTTTCATTTCTTTTTCGCCGAGGAGTCGCACGCCTCTCCGCATGTGCCATTTGGGTCAATTAATTACGTTGCAGTTTAATGCTATAAAAATTTCTTTGTAAGTGGAAAATTGCGAGTTGCTTTCAGCTCGTAATTTCAAATGATTCATATTAGTTCCTCTAATTTTTTCAAAAAAATTCCTTATATATTATCTCAATTCTTTCTTTTTTCATGTTTCACTTTATATTTCAAATATTTTTTGATTTTTTAAAAATTTTAAAATTTAATCCACTCATTAAATTTTATTTCTTCATATTATTTTATTTTAATTTTATTGTATTGTCTTAAATTAATTTTTCATCATGTTTCATTATTTATTAAAACCCATGCCCATTTTAGTAATTTTTCAATCAAATTTACTTTTATTCAACTATAATCCAAACAAGCTTTTACTAATCTTATTTTTGTAAACTAACTTTTCTGAACTCCAATTCAAACACAATTCAGCTTATCCAATTTAACTTTTACCAACTTCACTTTTCCATAAGCTATTTTTTCTATAAGATACTTTTCCAATCGCTGATCCAAACGAGCACATAATCTTTGCGTTTATTCATGCCAGGGTGGCTATTATTCTATGGTCACTTTCCTATTTCTTTTCAATTTTTCTTATATATTTCAGTTTTTTTCTTCAATGTGGGTCAACTTTTTTAGGCTTCCGGCATGTATTAATTTTGCAGTAAAAAATACGTTTTTACTCCTCCGGTCCTTAATATAGGACTTAATTCTTGAATTGGTTTTGGTCCTAAATATAACACTCATTTATCATATTTATCAATTTTCTCTAAATTACCCCTATGGAGACTCCCTCAACTATAATCAAGTAAAAGAGGGAGATGAGGTATTAAGAAAGGTGATTACGGTGTTTTAGAAAAAATGTATCACTTTTCTTATAATTAACTAACTTACCTAACTTCCTTAATCTAATCAAATTAGTTAAATGAGTCTTATATTAAGGATTAGAAGAGTAATATATATATATATATAAAAGTAAAAAAGCAACTTAGATAAGTCTAGTAACCTGGTTGACTAAGTCCAACCCTGTCTAGATCTCTCTAATCAAACTGAACCAATCTTCGGAACAAAATTTTTAATCAATCATGTTTTAGACCAAACTTCAAGCTAGGTTATAGTCCCATTCAACCCGGCCTTTATGCAGCCTTATGTGTGTAAGTATCATTTTCATCACTTTCAAACGAAAACATATAGCGATTGGATGATTAGATTTTTCTTAAAAGAGCCTCCTCGAATAGGATGAGATTTTTTAAATAAAATTTTATAATAGATGGAATAAATATGTGAAAAAAATTTTATCTTAACATATTTCAAATTCTTTTATAAAGCTAATCCGAACACTTATGATCCCATGTTTTGCAAAATTGCTGAATTCTCTAACATTAAGATACTACATCATAATAGCGTGTTCTATTGAAAGCGCTAAGTCGATTTGCCTATGATATTTATATATTTTAATGCAAAATTTTCTGTATTAGATCAAAAAGATTTTGTATGGTCAATGATCCTATGATTAGGTTGAATTTACACGTACAGCATTAAAAAGAATTGAGTATCTTTGAAAAAAAAAGATTTCTTGTCGGATCTTGTCGTTTGAGTCAGGTCGGATAAGTTTTTTTTTTTTTAATTTAATTATTTGTTTTTCTTAATTTTGTACTCCTTTTTACTGTCCAACAACATTCTTCCTAGTGACTAAAGAAGAAGTTGAAATTCTTCCCGGGAATCTTTTGAGCTTTAATTGGACATGTGAATGCCAGAAATTTTTCTTAGTTGATTTTGGAATTATATTTTTTAATGTAATAATAATAATCGTGGAATACAAAAATAGTCGTCAGAATCACTTGAAAGGGTGTGGAGAGTAATTAACCAGCGACAACGCAACAATAAATGGTACGGTCAAAAACATACTCCCTCCGTTCCTTATTATAAGAGACATTTGATGCTTATGGCATGTTCCTATATATAAGAGACACTTACAAATTGTCTCCACCTTTTTGTGTTAATTTACTATTTTACCCATATTTATTATCTCCAACTCACACTCTCTTTCCCTCCCACTTCTCTTTCTTTTAATAATTTAATTGTTCTCTCTCATGCTCTCTCTCCTTATTAATGAGGGCATTTTTGAAAAAAAATTATACTTTTTACACATTAATTGTTCTTAACTAATTTTAACTGTTTTTTTGATCAACGTATTTCGGTTATTTGTCTCTTATAATAAGGAACGGAGGGAGTACCATTTAAACTGTTTCTAGAACTGATTCAGACAAGTCATGTTTACCATATTTGAACCGTAGGTTATTCCAACTTAATCAATGGTCTCGAATTTTGGATATGTGGTCACGATAATTTTTTTTTTTTGGCTATGTATAATTAATCTTATTTAAAGTATTGTCAAATACTAAATATGAATAATTCTTTTAATAGGAATTCGAATTTAGTTTACCAAATTATAGTATTGTTAAACTCAACCCCATTATAACCGCGATAATTACACTCGATGGTACCAAGATTCTTCATATTGTGGGCCGACGTTGTCACAAACCGAACTACCCAGTCAGCTACTGTTAGTGCCGGACATCCGTTGAGAAACTCAGAAAGTAAACTTTTTTTAGCTAGTATGTTCTTATTTCACAAGATTTTTTTTTTTAAATAACCTCTCTCATGTTAAAACTACACTTCTATTCCTCCCATACTTAATATAGAACTTAAATTGTTGAATTGATATTGTTTTTTTTTCTAAATTACTACTATTAATTCTCTCTCAGTCATAATCAAATAGAAGAAGGAATGAGAATATTAAGGAAGATGATTATAGTGTTTAAAAAAAAAGTATGTCATATTTCTTATAATCAACCAACTTACCTAACTTCTTTAATCTAATCAAATTAATTAAATATGTCTTACATTAAAAAATGAAAGAGTATTTACTAAATTTACTTTTCAATTTGGCAAAAAAGTAACATAGTTTTGGGTCTTAAAATTGTGATCAACTTTAGTCAATTTTTACGTACTACTACTTTAGGTCCTAAACATAAGAGCTAACTAATTATTCTAGCTTTTATATTTAAAACTAGAGTAAGATAACTTTTATATTTAGAACAGAAGTAGGTAATATTACCAATCATTATGCCGCATCAGTTACCCGTCATACGTTTAGCCAAAGTCATATTATGCATCTCATTTTAAACTTTCATTTTATTACCTTTTTGCTGTGTTTCATCAATATTTTATATGCATGTTTTTGGTACGTACTAGTGTTTTTTTTTTTTGGTCATGATGTGATCTTGTTTTATTGGGACTGAAATTTTATATGTGATCTTGATAATTATGGTTTCTATATACTCCTCTAATCCTATTTATAAGGTATTTTTAACATATTTCATACAAACTAAGAAAAACTTTAAATTATATTAACTCTTTATTAAAATATAGCAACTTTACCCGTATTTAATATATACACCTTTGAAAAAAATAACTATCTATATTATAATAAATGAAGGACAACATAATATTCATGGTAAAAATTTAATAAAATGACTTATGAATAAGACCAAAAAATTTTTTTCTCTCTACTCTATAAATAGAAGCTGAGCAGTGATCTGTATATATGAGAAGGACACAGAAACTTCATCCTTAATCGCATTCTTTATTATCACCTTTGATGCCCACTTGATCGTGAAATATCATAATATATAGAACTTCCAAGAGAGAGAAAATATATATATATATATATATATATGTATGTATGTATAAAGAACAATAATCCCTTTGTTTCTTAGCATAAAAGTTAGTTGAGGGGTTAAATTTAATGTCTAAATTATGGACTGATATGTTTTAATACATTGGGTTGTTTTGAGAAGCTTAATTAACTAATTTATTAAACTTTCTTAATCTACTTAAATTAATTAAGTGGTTTTTATATGTACATTAAAGATTGGAGAGATTATATCGTGTTAGAATTGGCTGTAAGGAGTGGAACTGATTCCAATTTTCTTGAGTTCAAAGAGATAGATACTCGTTAGACCTCATTATATATACTTAAATCTAACCTAATATTATCAGATTTTGAATAATTATATATAAAAAATAAATAATCATAATAGGAAGTATGAACTACAGTAACCAAAATTACTTGACAAATATTACAATATGTATGACTACTATCATTTATACTGCAACCAGATAAATTAGTTTGCGACATTTACATGTTCCTAATATATTAATATCTATAGCAATATAAATTCCAATATTTATTGAATTTTGGATAAAAACATAAATCTATCAATTAGAGTAATATCACCTTTCGAATGTCAAAGTTTCTGAGATCAATAATGTTGTGGACTAATGAACATTGACGTTGACTATCAACTCCACGTATTAAAGAGCCTTTTTACATCTAAAATGTTCATAAATTATATATTCACTACATTTATACATCTTTATATATTTAGAAGAAGAGAATAATATGAAAAATGTAATCATACTTATGTGGTTCGGTTAAGGTATAAATCTGTCCTAAAATTTTTTACTAAGAACCGCTGAGCACTCAATTTTTCTTAGTGCAAATTTGTATTGGAAGTTGCAAATCATGATAATATTGTTCCCTATCATTAAAAATGTTATTCGTTAATACCATTATTTTAATGGTTAATATTAAATTTTTAACCGTATGAGACAATATTAGTATGATTTTAAATTTCTGGAACAAATTTATATCCAAAAAAACTTGTGGGTAGTCAATGCTCTTGAATAAAAACTTAAAGGACAAATTTGCATCTTATTAACCCAATCCTTGAAATTATGAAGCAAATTAAGAGGACAAACAATGACGTGTGTCGGTGCATAGAGGGGGGAGGGAGAGCAGCCATTTTTTTCTTTTAGCCAAAAGAAAGCTAGTTTTATTCAAACAAGACGGCAGATAGATGAGCACCTACAAATCGACATGAAATAATCAACACAAACAAATCCAACCCATAACAGAAACCCTAAAACCGAAATGGGGATCCAGTTAAATAATAAATAGTAGACAAATTATTTTTTAAAAAAACCCACAGATTGCGATAACCAAAGCAATAGTTCATTATAACAATATAAAGCAGCTTCGAATTTATTTAATTCATGCATATCTAGATTCATGGGAATGATCAAATTAAAAGGGACTTTCCATTTCCAAAGGTTGGAAACCATGACGAATGGTTGCATGCCATATTTGAGTGATATCGAAAGTGGCAGAACCACACTCATGTACGTTCCATCCTTCTAAGGCATGCACTATTCCTGCTATTCGCCAAGCACTCATTGCTCTCCTTGGCAGCCAGTTCTGTGATTTGGAAGTGAAAGATTAAAGCAATTTGATATTAAATGATGGCTTTCATGAATGGAATACAAGACATTAATTGGGCTTATTTAAATTTTGCTAACATTATATAGACCTTCCATCTATTTTTAGAACATCCATTCTATTTCAATTTATATTGATCTAATTAAAAATTATTATAAAAAAAAACTATGGTGGCTATACGTACTACTAACCTCACAAGAATGCGTATTGATGAATGAGGAAGGAGCCATCATGGCAGGAGTATAGTGGTAGAAGCAATCTTTTCGCATTTTCTTTGGAGGAAATTGAGAAAATGGTATGAAAATCGATCCTTTTGCTGCTCTCATCTGTTCATTTTCATCCCATCCATCTCCTACCAACCATATCTTCAAAAAACAAAAGTATATATTTAAACATTTCAAGTTTCAATTCAATAATCCCTTAATTTTATTAAGGATGAAGGTCTAATTTTATCTATATATTTTCACTCAAAAGTGATGTTGCCCCCAATTCTTTTTTAGACTCGATGTTGCCCCAAAGGTCTAAAAATATACCAATATTACTCCAGCCCGTTAATAAAGTTATTTTTAACCATTTGTTGACTTAATTATATTGAGGTGGCTAATTATTTTTAACGATCAAAATTAACTTCAATTTGTTAATGAGTTGAGGCAACATTGCCACATTTTTAAACACAACTATTTCATTAGCTTGCTGCTTTCGCGGTTACCACTAAAATGTTTTTCTGGTACGGCTTGTGAATCGGTTGATGGAGCAAAATGTATTTTAAACATGTTTATAGGTTGTCAATGGCCTTATATATATAGCCTAATGACTTAAAAACTCCTTTAAAAAGCCACAGGTTTGATCTACTTGTAATTTCAAGTTAGTATTACTCATCTCTCTAATAAATAAGAAAAACAAATTCATAAATTTATATAATATAACTGAATAAACCATCCGTTATGAGAGAAATTTGGCGATAAAGGAAGTCATTTGATTCTTAACAATATTTACCTTGGCATCGAAGGTAGCAGTGAGAGTAAGATCTACTTTGGACTCGAGTCTTGAATGTAGCTTCGTCGTCTCATCCTTGTTTAATATAGTTACCTGCTTGTAATCACCAGCAACTTGAAAAACTAAATATAATTTTTCTTGAAAATTCTATTATTTTCACAAAAAATTAAGGAAATTGTTAACTTAAATTTGCCCAGCCACTTTTCTCTGTACTTACAGAATTCTTCCCAAAATTTAAACGGAATCAAACTAATACCACCCCCAAAATTTGAGTTTGTGACTCAAATTTTGAGTGCTGTTTTAATTTGGAACAGCGGCATGATTCTTCTTCAAAGGCAGTTTTTCAACTGTGATTAACATAATACTCCTCCGGTCCTAAATATAAGACCCTTATACACACTAATATAAGGGTCTTATATTTAGAACTGGAAGAGTATGAAATAAGTATCAGTGTGTTAGACACACTATCAGATTAGGATGCTATATGGCCCTAGAAAAAAATATCAGGGTGCTAGATGCTACCTCACCCTTTATTATAAAAATGCAGTTTTACAGTTAGCAAGTATAAAGTATAAATAAAAAAGAACAAGATTTTATAAAAGGAGTGCATTGAAAACCTTATTTATATAATTGCATTGCCCTTATTCTGCAAAAGTGCATGAAACTAATTACCTGAACATTTCTTTTGGTGAGAGCATTGGATATAGCCAGAGAAACCTTATTAAAGTTGCCTCGCAGAAGCACTTGACTTGTGCTCCTGGGAATGCTGTTCACTGCAATTGCCGCAGCCAAACTACTTCCATCTATAACTTTTATCTTCAACTTTGGAAACTTATGGATGTAAAGTTGCCCATATCCATTCAACTCTTCTTGCTGCCAATGTATACATGATTTTGCATTATAAAAAACCTATATACTGAAGGTTTGTGTAATATTTTTTATTTCTAATTACCTGATTAAGAAGCCCAAGACTCAAAACTTTAGCTCCAGATAATTCAGCCTCTAATATTGCCTCTTCAATTAATTTGTCCACTGATGTGCTTTGTCCTTTCAAATACTGCATAACACACAATCAGAACATCAATGATAGGTCCTGGATCCCATATATAATATTCGTTCTTATCCTAAATGTAAGAGTTAAATCGATAACTAATATAAAAAATTAAGAAATTTATTTGGTTATTTGTGAAAAAATGTGTGTTGGCTTATCTAAAGCTCACCTTCCAATCAATTGCATTAGATATTAATTTTTTTTAATTGAAAACTTTAATTAATATGTGCAATCAATAGAGAGGATTTTGAGAAAAAAATTATATAGATTTGGAAGATAAGATAGATTTAGATCTTATGTTTAGAATCAAAACAAATATTTGTGCCAGCTCTTATGTTTAAGATTTGAGTGGCTAAAAAATTTCAATCTTGTCTAGGATCTTAGTCATCATTTTCATGTAAGTGTGATTGCCTCATTATTTCAGATTCTTTAGAGTTTCTTGAGCATAAGACAATTCTTTCCTTTTTATATAAAGTCAAAATGCATTCAAAAACAAGAAGTTCAAGTTACAAAGTCGGAGAATAAAGGACAATCATTAAGAAAATAAAGATCTCTACAGCCTATTCTCGGGTTTAAGAAAATAAAGAACATGAGACAATTCAAAGCCCTTCAAACTAGATAAATTCTACATAAATTCTACAACCCACAGCTATCACAGTTAAATCTATAGTTCTTTAAAATAACAACAATACCTTTTTATAATCTGAACCATTCCCAGATTGAGATACGATTAAGCAATAGATTATAATATGGAAAATTCTTACTTGTTTTGTGAATCTTGGTACGACCCATGACTGCAAATTGAGCTTGTTGAAAGTGTTCCTTTCTGAAACAAATGTTCGACCAAAGATCCAAGCCATTGCTATAAAACCAAAAGTGAAGGGCCACATGAAACAAATATACCATTTTGGTGTTTGAGGGTTGGAGGCCAAGGAAGCGAAGCCTAAAGGAAGATGATAGATAGAATCTGGTGTTGTTAGGTGGGTTAAGTAAACCACATCAAGTGAATCCTTTGATCTCTTCAAAGACATTTCATAAGTTTCATCTGTGGATTCATCCACAGTGCCATAAATGTAGTCATATATTGGCATGAAAAGAGAGTAATTTGTCCTGAATTTGGTGTGGTGCAGTGAGTGAAACCTGTGGTCCACAAATTGATCTTGAGTTTGTCATTGCTGATTGAATGACTATTCAATTATTGATTCACTATGATAATTGCATAATCATAAATGCCAATTAAGAAAATTAAATGGTACAAAAAGGTTCTAAAATAATTAATATGTCTTAGCCAAACATTCCTATTTACAAGTCAAATTCAACAATTTATATTGACAATGCAAATTGAACTTTCATATTTTACTAGGCGGGATGCATCATTTACAACTCTTAGTTATAAAAGTTACCCCTTTGATCCTATCTATAAGAGCTAGTTGAGTTGATTTTGGTCCTAAAACCTTAATTCATTTCATCTCTCATATTTATTTTTTTAAAATTAATTTATCTAACTTATAAATTGATATATAATTTAAGTTATACAAGAATATTTTATGAAGATCATGTGATATTTTCTAAAATTAAGTAATTTATTTAGCTTCTCTAATCTATTCATAGTAAATAAATAGCTCTTAATTGCATTAAGAAATCGAAAGTAATATAAAAACTTGAATTCCTTGAGATCTCTTTGGTCCCGTTTGGTAGGAAGCATTGAAAATGAAGGATATGGACTAGGACTATGATTGAAAAAAATTATTAAAAAAGTCTTTAGCATGAGTAATTGTTTGTCATATAAATAATTAAGGCTCAATCCTACTTTCATGGGTTTGCCTAATCCCATATAACAAGCAACCTCATGCTAAACATTATTTTTTCAATATCAATCACAATCCTTATCTCTCATTTTTAATGCTTCCCACGGTACCTTTGTATCTATTTTTCTTATAGACCTAAAGTATTGAATTGAAGTGCAGTCCCTATTTTTGGTAAGTTGCAGTCATAGCGGGAACGATGATAAATTGAAATTGTAATAGTCCCAAAAGAATAGCCCTTCAATAATTGGGGAATCTGTGGAGGATCTACTGTAAGGGCATCTAAAGCATATCCACCTCGAACTATATATCATAGTCTATATTTTAATTAGTGGATGTGGGACTTAACATGCTCTCATAATGAAGGCACAAGGAATTGATGAGGAGACTTACGATGGAGTGTAAGCGAGATACTTCAGAAAGGGGAAGAGCGAGAAGAGCTTCTCTGGAAGGAACTCAAAGTTGCAGTGACCCAAATTGTTCATGAAATCGATATAAAACAAGTAACCATAAACCGAAGCAATGGAGGCTGTCTTTGTGAACAATGTTGCAAATTGTGGTATTGCGAATAGAGCAACATATGCTAAGACCTCAGCGAATGGATGAGCAACAGCTGTAAAATAATCGCAGTAATAACATCAAGGGTATGTAAAAGAAATAAGAAATAAGAAATAGAGCGAATGTACACTTATGTCTCAAAAAGTTAATTTGATGATGGCAGAGATCTAAGAAAATCTTGTGGAAAGATGAATTGCAAATATCAATTCGTACAACTTTAGATAAACTCAGGTGAAAATAATTAGGAGTGACTTAAGAAAATTAATAATTTGATTTGCAAATGAGACATTTATATTTATAACTATCTACATATTTGGATATTTTTCCAGTATTTAATATAGGAGCAACATAACTAATTTATAAGAATTAAGAAAATTAAGTTCATTATTTGTAATAAAACGTGTTGGTTTCTCTAAAGTACTCCTTTTAATTATTTGCATTAAAAATTATTCATAGATAAAAACCCTCTTCATATGTACAATCAACGAGAGTTGAGGAAAAAAAAATTATCTTTTAAAGACAAACTAGATTAAGGTCTTACATTTAGAACTAAAGTAAACACCTCTACTAACTATTAAGTTTAGGCTAGAGGGAGTGTCATCCTTCAGCAAACTTCTTCAGACTTAACCATTTTTCATTATATACAATTGAATACATACGCATATACAAACATGTCAATACTAAGCTCGAATCAATGACCTTATCCCAGCATAGCTAGTGGCACTACCACTAGAGCAACTTGGCATTGATTAATTATCATTAAATTGACCTTTTGAAACCAATTGTCATTCCCCTGATAAATTGATCAATCCAAAGCAAATATCAACTCTTCCCAACAACACAACATAAATTAAAAAGAAAATGAGGAAAACTATGAATGAAGAGTATGATACCAGTAATAGGTTGGGTGACTATGGAAGAATGATGGTGAGAATGGTAGCGAGAATAAAGAAAGTGGTGATGAAGTGCTCTGTGAAACCAATAATAAAGAAACTCCACTGGACCAGCATGTAATAAAGCTACGAGAACCACGCCATCTGCTCTCCATACGGGTAAGTGATTAGCAACCTCAGGAAGCATCGTATATGCTAAGCACATGATATGTCCAGTCAACAAAATATAGTCATCCCTGCATATATCATACATTCCAAACCAAGGATAGATCAATATTTTTAACTTGACTATTTGTAGTTCTAGAGATATTATTGATTCTTAATTCCTAATTATACGGATCCTATTCACACATGAATGCAGCGGGTGCATTTAAAACGGATTTTAAAAAAAAAAGAATAAATATAACTGCAAAAGCATACTTTTTGTCTTTTGATTTTATACAAGATTTTAATTTAGTTAATTTTATGATGTAACTTTTCAGTCTTTAAATCCTAATACCATTAGTCTCAAATGATGATTTTTTATGCCGATTATTGTTATTTTTAAATTAAACTTAACACATCAAGATTTGAAAATGTTTTGTCAATATTTAAAAGTTTAATGTTAGTATCTTTTGTTAACAGTGTTAAGGTTATACGACTAACAAAACATTTTATAAAATTAAGGGACCAAAATGAAATATGGTGTATGTGAAGTTAAAAAAAGAAAAAAGAAAAAAGTACACGACCATATAATTACGATAAGTAAATGAATGCACAACTAAGTTCTTTTTGATATCAGAATTTGGTCATAAATTTGAATCTCACCTCCAATATATAGTTTCAAATATGGAAATCGTTTAAGAGTAGGGGATGATATATACGTGTTAAGTGAATTGGAGATTTGGATTTAACATTATGGCTCAATATAAAATATAGGTATAATAATTATAATAATTAAATTGTAATGTATGCTCTCCTTAGCTTTGTTAAAACCTAAAGTTAAGTGGACCTTTGTATTTATTTATTTATAAACATACGTACGTAGACCTTTTTCATCTCTTCAGCTTTGGTAAATGACACAAGCTTAACTTTTTAAGAATAAGCACAAGCATTCCTTAAAAATAATAAATTACACAGATATCTAATAAGTTGTTCTAAAACTACAAGGACTTTTTTCCCCCTTAAGCTACTTCCAGGGAGAATTGTGTGGTTTAAACTTATGGTAGGTTTGTGGGGTTCAAGAGCAGAGGTTTCTGCATGTTTTTGGCCCCCCCTTCCCCGGGGGAGGAGGTTAGATATGTATAATTCTGAAAAAAAAATTATGTAATTTTCAAAAAATTAAGGAAGTTATGTTTAAGAATCTCCACAACCAACAAAATAAAATATTAATGCATATAGCAAGATGATGCACTAATTCAAAAATCACAACACAGCTAATTTTATTTTCTAAAACTAAATAAAATGTATTAGAATATACTAGCTCCAGTCCTTAATATAAAAGCTAATTAGGGATTAAATCTGGTCATAAATGTAAAACTTCAATCCTCTTATCTCTCATCTCTTCCCAAAATATCCCTATTGATTGTGGGGGTTCCCATTAAGGGATAATTCTAATAATCCAATACACATAATTAGATAGGATGGTTTAGGGAGATTAACGTATATTTGTGACAAATTAAATAATCAACTTAACTAATTTCTTTAATATTTATAAATTAGTTATTTAGCTCTTATATTAAAGTCCAGAATAGTATGTCAACTTTAATTTATGAAAAATTGTAACATTATGAGCAGTTTTGAAAGGACCGAACCAGTTGCTTTCTCTGTCAACTTGTGAGAATTCAAGGCCCCTGTCAATAATCCTGTTTTTGCCTTGAGCTGATCGATGGCGAGAAACAGATATCCAGATCTGGTTGTGAACCAACCTCGCCATTAACATTGGAAGTATGAGACAGTAAGCGAGGTCTCTCTCATGCGACGCTGTCGCACAGTGAATGATGGTCTGAACAACCCATGGGGCCAGTAACACGTACTTCAGTAATTTCCATCATCGTCCGTCGTCGCCATATGATGAAACAAGACAAGGGCAAATTTGTCAACATCTTTTTCATTGTCATTTAACATACAATCTCATCTCATTCTCAATATAAGAGCTAGATAACTAATTTGAAGAGATTAAGTAAATTAGTTAAGTTAATTAATTGTAACGAATATGTGTTGACATCCCTAAACTACCCTTTCTAATTTTGTGCATTGAAATTATTCCTTAGTGAGAACCCTTAATTATAATGAATAGGGATGTTTTAGAGAAAACATTATCAACTTGAAAAACAAAATGAATTGAGATTTTATATTTAGAACTAAATCTAATCTCTAGTTAGTTCTTATATTAAAGACCAGAAATAGTATGTCATTTAGTTAGAGGGTTCTTATAATAACGAGCAGAGAGACAATATACATGATGGAAAATTGTAGCAAGCTGGGGGGAAGAAGAGTTACAGTATCATCCATGCATAATGTCACAACATTGCCCAAAAAGAAAAGAAAAAGAAAACCTCAGCGAACATATATTAAATTTGTCACATATAAACTGCAATATATATTTCATGTATCTGAAAAGAATGGAGCATTTTTTCCCCTTTTTGAACGCAAATCAAAGCTAAGTGATCATATATTAAGAAAATTAATTACAACTAAAAGTACGAGAAAAAAGCAATAGGCCGAAAAAAAAAAAAGAAAGAAAGAAAACTTCTTAAAATATTCCCCTGGCAAAGTTTATTGTTCAAATGTATCTAAAATTTATTTAAAAGCTCAAGTGCAACCTATATCCTTAGCAGGTATAATTCTTTTTCAATTGCGTATAATATAACTTTAACTTTGTATACATTTGCACACGCATGAAGATTTATTGCACATAACTGAACAAAAGTTAAACACCCAAGTTTTTGGGTATCTTTGAGAATGAATTTTGTGATAAGAGACTTTTCAGCAATTTTTCTGGGGAAAAAAAATGTTAAAGAGGCTGAAAGCAGCTATATTAGGAGAGGCACAAGGAAGCAAAACCTTAAAGCTCCCAAGAGGCTTCCATGGCCAATCTGTAAGAATGCCTGGTTGCGAAGCCATGTCTTTCAAAATAATAATAAAAATATTATATCACAATCTCTTGTGGCATAGCATGGGCTGCATGGCCTCCTAACACGCGCATATATAGTGCTTTATTCATCTGGTCCCAAAAAAAAAAAAAAAAGTCATTTAATGTACACAAGTAATACCAAATTATAGTCCTTATAATTTATTATAATTTCAATTCATTTTTTTAAGAGTTATATATCGTATCCTATGTATATTATCCATTGATTCTACCAACTCAAATACTACTCTGGGTCCTCATTGAAAGGCCTCTCATGTGCACACATATTAAGAAAAGAAGTAAAGGTGGTTGCTTGTATTTTTTTTTTTTTGACCGGACGTGGTTGCTTGTATTTAATCTATCAAAAGTTTGTTGTCATTTCCATAAAATATCCCCTGACTGTTGACATTTAAAGCTTGAAACTTTTCAGCACATAATGGTAGTTGGGGGGGGGGGGATTACTAATTTCGGTAAAAAATATAAGAGTTGGAGAAAAATTATTTTAATTGTAATCTAGTTTATCCACCAAATTCACAAACTTTTTTTTTAAAATATACCTATTGATTGTACATATTAAGAGGTTTTCAACATGAGGTAATTCTAATACACATGACTACATAAAATGTTTTAGTAAAACAACACATATTAGTTATTAATTTTTTTAATATTCTAAAATAAGTTATCTAGCTCTTATATTAAAAATAAGACACAGTAATGTATAAATAAGATATAGATAAAAGAGAGAATCATGTCTTACTCTTATAAATAGAATCAAAACAAACTTAATAATTAGTTTCTACAATCAGGAGTGAGTGGAGTAATAATTCTTATAATTTTTCATGTGAAAATTGTATAGCTCTCTATCTAATTATCAATATAGAATTCAATTTCGATATCTATGGCAAGCTGTATTTGTCATAAATAAAAAACAGTATGTTTCATTGCTACAAATCATCACCGTGTAGTTAAAAATATTTTTCTGAATCTTTTTTAATTTCGTTTTAAGCTTTGAAGTGCTATCTGGTGTCATATTGATATTTGGATTAGGATCTCATATGATATATAGAAATAAGTTGAGGTAGATTTCAACTTATGTTGGAATTTTACGCGTACATAATGATCATATGTTGATAAACTTAGAGTTCAGGAGTTGGCAGCGCTTGAATATAATACTACCTCTGGTTTTTAATTAAAAAAACTAGTTAGGAGTTGAGTTTTGCCCTAAATATAAGATTTCAATTCATTTTATTTATTTTTCTTTTTCCAAAATATCCATATTAATTACAAAGGATTCATACCAACAGATAATCCTAATCATCCAATATACATGATTGAAGAGGATGCTTTAGGGAGATCCACATACATTTATGATAAATAACGAACTTAATTAATTTTTTTAATATCCTCAAATTATTTATTTAACTCTTATACTAATTAAAAGCCAGAGGTAGAGGTAGTATAATAGTATTGGTCTTTGGATGTTAAAAATTTGTATGAAAAACTGTTACAACGAACTTTATTGCGTTGCTGCAGAAGAAATTTACTAAAAGTCACGCGGCTGATATAATTAAGGGCGAAGCTGTATCAAGCACTTGGTCTTATTTTTTTGATACACCTAGCACCTTCGTTTTATTTTTAATACATTCGGTATCTTAATAATTAAAAATAAGATTATGATGTTAGGTGTACTAATAAAATAAAGTCAGTATATTGGACGTACTGGGAAGGTAAGATGAGGTCATGATCCACCTTTGCTTATAATTAAAATTGGTGGACAATTGTAATTTGTAACTGGAAAAATTGGTGGACAATAAAGAATACCTTACAGACACGTGTTTGTGTCTGTGTTAAAGCACTTTATGCGCAATAAAAACATGTAACTAGAAGTTTTAATGAAAATAAAAATAATTAAAATGCTTTAGTGAGTGTATTGAGGATTTTTCTATTACTAAATTTTCAACAAAAATACAGAGAAAATTTAAATGGCTAACGTAATTTCACACTAAACAATTTTTCTCTCTTGGGTGTTACTCCCTGCCTCCCTCCCTCCCTCCCTGGTCCCTACCTATTTATAGCAGCCTTTTCAAAGCTTCGGGAAGAACTAAAACATGTTTTTAGACATACCCCTAATATATGATTATAAAAAGCGTTTAAAGTGGTGCGCAATCATGACCTTTAATGGAGAATGGGGTTGGAAACAAATTAAAGTTAACCTAAAAAATAAATATTAAATATGCTTGTAACATAGTACTAGCTAGTATATTATATAAAGTCATCTGTAATAAGTTTTCACATATTTACCTCAATTACATGGTATAAAATCACTTAAAATAAAAACCAAAAATCTTCTTTTTCTTTTATAATAAGCAAAATGATATTATAAACAAATTCTACTGAGTTTTAAGGG
Source organism: Neltuma alba (assembly GCF_004799145.2). NCBI lineage: Eukaryota > Viridiplantae > Streptophyta > Magnoliopsida > Fabales > Fabaceae > Neltuma > Neltuma alba. The sequence goes on from NW_021633509.1 coordinate 836,311, forward strand.
AGAATTATTATAAGATCTCAATGAAGGATCCTGATACAAGTGAGTTTAAATATATTGTTATTTTTTACACTGAAATTTGTCATGACAAACTTTTTAAGACTTAATAGTAATTCCTCCGAGGTTTAGAGTACAAAAAAAAAAAAAAAAACAAGGCAAACAGTTAAAGCAACAAAACGATGAAAGATAGAAGGATGCATAATTTCAAAATGAATGGGAAGGAAGCCGTCAGTAGAAAAGAAGTCAAACAGTGTTTTACGTCATTGTGCCTGTGGCATCTCAACATTCTCCATGAATAAAGAAGATGAAAGCATACCAAACGCCTCATAGAAAATCGAATGAAACAGGGACTTCCCCAGTTCTAACCATAACCGACTAACCGTTCAGCTGATTGCTGTTACTAGTTGCACAATTTAATGAACGTACACCTTCCGTCCTATTTATGAGACATGAAAAAATGTTTTTATTTTATTTTATCTATATAAGTCATTTTATTAAATTTTTAATATGAATATATTATTTTGTCCTTCATTTATTATAACATATCCAACTGGTCATATTTATAAGACAGAAAGAAAATACTCTTCTTAGCTCTATTCATAAGTCATTTCATTCAATTTTTAGTATGAATGTATTATTTTGTCGTTCATTTATTATGGTGTAAATAGTTACTTATTTGATCCCATTTATAAGTCACTTTTAATATGTTTCACACAAATTAAGAAAAACCTTAAACTTCATTAACTCTCATTTAAAATTCAACAGCTTTCCAACTTTATCCCTATTTAATATACATTATACCTCACATAAACAAAGTTAACACAAAAATAAATAAAGGGTAAAATTGTACATCCATATAAAAAATCTCTCAATGCCCTATAAATAGGACCAAAAAATATCTTCTCTTTCTACCCTATAAATAGGACCAGATGAGTATTTTCTTAAAGGTGTATATATTAAATAGAGGTAAAGTTGAAAAGTTGTTATATTTTCCAATTTTATCGGATGTCCCTGAAGGGACAAAAGTTGTTATATTTTAATGAAAAGTTAACACAGTTTAAGGTTTTCTTTTTATCTGTGTAAAACATGTTAGAAATGTCTATAAATAAGACCAAAAAAATATATACTGTAGTTTTTTTTTAAATGTATATATATTAAATAGGATTAAAATTGAAAGGTTGTTATATTTTAATGAAAAATTAAACATGTTGGAAGTGTCTTATAAATAGAATCAGAGGAGTAGATATGTAGTTTTTTTAAAAGGTGTATATATTAAATAAAGATAAAATTGAAAAGTTGCATATTTTAATGGAGAAGTAATGCAATTTAAGGTTTTCCTTAATTTATGTGAAACATATTAGAAGTAACTGATAAATAAGACCAAAGGAATAATAATTTTTCTATTATTTAATAAAATAAAAAAATATTTTTTATTTTATAAATTAGTAGTTCCCAGCTTTTTTTTCTCCCCCCCTCTACGGACCAAAGTAAATATGCCCTTCCTGTGAACGGGGACGTGAGTGGCGAGGACGAGGATATATAGAGTAGTCCGTGCATGTGTCGCGAGGCTCTCACTTAATTCTATCGCTACATTTTGGTATGCCGCCATCTACTCATCTTCATTATTTATTGAGGATTATATATATATATATATATATATTATATATATATTTATATAGCTGGCTGCCGCAGAAGCATGAAGCATAGATTGGCTGAGATATATGTGTGGAAAACCAAATTGATGAGGCAATAATTTGATAATAAAATTCTGGGGCGGATGAGGTTGGGAAGAGGGAGGATGCATTAACAAAAATATCAAGTCGGTTGGTTTTTTATACGATACGGCTAACCAAATTACATTATTCGAAATGTTAGTTAAAATTAATTAAAAGACTTAAAATATGTAAATATTTTTGCTAGGGAGACAGAGAAGAAAGTGTGATGTGATATACTCCTCTTGTCCTACTTATAAAGCAGAGAGAGAAAGTTTTTTATCCTATTTATAAGTTATTTCATTAATTTTTTAGTATGAATATATATACTATTTTGTCATTTATTTATTAGAGTGTAGGTAGTTATCTCTTTTGAAAGGTGTATATATTAAATATGGATAAAATTAGCAAATTGTTATATTTTAATGGAGAGTTAATGCATTTTAAGTTTTTTTTAGTCTGTATAAAATATGCTAGAAATGCCTTATAAATAGGACCAGAAGAGTAATTGTGTAAATAAGAACCGTAACTGTTGATTTTCTACACTAATTGTCCAAGTAACCATGTGTAATGTCCTAAAATTTGAATCATGAGGTTTATAAAATAAATAATGGAATAGTCTAACTTGATTGATTAAGGCTTAAAAACACTTAGAATGACTGGATTTGTTTTCTAGATCTGAAATGATTTGCGAACATGCGCGTGTGTGTGTATATTTAAAGTATTTTGCATTTACATGTTTTATAAATTAATTATTAGTAACTGAGACTTTATATATCACCGCATGGTTCTTCAATGTACATGATGTATTAATTTAATTAATGTGTTCGCACATATCCAATGTATATAAAGAGAATTTTTATGACATACTAGCTTGTCAATTACTCCCTACAGTCTTTATTATAAATTTCAAGTAACTAATTTATGAATAATAAACAATTAATTAAAATTTGTTTAAAACAATAAATATATATTTTTATTTTCAAATATGTCTTTATAATTAACTAATTTTAAGATGGAATATGATAAGAGAGAAATAATTAAGGGCAACATTAAAAAAAGCATTAAATTTTAAGACAAATCCAAATTAAAACTTATAAAATGGACCACACCTCTTCCCAAATTAGAAGCTTAATTGTATCAGAAGTTTTGGGTGAGAGGCACTGGGTTTCATATTCGAGTAGTGAGATGGAAGGATATCTATAAAAAAACCTTATAAAAATATCCGTGCAGATGAGTTGCAAGGAATTTTGTCGGTGTCATTGTCCTATGAGATGTAACAAGAATTATAATATAAAAAAAAATGAAAAGATAAGAAAGGGATAAGAATTGAATTATAAATAGGGCCTGAATTATACTCGAGTCAAAAATTCAGAGACTGAATTATAACTGACGTAAAAGTTGAAGAACCAAAATCTTAATCTTTCCCATATATTTATTGTTCATTTGTATAAGAATCAAGATGGGAGCAGAATGAATTAATACCTAAACACTTGTTTACTCCCTCCAATATCAACTCAAAGACCCTCCCTCTCCTTCCGTTTTGCTTTGTTTCATTTCAACTTCCTCTGTTAAGCAAGTACCCTGCTCTTCTAAAAGAGTATGCATATAACCTAATATTCATCAATCACATTCAGAATTCAGGTTCAATACTGAAACAAACGAACAGAGCAAGCAAGGACGAAACTGACATTACTGGGAATTCTGCGAGCATGGAAGACTGGACTTTCAGGGTCATTTTGGATTATATTAGAGGAAGCATGACCTCCCCTCCCAAAGCGGCGTATTCTCATTCGGTTAATGCCGTTCATCAGGATATTGTTTACCTACTTAGAAGTTTCTCCATTTCTTTCGTCAAATTTTTCTCCTCCCGTTGATTTAGTTCTTCATGTCTTTAAGTTCCTTTCCCATTTCCTTTTCCTCTTCCTATGTAACGTTTTAAACTACCCCACTTTCATTAATGAGTTTTGATCACCCATCACTATAGCCTTGTTTATTCACTAAAAAACCAGACAAAAAAAAAAGTATCATATACTAAAATCAGAGAAGGTTGAGGGTTTGCATAGATGTATATCCACCTCCAAACAAACAAATGATTAATAGTATCCTTCGATCAACAGTATCAAAAAAATCACTAAACAATTATCCCAAAAAACAAAGAATATGAAGTAATCCAAATGCATTACTGAAAAAAGTAGTGAAGGAAGGAATTCGTTTTCTTTTAATTTGTATTTTTTATTTTAAATTTAAATTTATCACACTCAAAGTGAAGTCAGAAATGTGAGGGGTATATATACGTATAATTGTGCGATATGAGATTGATCCAAATACCAAAATTTCAATGAAATAATCATAAAAATAAGTGGAGAAAATATATTCTACTAAAATCCACACCATAGTGTGCTCAAAATTGTTTGCATAAATGTAAAAATAAAAGAAAATTGAATATAAATTCTTAAATATTTACTTATAACATAATATTTAAGGTATTAGATGTATCCATGTATATGTGTGTGTCCATACCATTTCCATCACTTTCAAATAAAAACATATACCCATTGGATGATTAATTTTTCATAAAAAGTCTCCTTGTATAGGATGGACTTCATGAATGATAACTAAAAGATGTTCGGATTAGACTTTTTTAAAAAATAATTTTCTAGTGCACAAAGCAAGGGTGTAAAAATTTTTTTGTTTTGACTTACATAACATACTTTTGAAAACTAATCCAAACACTCAGAGTCTCATGTTTTGTAAAATGCTAAGTAGATTTGTTTATTGCAACACCTCACTTTTATATACTAATAGGACCATTTTAACGTCTGTGAATCACTAACGCCAGGTTTCCAATCTGGGAAAAGACAAGGATTTTTTTTTCTTTAACATTAGAATCCGTTGATCAAATATTTCAAAGCTTCAGATAACTGATGAGTGATCCAATTTCAACCCTGCTTTCAACTTAATCTATTATCATCTAAAATAATTTCATACTATACAATCTTATAATATTATATTAAAATAAAGCAACGCTCTTGGTTGACAGCATATACGTGCACCTGGCAATGCTCACTTCCTTCTTCTAGAGGATACAAAATAATATTTCCATAGAGTAAGTAAAGTTACTTGCCCATATAATTTGCTATACAATTTACAGAATTATAACAGGTATCTCTGATCTTCAACCAGCCCACCTTCTTCTTAAATAACCTCCTTGTCCTTCTAGCTACTAGCCTTCACTGTTCATCATAAATTGGGGGGTGAGATTCCAAAGAATCCCCGTAGTAGTAATTTCCATCAAACAAATGTGCAGATCACATAAAGCATGCAAAACAAGCCAAAGTGGAACATAACCATGCAAGCTAATGCAATTAAGCATTTATGCGCAATGACAGATAGAAAAGCTGAATAAATAATGCACAAATACCTGGCAATCACTGCCCCATGTCTATTAGACAAGTTAAATAAATAATGCGCTAATAATTGGCAATCATTGCCGCGCATATAATTGGCAATCACTGCCGCGCATATAATTGGCAATCACTGCCGCGCATATAATTGGCAATCACTGCCCATGTTTATCAGCTGCACGTGGTCACGGTTAAAAATCCATGCAAGGAATTAAGGATTACATGTTCTCATGCTTTAGAAAAGTAATATGGCACAAACAGACATGCAGCAATCATACACAAGTGTAAGGGAGGAAAGAACTACTACCTGAACCTTCTGCTTCAAAATCAAACTTTACTTGTTTCCTTTCTCTTAGGTTCTTCGGTAGGCTTTTGCAGATATCAAAAACCTATTATATTAGTAAGGGTTGGTTAATACTTGATCCAACATAATTTATAAATTAAATAACTCTCTTTAAATCCCAATCTCTTTCAATCTCTACCCTTACTTAATAGTTAGTCATCCTGGACAATTTTTCTTATTTAAACTTTTCTCTTTGGAGAGTTTCCTTCCTTATCTCAATCCAAACAATAAGTCTTACTACTTCTCCAGACATACTTTATCCCATCACGCCACAGCAACATACTTTGTTACATATGTATTTGTATATATGCATATAACTTCTCCATTCGTACACAAAGACTGAACCAAGCACTCAAAATATATATTATATAAATATAATAGGATTTAACCATTCCCGTTTCATTGACGGTTCCCTTCGCTTCCAAACATCAACTAACATTTATATACTCAAGACATTTCGAGTAAACCCCCCTCCGGACAGCACATTGCAGAATCAAAAATATATATATTTTTTTTAATAGCAATATCCAACCACAACCACAACTAAACACATGCGTGATCATAAAACTCTGTTTCGGCGAAGTCAAAACAGAGCAACCATTCGGTGATTCAACTTCAACATGCAGAACCGGATACTGTCTTCATGGGTTATTAGCACCTGTTTAGGAAACACAAGACAGAGGCACAGAGAGGAACATACATCCAAGAAAACATACTTCTCTTGCTTTTTAACAGTAAACCCGACACCCGTGGCTTCATAAACTCAGCCGCAGTTTTGGAGTCACATAACAGAGGCGTACAGAAGACATGAAGACCTTAAAATAACAGCTATACACTCCATTCTAGTCCTTGGATACAATTTCTGCAACTTGATACCCCAACTCTCCACTTCCTCTCTCTAACCCGAACTCAAACCCATCATCAACTTCATATTCAGCCTCCCAAAGCAGAAAATAACGATGGAAGTGTGCTTAAGAGATTCACCTTGATCAATTAATCGGTTTGCATGCAATAGAATCACCTCCGATCACCTTCTCGCTGGTAGCTTCTTCTGCGTTCTCTCTCTCGTTCTCTCCCTCTACGGTGCAGAACAGAATGAGATGAAAAAGGAGGGTAGGATCGGTCTGGAGGTTAAAGAGACAGAACACGTGGATGACCAGCTGATAATTGAGGGAGTGAATCAGGTGGCAAACAAAGAAGGCAGCACGTGTACTACATGGTTGCTGAGTCATTTTGCCCTCCTAAATAATTATTCCTCCAATCTTATTCCTTCTCCTATTTTTCTGAAATATAAGATATATCCAGAAATTAAACCAAATATCATAAATGGATTTTTCTTATCCATTAGCTTCTTTGACCCATAAAATAATTTTCCTAAGAAAATAACCCATTTTTCTATGAAAATAGTAGGGCTGTGCAAAACCCGGTGGTCCGGTATGGTCCGGTCCAACCCGAACAAACCCGGTCCAGTCCGGTCCAGAAAAAATTGGCCCGAAACAAGACTGGACCAGACTGGACCGGACTGGTCTCATCGGGCTGGACTGGACTAGGGACTGACCCCTCAAACCAGTTGGTCCAGTCCAGTCTAGCCCGATTTTTTAAATTATTATTTATATAATTTTATTTGATTTAATTTTTCTATATAAATTTTTTATCTATTCAAATAATTAAGATTTATCTATTAACTTTCGAAGTAATGAGCATGCATATATATTTTCTACAATTTAAGATCTATATTGATGAGAATTAATTAATAAAACATGACTTCATTGGGAAATTGAAAAGGAATGATCAAATTTGATAAATTTTGAATTAAAATATATGTAAAATTTTATATAGTAAGTTACAATCTTACCTCCTATTGAAGAAATTTTTTTTTTTTAAAAAAATTAAAATTAGCTCTGGACTGCCTGGACTGGTCCAGGCAGTCCAGAGGACCAAGTCCAGTCCAACCCGACCTCGGGTTGGCACTGGACTGGACCAGACCTCGGGCTGTTTTTTTCAGCCCGAGGTCTTTACTGGACCAGACTTCGGGTTGATAACAAACCTGGTCCAGTCTAGTCCATGCACACCCCTAGAAAATAGCTTTAAAATCATCTAAGCCAGTTTTTGGGGAATGAACTTTTCCAAAATATTTCTAAACCTTGAAAAATCAATATTCCATAATTTTCCCCAATTGTGATTGAGCTATTAAATAATTTTAATGAACTTTCTCTTTTCTACTCATCCTGAGTCAGAAAATTCGGGATGTTACAATTCTCCCCTCGTAAATAAAATTTCGTCCTCGAAATTTAGATAATTACTTTGAGGCATAAAGTCTGGATATTGCTTTTGCATTTCTTCTTCTACCTCCCATGTAGCTTCCTGTGGTTACAATCCTTTCCAGACCACTTCTACAAATGGAATACTTTTATTTCTCAATCTTCTTTCATGTCTATCAATGATTCGTTCGGGTCACATGTCATAGGTCAGATCATCTTGTAGATCAACTTCTTCATATTCAATGACATGCTCTTAGTCTGGTTAATACTTTTTCAGTTGTGACACGTGAAAAACATTATATAACTTACTCAACTATGGAGGTATAGCTATCTGATACACCATTGGGCCTACTTTTGCAAGAATTTCAAATAGTCCTATGTAACTCGAATTTAATTTCCTCATTTTCTTTGATTTTCCTATGCCCATAGTCGGTACTACTTTCAAGGAAACATAATCTTCCATCTCAAATTCCAACGGTCTTCTTCTTTTATCAGTATAACTCTTCTGATCTTTATAGATCGACTTATGTATGTAGTTGGGGGTGCATTGAGGAAACATGGTCTACCACCTTCAACGTTGACTACCTTCTTTGCTAACTATGTAATTTTTCTCAGTGCTCTTAACTCATATGTTGTGATAGATCACATCCACAATGCTGGATACCTGACATCAACTAAGACTTGTTAATGGCATCCATCATTCTGAGTTCCTAAATATCAACCAAGGTATATCAATTGCATCAATGATTCTAAGTATTCGGCATCAATCAAAACATGTTAATGGTATCAACCATTCTGAAAAATTTTACTTTGTTATTTTCTACCTTACCTTTGGCATTATCTCTTAGTACTCAATCTATTGATATAATATTTGGGGACTTTTTCTGTTCCTCTTACTTTCTTACCCCAAACTTAGCTTGCTTAAATGCATTCTACTTGGGACTTGCAGCACTACACTTTGTTAACTCTTACTTTTCTTTGTTGACCAATTAGATTGAGCTCGGTCTATTTAGCAACTTGGCTATCTGAAGAAAATCAAGGATACTCTCTCTGTAACAGTTAACTAGACTCAAGAAATCTTACATTCTAAACTCATCTAAGGTCATTGTCTTCCCAGAGAAAACTGCTTTATTTTGGGCATTAGTAACTCTCCTCTAGGTCTTCTACGACCATGAGATCTAACTGTGATCTCGAGATCTAACTGCGATCTCACTAGCCCCTTTCTTGATCTAACTGTGATCCCTTTCTGGAATTCCAAGACCAAAGAATGAAGTTATAGAATAACTTTCTCTATGAAATCTAGCAACCATATTGATAATTCTCCAAAACTGATCTTAGATACCCACATTGCTTTCTTAGGCCTTACTCATTCCTTTTGGCAACTCCAACATTATCTCCTTACACTTCTCATTTAACTTCATTATCTTATCCTCAACTTTCTCAAGCTTTATATCAATTCGTCCACCATGTCGGCTAGCTCTTTGAGCTATTTATTCATCCTTGTGACCATTAGTCAACATTATGCTTAGGCCACATACCATACTTGCCCTGCCTTAGTATAGGGTCCTACCACTTCTAATAACTTTAGATGGTACAAGGGAAAACTCATGATACTGCCTTATCTCTCTTAAGGCCGTCTTATTGTTCAAAAGCTTAGGTCGCCACTTTGCCTTTATGATAAAGTTTACTTATATCCCTATTTGGTTTCTCAACTCTTGCCATTACTCTCTGATAGGGGAGTCTCTTAACTTTGACTCAAACCCTAGGGAAAGTCCTCTCTATTTTGTTTTAGTGGCTACCTATGCTCATGAAAACATATCATTACCTCTCAACCTGACTCATCTAAGTACTATAGAAGTGGCATCCATCTTGCAATTAAGGCAATAATACTCATTAAAGTGTTTGGCATGAAATTCATCTAGTTGGAATGTCAATTTGTTTGGCAGTCAGCTATTTGGTAGCATAAGAGAATTTTTCTTGAATCTTTCTTAGTATCCTGCTAGACGCAAGGATATCTGATCCTCATTACTCTCGGCCCTCATGTATTTTATGCTTTCATTAGCATAAGGTCAACTCCGTATTGCCTTGCCTCGGCCGCTTTTCTCTTTCTCTTGGAGGACCAGTTCCACTATCTTGGTAAACATTCAGTGGCCAAGACCTTTCTCATACTAAGTTTAGCAGTCAACTATGTTTAGGTTCCTCTGAAAACTCTTGCTGCATACCATAACTCTCTTACTAAACTGCCAATACTAAATCTCAACTATAAGAATTATATCTTCAATTTCATTAATGACTTGAGTACTTTATTCATATACCTTACAAATGGCATAGGCATACTATCTAGCCCTAATTTTTCTAAGTATTTAAATATCATTCAAATATATTCCTGTTGAGCAGGCACTATAGTTAGGCATCTGACAATACCTTTGCCTTTACTCATCTTGTCCCTTAGTAGTATCTATAATATATTATTAGAATCAAAAGATATATCTTCCTGTTCCTGCACTAATTTGCACCATAATTTGAGCTTTCAAGGAGGTAAATAATTTGAATTTTACTTCTTTAAAACTTCAACTCTTACTGCCTTTGAAATTTGTTACTTTATTTGATATTGCTTCCTTACTGACTCTACTTGTATTGACAAAAGAGATCAGATGTTGAACTAAATATGGTCGAAAACATAAGCTATTGTTGCTGCTACCCCTTTCCTTTCGTCTATATATATATATATATATATATGTATTCCATTCTCTTTCTTATGATTCTGTTAATCTCTTCTATCATTCGTCATTCATTATTAAGATAGTTTAGAACCTATTGCATAAGGTTCACAGGGAATCTTTCTTCCTTCTCATGTACCCCTGTTTGTCTACTTCTAGCTAGTATGGAACATCCTTCCACTATTCAAAAGAATAGTTCCTAAGAATAGAAACTTAACATGCTGACATTCAAAAGACAAGCAGCTAATAATTTTAATCACATTCTATTATATTCAAGCTTCTCAATTTCCAACTCCTTTGCATCATTGATCATTCGATGGCTACTAAAATTTCCTTATCTACCTTTTAGAACCTCAACAAACCTCAAACAATAAGTTTCAAATCAATCTCAACAATTCTTTTACTAACTAGTTATTAACAAACCATCGATCATCAAAATAACACTCTTTCATTGACTATAACCATTTAAACATTTTCACTGAATAGCCCTTACAGTTAGGCATCAAGCTTATCATTAGCTCTCTTATTCTAATTTATTAAAAAATCCTCTAACTTCGTACCCAATTCTCATAATCATGTATACTAGATTCACAGGTCTAGACTATCTCTTGGGCTCAAATATTGGTTTATGACAACATATCCAAGAGGTTCTCTATTCATAATAAGTTTCTCAAGTCTTCATCCCTTTCAATTTATTATCTCATAGTACTTTCTCTTATCTATTCAGGAATCTAAGCTAGCTTACAGCTATTGCAGATTCTCTTGTCTCATGACACTTCTCAAATCATAATGCTAAACATCTAGTTCATCATCAATTGAACTTAAAATAAGAAACATCAATGAACATCATCAAACTTAAGAAGATCAACATCATCTAAAGTACAAACCTCAAACACACCTCAGATTAATATTTTATTCAGATCACATTTATATCATTCCTATATCATTAAATCTAGGCTTAGCCCGAAACTACGTTTCATAAGTTTACTCAAAACTCTTGATTAACTTCATAATATAGGTATTTAAAAGGAGCAGTTCACACAACATACATTGTAATACTTACTCACATTGTCCAAATACCAAATACATCATACAAACTTGATATTACAAGTTCCCACACATAATTTTATAACAAAACAGACTTTCTACGAGTTTCTTCTCACAAAACGTCGCATCTCCTGAACAAACGAGTAGAGTTGGGAGGGTCCATTAAGAGCTATCTGTCTCTTCTTTTCAACCCATATACCAGTGTCTGGAAATTGTTCCAATATGGCCTTAATCCATATCTCATCAGACAGTTGGTTAAATCGGCTTAATTCACCATATTGATACAAGCCAGGAATTAGAGTAAGAAAAGCCATATAATGATCACGCATAATAGAATAGTCATCGTATATTCTCATAAAAACATGACCTAGTTCCACCATTAACTCATGGTGAGGCCTTTCTCGTAAGTCAACATAGTTCTCAGATTCCTCTTCCTCACGATACATTTCTTCCTCAGGGTCTTCTTCCTCAGGTTCTTCTTCCTCTGGGTCTTCGTCTTCAGGTTCTTCTTCTTCAGGGTCTTCTTCCTCAGGTTCTTCTTCCTCATGTCTAGAGCCTCTCTTAGATTTATTTGAACTTCCAAGACCATCAAAATTCATACTGGAGTCTTTATCCTCCTCAGCAGACATTAAATCTATTACTTCTGGAGGTGGTCGAGGAACATAAGGATTTGTTCTCTGTGCTGATCTTCTAAGAGGTGGTTTTCCATACATTTGGTCTCTAACAGGCTGATTAATTGATGGTTCTGACCTTTCACTAATATCTTCATCATTAGAGACTAGGTTTATAGGCTCTAGTATCTATGGAAACCCTAGAGATGTACTTCTTTGAGTAGAATGATGATGGGGTAAGTAATTCTTCCCTGACATACCTCTTCCTCTACCAGAACCTTGTCCGGAAGGACCAGCATCTTTGCCTTGTCTACCACACCTCACCATCTATCCTGCATCCAATTCGTTTACCTTATTATTTTCCTCTTGCAATTATAGTACTAATATGTACATCATATGAGCAAAGCATTCTAACTCATTGCCAGTATCTCGGCTCTGATACCATAAATGCAACACCTCACTTTTATATACTAATAGGACCATTTTAACGTCTGTGAATCACTAACGCCAGGTTTCCGATCTGGGAAAAGACAAGGATTTTTTTGAAATATAAGATATATCCAGAAATTAAACCAAAATATCATAAATGGATTTTTCTTATCCATTAGCTTCTTTGACCCATAAAATAACTTCCCTAAAAAAATTCAGATTAAATATAAATCTCTAAGTATTTTTTCCATAATTTTCAGAGAAATAAACTATTTTTCTCTTAAAATTATCCATTAAAATTATTTAAGCCATTTTTGGGGAAATACCTTTTCCAAAATGTCTCTAAACCCTAAAAAGCATTATTCCATAATTTCCCCCTTTATTTGGCAAATAAATAATTTTAATAAATTTTTCTCTTTTCTACTCATCCTAAATCATAAAATTCGGGGTGTTACATTTATCATATTTTTATATTTTAATGCAAAAATTTTTGTTTTAGGAAACACATATATTAGCTCAACAAGACTTTTTATGATCAACGATCCTATGATTAGGTTGAATTTAAAAGTATACCATAAAAAATTGAGTATTTAAAAAAAAATTGATTTCTTCTCGGATCTTGTTGTTGTGCCACGTCGGATAAGTTTTTTTTATTTCATTATTTGATTTTCTTAATTTCATACTCCTTTTTTACTGTCCATAGTTTTGTTGTTGGGTTTTCCAATAACATTCTTCCGAGCGACTAAAGAAGAAGTCGAAATTCTTCCCATGAATTCGACATGTGACTGCCAGAAATTTTTCTTAGTTGATTTTGGTATTATATTTTTTAATGTAGTAGTAGTCGTAGTAATAGTAATAATAATGATAAAGATGAGATAGAAAAATAGTCGTCATAATCGCTTGAAAGAGTGTGGAGAGTAATTAACTAGCTATAAATCAACAACAATGCCAACTTATCTGGAAAAGTAAACTTTTTAAACAATTTGATCAAACAAAAACTTTTTAAACTGATTGTAGAACTGACTTAGGGTGTGTTTGGACTAACAGTAGTAAAACTGACTTTTATTCTGTCACATTCCAAAAAAATTTTACCTAGTTATAGGGGATTAAAAATTGGGATGAGGATCAATATAAGAACTAGACGGGGAGATGAAACAACTTTTGATATAAAACCCTGATAAGGGCCGGGCTGATATTTTCATAATTATAAGTCTAGGAAGGGCAAAACGGGAAAATTTGAGAAAAATTCTAGAAAATTTCTGAAAAATAGAAAAAGTATAAATTAAAGGTTTTGAAAATTCAGTTAAGGTCCAAAAGGTGAAATTACGGTGAAAACAAATTGTCATGAAATTTCCTGTAAATAGAGATTTTTCGGGAAAATATTAGAAAATCAGAGGAAATAATTCTTTTAGTTAGTTAGAGGCTTCAATAAACTTGGAGAGAAGATGGATAAAGCATCTAAATATTTTATTGAATTTACAAAATTGATTTGAGGCTTTGGAAGCTCAGAAATTAATTTTAAGGAATTTATTTTCCTTCAAATTTACTGATAGAGGCCTAATCGAAGAAAATTCAAAATAAATACTTAGAGGTGGCCAAAAATTCTAAAAATTTTCAGATCATATTTTCATATTAAAAGGTGAATTATCATGGAGAGAAATGAATTTTTGGAGGCTTGAAAAATTATAGAATGTTACTGGTGAATAATAACTGATAAAGTCTCAAATTGGTTTGGGATTTTAATTTGGATTGTGGGCAATCTTTCTAGACCAGCCCAAGCCATTTGTGGGCCCCCATTGAGTCCAATAAGGGCCCAATTTCGTGTAGCTTCCAGGTCCCTCTAATTTTATTAAATAAAATGCAAAATTAAGGGATAATTGTGTGGAAAAATCTAGAGAAAAGCCACTTGGGATGATCTGATTATTTTGACACCTGATGACTGCCACATAACCCTCATGAGCTGTCCTAGCTTGGCCAAATCAGGAGGGAGAAGGGCTGATTGATTTTCTCTATATATATCCCTTGGAAAATACAAATAAATGTTAGAAAATTGGAAAAACAAGGGGAGAATCTATCATTGTAGCTCCAGTATTATTTGTTCAAAATTTTCAAGTGTTTTAGGCAAGGAATCATACAACTTACACTAAGAAAACATTAAGATATGTCTAAGCATCATTATCTCTAAGTTTTATATTAATTGGATTAGGATTTTAGCTTGAAAAATCATGGGAAAATGCTGTCCAATTTTGATGAATCATGTGGCACTTAGGGAAGGATAGAAACCTTAATACACAAGTGTAATAAGTAAGATTAAATGGTATATAGATTGATTTTTGGAAGAAAATCAAAGTTAGGATTCTGGGGGGGGAGGTTCAACAAGCACTGTTCATGCAGAAGCAAATTGTTTTGCTTGATTTGATGATTCCAATGGCTTTAAAACATGTTTTTGTGTAGTGATAAGTGTTGGAAAGTGTTTAAAATCGTTAGCATTAAAAATAGAATTTTTGGAAGTTATAACCTCCTATTCGGCCAAACCAAGTTCATGGGGAAAGAGTGTGAATTTCAAAAATATGATTGAATATTTGAATTCCTCATGAAAAATTGTGTAAAAATGAGTCATGATGAGTTATGGATTATAAAGGAGGAATTACTTTGTTAAAAATCAAAGAAAAAGAGGAAATTGTTAAGATAAAGTTCAAGAATTGTAATTAAGTTGTTTAGTGATTAATGTGACATATGTTTATACTTGGTTTAATAGGCATTGTGAGGAGGAACCAAGGAGAAGCTTTGCTCCTTGAAGCAATCTAGTGGACAAGTGTTAAAAAGGTAATTTTGAATTATAATTTAATTATTTATCTTGCTTGTTTATTGTGATATGTTGTTTGCTTGGATCAAGAGACTTGTGTTGTGATATTGGTTGGTTGAATGACCTTGGTTTATGCTTTGGCCAAATGCATTGTATTGTGTTAATGTGAAAGTATTGATGTTCCTTTCCTAGCATGAGAATAAGTATGATTTTATGTGACTTGAGGATGTCTTGGAGTTCTATAATATGTCACATTGTAACTTGTTTGATTTACATGATAATTGTAATTCAAATGCTACTGAGATTTCTTTGAAATCTCACTCCTCCTATGTTAATTTATGCACCAAATAGGGGACGGTTCATCTAATGGCAAAGGCAAAGAAATAGTTTTGGGATAAAGGAGCACTATGGCACCCTTGATATTTTGAAATTTTATGTAAATGTTAAACAAACTTGATATTGAATTTCAATGGAATATGAATGATAATATGCTGTAAATCATATTTGTGTAACTTGTTCAAGTGCTAAAATATGGAATGGTGCAATGCCAAAAGGATGTGGAAGAAGGTAGAAAGGAAATAAATTCAAGAAAAATGGGATTAGGGAATAAAAATATCCTAAAAGAGGCAAATCTTGTGACACATAAAATAATAAGAAAATGATGGAATTTGGGCCTGATATTTCATAGGTAAATAGATCTCATTTTTATCTTTAAATCAAGTGGTAAACCATTAAATTTGGAGTTGTGTGCTAAGAATTATGCCCTTACAAATTTGGGCTAAAATACTGAAAATTCAAAAATTTATCATATGAACAGTCCGTCTTGTCGAATTTTCTAGTACTGTTTTGGATGGAATTGAGTCTATAAATATTTTTCCTCTATAGAACTCTTAGCAACCTTCATGTGAAAATTGAAATCACCTCGTTTCAATTTTTCTAGAATTAGTTATAAATTTTTAAAGTTAGCCCAAATTCAAGCGAACAGTGTACGGACAGAATTAAAGGTGAAATTTTGAAACTAAAATTTTTATCCGGAAACATTGCGAAACACATTCTAATGGTTCCAATTGACTTATAATGAGGTAATAAATGAGATGTAACATATTCTAACTGACTTTGCAAACTCGAGTTAGGGTAAAAGTCAGTTAATATAACGTGATTTATGTTTAGATTGACGTTTGAAGTTAACTGCCCTTAATTTGTCACTTTGGGGTTACTCCAAAAATTAACCGAATTATTACAATATAGTACACAATCTGGGTCGTATTCACTTTGAGGAGCCGGAAACGAAATTAAATCCTAATAAATAAATACAAGTAACCTAAACTATAAAAAGGATTTTTGATTTTGAAAAACTGCTAATTAAATACTATGAATCAAATTGAAATTAAAATACTTTTTTTTGTTTTTATATAAAAATGATTAAAATGAATGGAGATTAAAGAAATGAAAATGAAACATACAAATAACAATGATAACAATCAATCCTCCAATTCAACAATACAGGCAATCCTCACTCCAAAAGATACGAGAGTTAAAACAATGAATTTAGAATTATAATTAAACTTTTAATCCAACAACCAAGCCACCTCGAATTGTCACAAAATATTTTCCTAAAATCCCAATTTACGAACTGCAACCAGAATAATAAAATGGGATTAAGAATACTAAAAACCAATGCTTAATTAGAACTCTTAAATCCAAAACAACAGAATTAAAGTTAGCTAAAGACAACATGATCCAAAATTCTAAGCCACCTTAAAAAATCACAATATATTAACTCCAAAATCAATACAAATGTCATAACCACAACATTATAATTGAAATTAAAGTTATAAATAGTCCAATGTCAAATGCTAAGTAATAATCCAGTCACAATAATCTCTAAATATAATCAGATTAAGCAATACAATTATTCCAACAATCAGAAAAACTATCCAAAGACTTAGGAATTGTTAAACAATTAAAGCAACTAAAACTCCCTTTTAAAGATCCAAGCTCCTGCCATTGTTGTTGAATTGGAAGATCATGAAACTCTAGCCACGGTTTGCCATCAAAATTGCTGTAATCAAAGCTCTGTTGCGGTCTGCCATGGAGGAGATGACGGAATAGTGGTCCTCACTGGTTCTGTGCGCCGGCAAGGAGAAGACGGTGGTGATGGTGTATATGGATTGGGTTGATAGAAGAGGAGATGGATGATTTCGAGTTGATGGAAGTGAAGAAATGGAGTCGGACGAATGGGATTGAAGAACACAGTGACTTCTGTTGAGCTCACGCCGTCAACACCTCCGGTCCTCACTCTCTCACTCCTCCCGTCGCTCTACGCTGCCACCAGCAAGAAGATGACGATGATGGTGGTGGTGAACGGAGAGAATGTCGGACTGTGATTCCGCTCGCTCCTCTGTTTCTCCAGCCGCCCAGCTCTGTTCTGTCTTTTATTTCGCCGTCGCGTGCCTCTCTTCGCGTTGCTCCCTGTTCGCCCTTCTTTTTTTCGCCGCCAGCATGTGTGTGTCCGCCTCCTCCTCTTTGGTGACAATAATAGGTTATTAGTTTTTTTAATTATTTTTTTTATTATATTTTTTTCTTTCTTCTTTTTTTTTTAATTTTAATTTTAATTTTTTTAAATCTTCTAAAAACCTGCAAACAAAATTCAAGAATAAGGTAGTATTAATTGTCCTCAAAAATTAATTAGTCACAATTAAACCAAAATATGACAATTTTGCCCTTATAAAATAATAATTCAAAATAAAATAAATTAAATCAAAGAACAATCAATTAAGGCAAAAAGAGACCAATTAAGTTGACAAAACCCATATAAAAGATACCAAAATATATAAAAATAATTGAGTTTGTCAACGTTTATAAAATGTCATTTTGAAAAGGTGAAACTTATTTGGATGGATAATAAAAAAGTAAGTTTAGATGTAAAATGACTAAAAATGACATGAGTTTTTATATAAAACTCAGTTAATTAATTTGAAAAAATTAAGGATATACATAAGTATTTTAGAAAGATCATGTAACATATAATATAATTAAGTAATTTATTTAATTTGTTTAAATTAGTCTATTGGGGTCTTATATTTAGAAGCAAAGGAAATATATCATATATATACAATTTGATAAACCATAGAAAAATAATTAATTAAATTAATTAAATTTTATTAGTTAATTTTGTTCTTAAAAAAAAAATCAAATTATTGGGTCCAGATAGGACCCACTTAAATTTTCTTATCTTTCTTCTCATCTTCATTATGAGATTTATTGGAGTAATTTGCTCTTTTTCTGTTGTTATTTTTTTTTTCTATCTGCGTTTTCACCCTTACAAGTTACTCTGATTGGCTTTTGCCTCGAATGAACTTTTTCCCCAAAAGTCAATTGGACAAAAAGTTAACCCAAATAATTGTTCAAGCCCACACTAGCCACGAAAGCACATTTCCCCTTTTTTAATGCACATTCTCCGTTCCAAACGCGCTGTCAAATACACGCTCAGAATTTCATCAGTACCATGCTTGCACTATGGGTCAGTAATTTTAACTTAGTCAGTGGTCTCGAGCTCTCTGGATATGCAGCCATGATAATTACTCGATGGTAACGAAGTTCTCTCATTGCGGGCTTGCATTGCCACCAACCGACCTAGCCAGTCAGTTTCTGTTAGCATTCGATATCGATTGAGAAATTCAAAAAATAAACTTTTTTTCACTAGTGTGTTCTTGTTTCACGAGTGTCTTTTTAAAAAAAATAATGTCTCTCGTGTTGAAGCTCCACTTCTATTTACTGAAGTTAATGTTCGATTTGGCCAAAACGGTAACATAGTTTTGGATCCTAAAATTATGATCAGCTTTAGTCAGCTTTTATTACTACCTCCGGTCTTAAATATAAAAGCTAATTTGCAGTTACAAATTAGCTCTTGGATTTAAAATAAGAGGTTATGCATCTCATTTCAAACTTTTGTTTTATTACCTTGTTGCTGTGTTCTATCAATATTTTATATGCATGTTTTTGGGACGTGGTAGTAGTTTTTTTTTTTTGTCCTCGTCTACCACAAAACGCGAAACAATTTTAGATGTGATCTTGATAATGATGGTTTCTAGATATTATGAGAAGGACGAAGAAACTTCATCGCATCCTTAATTATCACCTTTGATGCCCACCTGATCTTGAAATATCATAATAATAAAGAACAATACTCCCCCGGGCTTCTTAACATAGGAGTTAGTTGAGGTGTTAAATTTGATGTCTCAAATCACTTTATCTACTGTATTTGTTATTTTTAATTTTTCAAACTAATGTACCTAACTTAATTGTAAAATGATATGTTTCAATACATTGGATTGTTTTAAGGAGATTAATTAACTAATTTATCTAATTTTATTAATCTGTCAGATTAATTAAGTGGTTTTTATACATAGATTAAAAATTGGTGAGAGTATATCATATTAGAATCAGCAGCGGCTGTAAGGAGTGGAACGGATTCCACTTTTCTTGAGTTCAGAGAGTTAGACACTAATTAGACTTCATTATATATGCCTAAATCTAATCTAATATTATCAGATTTTGAATAATTATATATAAAAAATAAATAATCATAATAGAAAGCATGAACATCAGTAAACAAAATTACTCGACAAATATTGCAATACGTATGACTGTATATTTGTGCTATCATTTATTCCATCGGTGCACATTTATGCCATCGGTTATGCAACCAGATAAATTAGTTTGAAGGCATTTACATGTTCCTAATATATTAATATTTATAGCAATATAAATTCCAACATTTATTGAATTTTGGATAAAAACATTAATATAGTAATTAGGGTGATATCACCTTTCAAATGTCAAAGCTGCGGACGTTGACTATCAACTCCACATATTAAAGAGCATTTTTACATCTAAAATATTCATAAATTATATATTCACCATATTTATCCATCTTTATATATTTAGAAGAAGAGAATAATATGAAAAATGTAATCATACTTATGAGGTTGACATCCTTAAAGGGGTTAAGGTATAAATTTGTCTCAAAATTTTTGATTAAGAAACACTGAGCACTCGAAGTTTTTTGGAGTGCAAATTTGCATTAGAAGTGTAAAATCATAATAATATTGCCTTTTATTATTAAAAATATTAATAGCTAATTCACTATTTTAGCGTCAACGTTAAATTTCTAACCGTAAAGAGCAATATTAGTATGATTTTAAACTTTCGGAGTAAATTTGTATAAGAAAAATTTATGAGTTCCTAACACTCTTGAGTAAAAATTTACAGGACAAATTTGCATATTAACCTCATCCTTAAAATTACAAAACGAATTAAGATCGCAGATAATGATGTGTGTCCGTGTATAAAGGGGGAGGGAGAGACCAGCCCCTTTTTTTTTTTTTTTTTTTTTATCTTTTAGCCAAAAGAAAGCTAGTTTTATTAAAACAAGATAGCAGATAGATGAACCCTTACAAATCGACATGAAATAGTCAACACAAACAAATCCAACCCATAAAAAAAACCCTAAAACCCGAAATGGGGATCCAATTAAATAATAAATAATAGAAAGAAAAAAAAACAAAACCCACAGATTGCCATGGACCTCACATACTACTGCCGGTTGCCACACCACTAGCAACCAAAGCAATAGTTCATTATACAACTGCATTACATATATGCTAATTAGTACAAGCTTCATAACTAAGAAACTCACTAAGGTCCTTATAACAATATAAAGCAACTTAAAATTTATTTAATTCATGCATATCTAGATTCATGGGAATGATCAAATTAAAAGGGAGTGTCCAATTCCAAAGGTTGGAAACCATGACGAATGGTTGCATGCCATATTTGAGTGATATTGAAAGTGGTAGAACCAAACTCGTGTACGTTCCATCCTTCCAAGGCATGCACTATTCCTGCTATTCGCCAAGCACCCATTGCTCTCCTTGGCAGCCAGTTCTGTGATTTGGAAGTGAAAGATTGAAGCAATTTGAAATTAAATGATGGCTTTCATGAATGGAATATAATACATTATTTGGGCTTATTTAAATTTTTGCTAACATTATATAGACCTTCCATCTATTTTTAGAACATTCATTCTATTTCAATTTATATTGATCTAATTAAAAATTTAGAAAACCTATGGTAACTATATGTAGTACTAACCTCACAAGAATGCGTATTGGTGAATGAGGAAGGAGCTATCATGGCAGGAGTATAGTGGTAGAAGCAATCTTTTCGCATTTTCTTTGGAGGGAATTGAGAAAATGGTATGAAAATTGATCCTTTTGCTGCTCTCATCTGTTCATTTTCATCCCATCCATCTCCTACCAACCATATCTTCAAAAAACAAAAGTATATATTTAAACACTTAATTGTACACTAAGCTTCAATTCAACCCTTTAATTTTATTAAGGAGGAAGGTCTAATTTTACCTTTATATTTTCACTCAAAAGCAAAGTTGCCCCAAAAGTTTTTTTAGATTCAATGTTATCCAAAAAATTGAAAAACATGGCAATAGTACTCTAACCCGTTAACAGTTAATTTTAACCATTTGTTGACTTATTTATGTTGAGGTGGCCTGCTTAGGTAATTTTAATGATCAAAAATAACTTTGTTAACGAGTTGAGACAACATTGTCACGTTTTTAAACACAACTATTTCATTAGCTTGCTGCTTTCGCTGCTCCCACCATAATGTTTTTCTGGTACGGCTTATAAATCGTTTGATGGAGCAAAATGAGTTTTTTAAACATGTGTATAGATTGTTAATGGCCTTATATAGCCTAATGATTTAAGAGCTCCTTTAAGAAGCCATAGGTTTGATCCTACCTGTAACTTCAAGTTAGTATTACTCATCTCTCTAATAAATAAGTAAAACAAATTCACGGACTTATACAATATAACTGAATAAACGGTCCATATGAGAGAAATATGGGGATAAAGAAAGTCATTTGATTCTTAACAATATTTACCTTGGCATCAGAGGTAGCGGTGAGAGCAAGATCTACTTTGGCCTTGAGTCTTGAATGTAGCTTCGTCATCTCATCCTTGTTTAATACAGCTAACTGCTTGTAGTTACAAGCAACTTGAAAAAGTAAATTTTCTTGAAAATTCTATTACTTTCACACACAAAAATTAAGAAAATTGTTAACTTAAATTTTCCCAGCCACTTTTCTCTGTGCTTACAGAATTCTTCCCAAAATTTAAACAGAATCAAACTTATACCACCCCCGAAATTTGGGTTTGTGACTCAAATTTTGAGTGCTAGTTTAATTTAAAACAGCGGCAAGATTTTTCTTCAAAAACAGCATTTTAATTGTGATTAACGTAATATAAGAGAAGCATTAGGGTGTTAGACACACCATAAGTTTAGGATGTTACATGCACCCAGAAAAGAATATCAGGGTGCTAGATGCTACCTCACCCTTTATTATAAAAATGTAGTTTTACAGTAAGCTAAGTATAAATAAAAAGAACAGGATTTTATAAAACGAGTGCATTGAAAACCTTATTTATGTAATTGCATTGCCCTTATTCTGCACAAGTGCATAAAAGTAATTACCTGAACATTTCTTTTGGTGAGAGCATTGGATATAGCCAGAGAAACCTTATTAAATTTGCCTCGCAGAAGCACTTGACTGGTGCTCTTGGGAATGCTGTTCACTACAATTGCTGCAGCTAGACTACTTCCATCTATAACTTTTATCTTCAACTCTGGAAACTTATGGATGTAGAGTTGCCCATATCCATTCAATTCTTCTTGCTGCCAATTTATATATGTTTTTGCATTATAAAAGACCTATATATGTGAAGGTTTCTGTAATATTTTTTATTTCTAATTACCTGATTAAGAAGCCCAAGACTCAAAACTTTAGCTCCAGATAATTCAGCCTCTAATATTGCCTCTTCAATTAATTTGTTCACTGATGTGCTTTGTCCTTTCAAATACTGCATAACACACAATTAGAACATCGATGATAGGTCCTGGATTCCACATATTATATTCCTTCTTATCCTAAATGTAAGAGTTAAATAGATAACAAATATGGAAGATTAAGAAAATTATTTAGTTATTTGTAAAAAAATATGTGTTGGTTTTTCTAAAGCGTACCTTTTAATAAATTGCATTAGATTTTTTTTTAATTTATGATTGAAAACTTCTTTAATTAATATTTGAAACCAATAGAGAGAATTTTGAGAAAAAATTATAGATTTGGAAGACAAGATAAATTTAAATCTTATATTTAAAACCAAAACAAATATTTGCATTGGCTTTTATATTTAATATTGGAGGGACTAAAAAATTTCAATTTTGTCTAAGGTCTTAGTCATCATTTTCATGTAAGTGTGATTGCCTCATTACTTTAGATTCTTTAGAGTTTCTTGAGCAAAAGACAATTCTTTCCTTTTTGATAAAAAGTCACAATGCATTCAAAAACAAGGAGTTCAAGTTACAAGGTCAGAAAGTAAAGGACAGGCATTCAGAAAATAAAGATTCCCATAGTCTATTCTAGGAGTTAAGAAAATAAAGAACAGATTGAAGACAATGCAGAACCGCTCGGACTAGATAAATTCTGCAACCCACAGCTATCATAGCTAAATCTATAGTTCTTTAAAATAATAAAAATGCCTTGACAATCTGAACCATTCCTAGATTGAGCTACAATTAAGCAATAGATCATAATTAACATGGAAAAGGAAAAATTAATCTGGAGGTCCTTATAATTTACCTCAGTTTTGAATCAGTCCTTGAATTTTATTTCCTTTTTATTGGTCCTTTAATTTTCAACGTTAGAGTGTTAATCCCTGCAGTTTAATTCTATCAATAAGTATTAACACTGTTAAGAATTTTTGTTAAAAAGCACTGCCCACTTGGTTGCCACATCCAAAGACATCATCTTCTCTTCCGGTTAGCATCGTCTCCTCTCACCGCAACCTCAGGACCAAGCTCTCCTCTCTCTTTTTGCTCACTCATCAACATCTACCCTACCGTTCTTGACCGATAGATCAAATGAGAAAGCATATTGGATAGTGAAATAGGTAGTCAAGCTACAATTCCTTCAAGGCTTTGTCCAACGCTATTGTGAAACTGTAGCTGGAGATAAATTCATAGAAGAGAAGGGATTGGCAGTCTAGTTTGACACAACAACCAAGTAACCGGACAAGGTTATTGTGGTTGACTTGGCAATGACTCAAACCTTGCTGAGGATTTAGTCTAGTTTACCTGTGGGGAAGTTGTTTGCTTGCTTCCTTGATCTCTCTTTTTTCTATTACTAAAACAAGAGCTTGAATAAAAATAGAAGTGTTGTTTTCTTGGTTGCAAACAACTTTTGGCCATTTGAACATCATTACCTTAATTTTCGAAAGCATCACAAAGTTGCCCAGAACCGATGCATCTTTACTTTTGTGCTTAAACATTCTGTGAAGCATCTACATGGCATGGCCAAGATCTTGGGTCCTATTTTGTGCTTTCCTATGACAATAATATTCGGTTTGTTTAAAGGACCTCCAATAAACTTCATGAGGTTGCGTCCATTAAAACTGCAAAATAATTCTCATTCATTAAAAGAAGCTTCAAATGGCCTCAACTTGGATGGAGAAGGAGACGTGACCACAGGGAGGTGTTATGGTGAGATGAGAAGAAATTGTGAGCCATTTATAGGCTAAGAGAATGAGGGAGAAGAGGAGGAATGAGCAAAATGAGAGAGGAGAGCTTTTTACAGTGGAAGAAGATGCAAATAGGAAGAGCAGGGGATTCTTTTAGACATGGTTTTTTATTATTGAGTGGGCCGTGCCTTTTAATGGAAATTCCCAATGATGTCAATACTTACTTAACAGATTTAAACAGCAGGGACTAACAGCTCTAATCCCAATAAAAAGAAAACCAAATTTAGGGACCTGATTCAAAACTCAAGTAAACTATAAGTACCTCTAAATTAGTTTTCCATATGAAAAATTCTTACTTGTTTTGTGAATCGTGGAACGACCCATGACTGCAAATTAAGCTTGCTGAAAGTGTTCCTTTCTGAAACAAATGTTCGACCAAAGATCCAACCCGTTGCTATGAAACCAAAAGTGAAGGGCCACATGAAACGAAGATACCATTTTGCCGTTTGAGGGTTGGAGGCTAAGGAAGCGAAGCCTAAAGGAAGATGATAGATAGAGTATGGTGTTGTTAGGTGGGTTAAGTGAACCACATCGGGTGAGTCCTTTGGTCTCTTCAAAGACATTTCATAAGTTTCATCTGTGGAGTCATCCACGGTTCCATAAATGTAGTCATATATTGGCATGAAAAGAGAGTAATTTGTCCTGAATTTGGTGTGATGCAGTGAGTGAAACCTGTAGTCCACAAATCGGCCTTGAGTTTCTTGCTGTTGATTGAATGACTATTCAATTCTTGATTCACTATGATAATTGCATAATCATAAGTGCCAATTAAGAAAATTAAATAGTAGAAAAAGGTTCTAAAAAATTCACATTTATTAGCCAAACCTTTGTATTTACAAGTCAAATTCAACAACTTATGTTTACAAGTCAAGCTTTCATATTTTACTTGGCGGGATATATCATTTTACAAGCTGTACTTATAAAAGTTACTCATCTAATCCTATCTGTAAGGGTTGGTTGGAGAGTTGGTTTTGGTCCTAGAATCTTAATCAATTTTGTCTCTCATATTTATTATTTTTTAAAAATTAATTTATCTAACTTATAAACTAATGTATAATTTGACCTTATACGAGAATATTCTAAGAAATCATGCAATATTTACTAGAATTAAATAATTTATTTAGCTTCTCTAATCTACTCATATTAAATAAATAGCTCTTAATTACATTAAGAAATTGGAAGTAATATAAAAAAAATTGAATTCCTTGAGATCTCTTTGTATTTAATTTTCTCATAGACTTGAAGTATTGAATTGAAGCGCAGTTCCTATTCTTGGTAGGTTGTAGTGATAGTGGGATATCATACCTTATGTTTTAATTAGTAGATGTGGGACTTAACATGCTCTAATAATGAAGGAATTGAAGAGACTTACGATGGAGTGTAGGCGAGATACTTCAGAAAGGGGAAGAGAGAGAAGAGCTTCTTTGGAAAGAACTCAAAGTTGCAGTGACCCAAATTGTTCATGAAATCGATATAAAACAAGTAACCATAAACAGAAGCAATGGAGGCAGTCTTTGTGAACAATGTTGCAAATTGTGGTATAGCGAATAGAGCAACATATGCCAAGACCTCAGCAAATGGATGAGCAACAGCTGTAAAATAATAGCAGTAATAACATCAATATGTAAAAGAAATAATAAATAAGAAATAGAGCGAATGTACACTCATGTCTCAAATTAATTTGATGATGGCGGACGTCTAAGAAAATCTTGGGGAAAGATGAATTGCAAATATCAATTCATACAACTTTAGATAAACTCAGTTGAAAATGATTGGGACTGACTTATGAAAATTAATCATTTGATTTGCAAATGAGACATTTGTATTTGTAACTATCTACGTATTTAGATATTTCCTCCAGAGTCTAATACAGGACCTACATAACTAATTTATAAAAATTAAGAAAATTAATTAAGTTTATTATTTGTTAAAAATGTGTTTAATCATTTGCACTGAAAATTATTCATTTATAAAAACCCTCTTCATATGTGAAGTCAATGAGTTTAGGAAAAAAAATTTATAATTTTTGAAGGCAAAGTGAATTGAAATCTCACATTTCCAGTTAGAAGTAAAATAAACTCTTCTACTAACTCTTATGTTTAGGCTAGAGGGAGTATCATCCTACAGCAAACTTTTTTAGACTTAACTATTTTTCATTATTTACAATTGAATAAGTACGCACACACAAACATGTCAATGAATCTAAGACCTTATCTAAGCATAGCGACACTGCCACTAGGTTAACTTGGCACTGATTTTATTATCATCAAATCGATATTTTGAAACCAATTGTCATTCTCCTAATAAATTATTGATCAATCCAGAACAAATATCAACTCTACCCCAACAACATAACATAAATGAAAAAGAAAATGAGAAAAACTATGAATGACGAGTATATATGATACCAGTAATAGGCTGGGTGACTATGGAAGAATGATGGTGAGAATGGTAGCGAGAATAAAGAAAATGGTGATGAAGTGCTCTGTGAAACCAATAATAAAGAAACTCCACAGGACCGGCATGTAATAAAGCTACGAGAACCACACCATCTGCTCTCCATACGGGTAAATGATTGGCAACCTCAGGAAGTATCATATATGCTAAGTACGTGATATGTCCAGTCAACAAAATATAGTCATCCCTGCATATATCATACATTCCAAACGAAGGCTAGATCAATACTTTTAACTTGACTATTTGTAGTTTTAGAGATATCATTGATTCTTAATTTTTAATTATATGGATCCTATTCACACATGAATGCAGAGGGTGCATTTAAAACGGGAAAAAAATAATGAATAACTATAACTGCAAAATTATTATTTTTGTCTTTTGATTCTATACAAGATTTTAACTTGGTTAATTTTATGATGTAACTTTTCAGTCTTTTAACCCTAATACCATTAGTCTCAACTGATGATTTTTTGCGCCGATTATTGTTATTTTCAAATTAAACTTAACACATCAAGATTTGAAAATGTTTTATCAATATTTAAAAGTTTAATGTTGAGTACTTTTTGTTAACAGTGTAAAGGTTGTACGACTAAATAAGTGCACAACTAAGTTTTTTTGATATCATAATTTGGTCATAAATTTGAATCTCACCTCCAATGGGACAGTTTCAAAGATAGAAATCGTTAATGTATGCTCTGCTTAGCTTTGTTAAAACCTAAAATTAAGTGGACCTTTTTATCTACTCCTCAGGTCTTAATTATAAGACCCAATTGACTTATTTGAGGAGATTAAAGAAGTAAGTTAAGTTGGTTATTTATAATAAATAAGTGTTGTCATTCCTAAAATATCTTTGCTAATTAAGTATATTGGCTAAAATTATCATTATTAGAAGGATTATCTTGGAAAAAAATACATAAATATAAGAGACAAAATGGATTGGGGTCTTATAATTAGGACCAAATAAAAAGTCAAATGGGATCTTATAATAAGGACTGGAGGAGTATTTATTTTTAAACATACGTACGCAGACCTTGTTCATCCCTTCAGCTTTGGCAAATGACATAAACTTACCTTTTTAAGAATATGCACAAGCATTCCTTAAAAATAATAAATTATACAGATATCTAATAAGTTGTTCTAAAATTACATAGACCCTTTTTTTTTTCCCTCAAGCTACTTCAACGGAGAATTGTGTGGTTTAAACTTATGGTAGCTTTGTGGAGTTCAGACTTTATTTGATTGAGCAGAGGTTCCTGCATTTTTTTTGGGACGGGGGATTAGACATGTATAATTCTTAAAAAAAAATTATGTAATTTTCGAAAAATTAAGGAAGTTATGTACAACTGTACAAGAATCTCCACAACCAACAAAATAAAATATTAATGTATATAGCAAGATGCACTTATTCAAAGATTACAATACAGCTAATTTTATTTTCTAAAACTAAATAAAATGTATTAGAATATACTAGCTCTAGTCGTTAATATAAGAGCTAGATAGGAATTAGATTTGGTCATAAATATAAAATCTTATTCTATTTTATCTCTCATCTGTTTTCAAAATATCTTTATTGATTGTTGATTGTAAGGGATTCCCATCAAAGGATAATTGATAATTCTAATCATCCAATGCAAATGACTGAAAAGGATGGTTTAAGAAGATCAATATATATTTATAACAAATAACGAATTTAACTAATTTTTTTAATATTCTCAAATTAGTTATTTAGCCTTTATATTAAACACAAGAATAGTATTTCAACTTTAATTTATGAAAAATTGTAACATCATGAGTAGTTTTTTTATAGGAACGAACCAGTTGCTTTCTCTGTCAACTTGTGAGAATTCAAGGCCTCTATCAATGATCCTGCTTTTGCCCTGAGCTGATCGATGGCGAGAAACAGATATCCAGATCTGGTTGTGAACCAACCTCGCCATTAACATTGGAAGTACGAGACAGTAAGCGAGGTCTCTCTCATGCGACGCTGTCACACAGTAAATGATGGTCTGAACCACCCATGGGGCCAGTAACACGTACTTCAATAATTTCCATCATCGTCCGTCGTCGTCATTATGATGAAACAAGAAAAGGGCAAACTTGTCAGCATTTTTTTCATTGTCATTCAACATACTACCTGCTCTAGTTCTCAGGATAAGAGCTAAATAAATAATTTGAAAAGATTACGTAAATTAATTAAGTTAGTTAATTATAACGAATGTCTTACATTTTCTAATCTTGTGTGTTGAAACTATCATTTAGTAAGAACTCCTTATAGGGATGTTTTAGAGAAAATATTATAAATTCCAAAGACAAAATTGATTAAAATTTTATATTTAGAATCAAATTTAATCTCTAACTATTTTTTATATTAAAAACTAGAATTAGTATGTTAGTTAGCTAGAAGTTTCTTATAATAAGGAGCTGAGAGAGTACATCACGATGGAAAATTTTAGCAAGCTAGGGGGGAAGAAAGAGTTACAGTATCATCAATGCAAAAAGTCGCAACGTTGCCAAAAAAAGAAAACAGAGCAGCAGCAACGACAACCACAGCGAATATATTCACGTAATTGAAAAGAAGGGAGCAACTTTTTCCTTTTTTGAACGCAAATCAAGGCTAAGTGATCAAGTATATTAACTATTAAGAAAATTAAATACAACTGAAAGGACGAGAAAAAAGGAATAGGGTGAAAAAAAGAAAGAAAGAAAGAAACTGCCGAAAATATTCCCATTGCAAAGTTCATTTTTCAAACGCATCTAAAATTTATTTAAAAGCTCAAGTGCAATCTCTATCCTTAGCAGGTATAATTCTTTTTCAATTACGTATAACATAACTTTAACTATGTATACATTTGCACACACATGAAGATTTATTGCACATAAGTGACATAACAAAAGTTATACTCGCTTAAACACCCAAATTTTTGGGTATCTTTGAGTAATGAATTTTGCGATGAGAGATTTTTCAGCAATTTTTCTGGGGGAAAAAAAAAAGTTAATAGGAGAGGCATAAGATAGCAAAACCTTAAAGCTCCCAAGAGGCTCCCATGGCCAATCTGTAAGTATGCCTGGTTGCGAAGCCATATCTTTCAAATCACAATCTCTTATGGCATAGCATGTCCTCCTAGCACACACATATATATAGCGCTTTGGTCATCTGCAGAGTAACTATATCATTTAATGCACACAAGTACGGTCAAATTATAGTCCTTATAATTTATTATAATTTTAATTCATTTTTTAAAGAGTTATATATCGTATCCTATGTATATTATCCATTGATTCTACCAACTCAGATACTACTCTGGGTCCTCATTGAAAGGCCTCTCATGTGCACACATATTAAGAAAAGAAGTAAAGGTTGTTGCTTGTATTTAATCTATCAAAAGTTTGTTGTCATTTCCATAAAATATCCCCTGACTGTTGACAGACTGTTGACATTTAAAGCTTGAAACTTTTCAGCACATAATGGTAGTTGGGGGAGGGGGGTACCTAATTTCGGTCAAAAATATAAGAGTTGGAAAAAAATTATTTTAATTGTAATCTATTTTATCCACCAAATTCACAAACTTTTTTTTTTAAAATATACTTATTGATTGTACATAGTAAGAGGTTTTCAACATGAGGTAATTCTAATACACATGACTACATAAAATGGTTTAGTAAAACAACACATATTAGTTATTAATTTTTTTAATATTCTAAAATCAGTTATCTAGCTCTTATATTAAAAATAAGATATAGTAATGTATAAATAAGATATAGATAAAAGAGAGAATCATGTCTTACTCTTATAAATAGAATCAAAACAAACTTAATAATTAGTTTCTACAATCAGGAGTGAGCGGAGTAATAATTCTTATAATTTTTCATGTGAAAATTGTATAGCTCTATATCTAATTATCAATATAGAATTCAATTTCGATATCTATGGCAAGCTGTATTGGTCACAAATAAAAAACAGTCTGTTTCATTACTACAAATCATCACCATGTAGTTAAAAATATTTTTCTGAATCTTTTTTAATTTTTTTAAATTGGGTTTTCAGCCTTGAAGTGTTATCTGGTGTCATGTTGATATTTGGATTAGGATCTCATATGATAAAACTTTAGCATGTAAAATATAGAAATAAGTTGACATAGATTTCAACTTATGTTAGAATTTTATGCGTACAAAATGATTACTTGTTGGTAAACTTAAAGTTCAGGAGGCATACCTCTAAATACATTTGGCAGCGCTAGAATATAATACTTCCTTCAATTTTTAATAAACGAGTTAGTTGATAGTTAGATTTTGTCTTAAATATGAGACTTCAATCCACTTTATCTCCTTTCTTTTTCCAAATATCCATATTAATGGCAACCGGTTCTTATCAAGAGATAATTCTAATAATTCAATGTATATGATTGAAGAGGATATTTGTGACAGACAACCAACTTAACTAATTTTTTTAATATTTTCAAATGATTTATTTAACTATTATACTAAGAGCAAGAGCTAGTATAATAGTATTGATCTTTGGATGTTTAAACGGCTAACGTAATTTCACCCTAAACAATTTTTCTTTCTCAGATGTTACTCCCTCCCTCCCTAGCCCCTACCTCCGCCCCCCCCCCCCCCCCCGGCACCATAACTAGTCCCGACCTATTTATAACAGCCTTTTCAAAGCTTCGGGAAGAACTAAAACATGTTCCTAGACATGCCTCTAGTATATTATTATAAAAAGCGTTTAAAGTACAATAAAAGCATTTTAGGTAATTAAATCTCTTCCTTAAACTTAATAGTAATTCCTCCAAGTTTTAAAGTACAAAAAAGGAAACAAGGCAAACACTGAAAGAAACAAAACGATGAAAGACGGAAGGGAGCATAATTTCAAAATGAATGCTGAAGAAAGCCGTTATTAGAAATAAAGTCAAACTGTGTTTTACATCATTGTATTTGTAGCTCTCAACATCCTCCATAAACAAAGAAGATGAAAGCGTACTAAACGCCTCATAAAAAATCGGCTGAAACAGGGACTGCCCCAGTTCTAACCATACACGTTCGGGCGATTGCTCTTATTAGTTGCACAATTTAACGAATGTACCTCCTCCCGCCCTATTTATGAGACTGAAAGAGATTTTTTTTTTAATCTTATCTATAAATCATTTTATTAAATTTTTAATATAAATATATTATTTTGTCATTTATTTATTATAGTATACTCAACTGGTCCTATTTATAAGCCATTTTAGTAAATTTTTAATATGAATGTACTATTTAGTCTTTTATTTATTATAGGAAAGATTGTTCTTTTCTTAAAGATGTATATATTAAATAAAAGTAAAGTTAAAAAGTTATATTTTAATGAAAAATTAATATGGTTTAAAGTTTTTCTTAGTATATGTGAAACATATCTCGAAAGTGCCTTATAAATGGAAACAAAGGAATAGATACTATAGTTTTTTCAAAGATATATATATTAAATAAGGATAAAATTTAAAAGTTGTTATATTTTAATAAAAAGTTAATGTAGTTTAAGATTTTTTTTAGTTTGTGTGAAACATGTTGAAAGTACCTTAACTTATAAATAGAACTAAAAGAGTATATATGTAGTTTTTTTTTTAAAGTGTATATATATATATATATTTTTAGATAGGCATAGATATCTTTCTATTGGAAGCAATCCCATTCGAGATACTGTCAGACACTAAATATTAGCATAAATGTATATATATTAAATAAAGATAAAATTGAAGAGTTGTGTATTTTAATGAAAAGCTAATGCAAGTTTTTTTTTTAATTTACGTGAAATATGTTAGAAGTGACAAGTAAATAGAAACAAAAAGAATAATAATTTTTCTATTATTAGCCAAAATCAAAAAGATATTTTTTATTTTATAAATTAGTAGTCCCTAGCTAGTTATATATGACCTTTCTTTTTTTTATGGACCAAAGTAAATATGCCCTTCCCATAAATGAGAACGTTAGTAGCTAAGACGTGGATATATAGTTCGTGTACGGCTCATGAGGCTCTCACTTAATTCTGTCGGTACATTTTGGTATGTTGTCATCTTCATTTATTGAGGATTATATATATTTACAGTTGGCTGCCACAAAATATGAAGCACGTTTTAATCGTAGAATGGCTGAGACAGCTGTAGAAAACCAAATTGATGAGGCAATAATCTGATAATAAAATTCTGGGACGGATGACGGTTTGGGAAGAGGGGGCATTTATTAACAAAAATATCTATTCTCTTTTTTTTTTTTATAAGACACAATTAATCAAATCATGTTGTTTGAAATGTTAGTTAAAATGAGTTAAGCACTATAAATGTAACATCTCGTTTTTTTTTTAATTTAAAGAGTTAATTGTGATATAAGGTATATATTTAAAGAGTATGTAATAAATTTATTCTACATATCAATAAGATACTAGAAAGGATGTAAACGAATATCTAATACAATAACTCATTGAAATGATTATCTTAGATATATATGTGGGTGGATATTATCTTCAGATTGGTTTAAATAATATTGGGTAAATAATTATTAGAAAAGCTTTTAATATTTGGAAAGATTGAAAAAAATGATTTAGATAATATTTGAATGTAATCAGATTTTTAATACTTGGATGCCTTAAAATAAATACAACTCAATTTTATTTTTAGAAAGTAAATACGATATGTTTAAAATAATATAAAACAATTATTTTGAACGATTTAAAGCAAACCTATAGATGTGTGCATATACATATACTACCTGGGGTCCTTAATATAAAAGTTTGTTAGCTAATTTGAGTATATTAATAAAATTTGTTAAATTAGTTATTTGTAGCAAATACGTGTTGTCCTCCCTAAAATACCCTTGCTAATAATGTGTATTGAATAGAATTACCATTTGATAAAATATTTAACATGTGCAACTACTACAAGGACTACTTTGAAAAACGTGGATAAATATGAGAGACAAGGTGAATTGAGGTCTTACATTTAGAACCAAATTGAAAGTCAAACTAGCTCTTATATTAATAACTAGACTAGATAGTATATATCTTTTTCACTTTCTCACGTCAGTGCCACCGCCTTTCCTCTTATTTCCATCCTTGCTTTCTCTCTCCCCTTTTTTCCATCTCCTCTGCTGCGTCTTCTTCCCATCTTCTTCCCATCAACATATGCTCACCAATTAATTTTCCTCTCATCCATTTTCTCCCTCCATCTCCATCAAATAAACATATATAATGCCCTGTCAGCCTCAATGAACCAAATCCCTGAGGGCACGTTGTCACATAGGCCATTGGCTGACACGCACAATACATATATTTGTGTGTCACCTCCTTGCACCTTCTTATGCCCTGCCGCATCACCGTCAACGCACATACAGATATATTAAAGTCCTCCTCTTCATCTTTGAACATATATACATAATGTAATTTCTCTGTTCAATTATAATACGATGTCCAAATATAGACATAAATTACCACACACAAATATATGTATATATCTTTATATAAGGCCAAATTTTGGAGAATAGCTTTAAAGTTATAAGTAGTTTGGAGTGGTTTAGGGTAACTCTAGAATAATTTTTTGGGATATATATTAATATATGTTATGTGTACGATTTTGGAGTAACTTTGTTGTAATTATTTATAAGAGTAACAAGTAATTTTGGAATTTTTTTTTATATACATGTGAACCGCATGTGATTCTATTATTGTTCTCTTAATTTAATACTCAATAATTATATAAATATATCTTTATATGCATAATCTAATTTAATGCTTGTTTTATTTTATTCACGATTTATAATGTGGATAAACATATTAATTCATATTAACAATAGTTAATGTTCTTAGTAATTATAATAATTAGATCATAATACTATTATAATCGTTTATACTATTAGTTTTGAATTTCTCTACATATGTGAGCTGCATTAAAAAATGTGTGTATGTTAGTTAGAACTCTTTTATGCCTTGGTTTTAAACTTTTCAAACATGCTTTTGTGTAATTTAAATCGTTTATAATTTTCTTGAAGCTTTAGTTTGCTATCAAATATATTTTTAAGAACTCGATCAATTGGTATTCTGGGTAAGTTTGGTTGGTGTTTTTTTTTTTTTTTTAAAAAAAAGGCAGAAGTCTCATGAAAGATGATATACAGTAAAAAAAAAAAACACGTCCCTTCAAACTTGCTAATTGCACTGGAGAGTCCCAAAAGGACTCGAGTGCATTAATGAAAAAGATGAGTTGACACATATGCCCCTGTTAAAATACACACAACACTTGCAGAATTGATTTCTCATGTCTTCTCTCTTGAGTTCCTTCAAGAGAAAGAGAAGCTTGCTGCAAAGGAAGCAAAGTTGCGGAGTATCCTCCCTATCATAATTAGTCAAGTCAAAGCACATTCTTTCTTAAATTTTTGCAACCACAACTCTTTCTTAAATATTTTCAAAACAAAAATTACCCGTTAAACCTGTTATAAATTAAAGATTAGATTTTAAGGGAGTCAAATAAAATAAAAAAAAGACCTTTACCCCGCTTGTCAAATCACGTGTGATGGATTGGACCTCAAGCAAGTTAAAACTATTAAAACTTAAAAAAAAATTCACAATCATAAATTTAAAAGACAAAAGTGAAATGAAATTGGGAGAATCCATAAAAAATACTTTTAAATTTCAAAATTCTAAATTAGTCTTGTTCACTGTACTTTAATAGCAATCTACAACATTTGAAAATCAAATGACAACACATTTTCCATAATCTATTTTATCCACCAAATTCACAAACTTTTTTTTTAAAATATACTTATTGATTGTACATAGTAAGAGGTTTTCAACATGAGGTAATTCTAATACACATGACTACATAAAATGTTTTAGTAAAACAACACATATTAGTTATTAATTTTTTTAATATTTTAAAATCAGTTATCTAGCTCTTATATTAAAAATAAGATACAGTAATGTATAAATAAGATATAGATAAAAGAGAGAATCATGTCTTACTCTTATAAATAGAATCAAAACAAACTTAATAATTAGTTTCTACAATCAGGAGTGAGCGGAGTAATAATTCTTATAATTTTTCATGTGAAAATTGTATAGCTCTATATCTAATTATCAATATAGAATTCAATTTCGATATCTATGGCAAGCTGTATTGGTCACAAATAAAAAACAGTCTGTTTCATTACTACAAATCATCACCATGTAGTTAAAAATATTTTTCTGAATCTTTTTTAATTTTTTTAAATTGGGTTTTCAGCCTTGAAGTGTTATCTGGTGTCATGTTGATATTTGGATTAGGATCTCATATGATAAAACTTTAGCATGTAAAATATAGAAATAAGTTGACATAGATTTCAACTTATGTTAGAATTTTATGCGTACAAAATGATTACTTGTTGGTAAACTTAAAGTTCAGGAGGCATACCTCTAAATACATTTGGCAGCGCTAGAATATAATACTTCCTTCAATTTTTAATAAACGAGTTAGTTGATAGTTAGATTTTGTCTTAAATATGAGATTTCAATCCACTTTATCTCCTTTCTTTTTCCAAATATCCATATTAATGGCAACCGGTTCTTATCAAGAGATAATTCTAATAATTCAATGTATATGATTGAAGAGGATATTTGTGACAGACAACCAACTTAACTAATTTTTTTAATATTTTCAAATGATTTATTTAACTATTATACTAAGAGCAAGAGCTAGTATAATAGTATTGATCTTTGGATGTTTAAACGGCTAACGTAATTTCACCCTAAACAATTTTTCTTTCTTAGATGTTACTCCCTCCCTCCCTAGCCCCTACCTCCCCCCCCCCCCCCCCCCGGCACCATAACTAGTCCCGACCTATTTATAACAGCCTTTTCAAAGCTTCGGGAAGAACTAAAACATGTTCCTAGACATGCCTCTAGTATATTATTATAAAAAGCGTTTAAAGTACAATAAAAGCATTTTAGGTAATTAAATCTCTTCCTTAAACTTAATAGTAATTCCTCCAAGTTTTAAAGTACAAAAAAGGAAACAAGGCAAACACTGAAAGAAACAAAACGATGAAAGACGGAAGGGAGCATAATTTCAAAATGAATGCTGAAGAAAGCCGTTATTAGAAATAAAGTCAAACTGTGTTTTACATCATTGTATTTGTAGCTCTCAACATCCTCCATAAACAAAGAAGATGAAAGCGTACTAAACGCCTCATAAAAAATCGGCTGAAACAGGGACTGCCCCAGTTCTAACCATACACGTTCGGGCGATTGCTCTTATTAGTTGCACAATTTAACGAATGTACCTCCTCCCGCCCTATTTATGAGACTGAAAGAGATTTTTTTTTAATCTTATCTATAAATCATTTTATTAAATTTTTAATATAAATATACTATTTTGTCATTTATTTATTATAGTGTACTCAACTGGTCCTATTTATAAGCCATTTTAGTAAATTTTTAATATGAATGTACTATTTAGTCTTTTATTTATTATAGGGAAGATTGTTCTTTTCTTAAAGATGTATATATTAAATAAAAGTAAAGTTAAAAAGTTATATTTTAATGAAAAATTAATATGGTTTAAAGTTTTTCTTAGTATATGTGAAACATATCTCGAAAGTGCCTTATAAATGAAAACAAAGGAATAGATACTATAGTTTTTTCAAAGATATATATATTAAATAAGGATAAAATTTAAAAGTTGTTATATTTTAATAAAAAGTTAATGTAGTTTAAGATTCTTTTTAGTTTGTGTGAAACATGTTGAAAGTACCTTAACTTATAAATAGAACTAAAAGAGTATATATGTAGTTTTTTTTTTAAAGTGTATATATATATATATATTTTTAGATAGGCATAGATATCTTTCTATTGGAAGCAATCCCATTCGAGATACTGTCAGACACTAAATATTAGCATAAATGTATATATATTAAATAAAGATAAAATTGAAGAGTTGTGTATTTTAATGAAAAGCTAATGCAAGTTTTTTTCTTAATTTGCGTGAAATATGTTAAAGTGACAAGTAAATAGAAACAAAAAGAATAATAATTTTTCTATTATTAGCCAAAATCAAAAAGATATTTTTTATTTTATAAATTAGTAGTCCCTAGCTAGTTATATATGACCTTTCTTTTTTTTATGGACCAAAGTAAATATGCCCTTCCCATAAATGAGAACGTTAGTAGCTAAGACGTGGATATATAGTTCGTGTACGGCTCATGAGGCTCTCACTTAATTCTGTCGGTACATTTTGGTATGTTGCCATCTTCATCATTTATTGAGGATTATATATATTTACAGTTGGCTGCCACAAAATATGAAGCACGTTTTAATCGTAGAATGGCTGAGACAGCTGTAGAAAACCAAATTGATGAGGCAATAATCTGATAATAAAATTCTGGGACGGATGACGGTTTGGGAAGAGGGGGCATTTATTAACAAAAATATCTATTCTCTTTTTTTTTTTTTATAAGACACAATTAATCAAATCATGTTGTTTGAAATGTTAGTTAAAATGAGTTAAGCACTATAAATGTAACATCTCGTTTTTTTTTTAATTTAAAGAGTTAATTGTGATATAAGGTATATATTTAAAGAGTATGTAATAAATTTA
This sequence comes from Neltuma alba, assembly GCF_004799145.2. Classification (NCBI taxonomy): domain Eukaryota; kingdom Viridiplantae; phylum Streptophyta; class Magnoliopsida; order Fabales; family Fabaceae; genus Neltuma; species Neltuma alba. The sequence continues at coordinate 875,351 of NW_021633509.1, forward strand.
TTCTACATATCAATAAGATACTAGAAAGGATGTAAACGAATATCTAATACAATAACTCATTGAAATGATTATCTTAGATATATATGTGGGTGGATATTATCTTCAGATTGGTTTAAATAATATTGGGTAAATAATTATTAGAAAAGCTTTTAATATTTGGAAAGATTGAAAAAAATGATTTAGATAATATTTGAATGTAATCAGATTTTTAATACTTGGATGCCTTAAAATAAATACAACTCAATTTTATTTTTAGAAAGTAAATACGATATGTTTAAAATAATATAAAACAATTATTTTGAACGATTTAAAGCAAACCTATAGATGTGTGCATATACATATACTACCTGGGTCCTTAATATAAAAGTTTGTTAGCTAATTTGAGTATATTAAGAAAATTTGTTAAATTAGTTATTTGTAGCAAATACGTGTTGTCCTCCCTAAAATACCCTTGCTAATAATGTGTATTGAATAGAATTACCATTTGATAAAATATTTAACATGTGCAACTACTACAAGGACTACTTTGAAAAACGTGGATAAATATGAGAGACAAGGTGAATTGAGGTCTTACATTTAGAACCAAATTGAAAGTCAAACTAGCTCTTATATTAATAACTAGACTAGATAGTATATATCTTTTTCACTTTCTCACGTCAGTGCCACCGCCTTTCCTCTTATTTCCATCCTTGCTTTCTCTCTCCCCTTTTTTCCATCTCCTCTGCTGCGTCTTCTTCCCATCTTCTTCCCATCAACATATGCTCACCAATTAATTTTCCTCTCATCCATTTTCTCCCTCCATCTCCATCAAATAAACATATATAATGCCTCGTCAGCCTCAATGAACCAAATCCCTGAGGGCACGTTGTCACATAGGCCATTGGCTGACACGCACAATACATATATTTGTGTGTCACCTCCTTGCACCTTCTTATGCCCTGCCGCATCACCGTCAACGGACATACAGATATATTAAACTCCTCCTCTTCATCTTTGAACATATATACATAATGTAATTTCTCTGTTCAATTATAATACGATGTCCAAATATATACATAAATTACCACACACAAATATATGTATATATCTTTATATAAGGCCAAATTTTGGAGAATAGCTTTAAAGTTATAAGTAGTTTGGAGTGGTTTTAGGGTAACTCTAGAATAATTTTTGGGATATATATTAATATATGTTATGTGTACGATTTTGGAGTAACTTTGTTGTAATTATTTATAAGAGTAACAAGTAATTTTGGAATTTTTTTTATATACATGTGAACTGCATGTGATTCTATTATGGTTCTCTTAATTTAATACTCAATAATTATATAAATATATCTTTATATGCATAATCTAATTTAATGCTTGTTTTATTTTATTCACGATTTATAATGTGGATAAACATATTAATTCATATTAACAATAGTTAATGTTCTTAGTAATTATAATAATTAGATCATAATGCTATTATAATCGTTTATACTATTAGTTTTGAATTTCTCTACATATGTGAGCTGCATTAAAAAATGTGTGTATGTTAGTTAGAACTCTTTTATGCCTTGGTTTTAAACTTTTCAAACATGCTTGTGTGTAATTTAAATCGTTTATAATTTTCTTGAAGCTCTAGTTTGCTATCAAATATATTTTTAAGAACTCGATCAATTGGTATTCTGGGTAAGTTTGGTTGGTGTTTTTTTTTTTAAAAAAAAGGCAGAAGTCTCATGAAAGATGATATACAGTAAAAAAAAAAAAAAAAAAACGTCCCTTCAAACTTGCTAATTGCACTAGAGAGTCCCAAAAGGACTTGAGTGCATTAATGAAAAAGATGAGTTCACACATATGCCCCTGTTAAAATACACAACACTTGCAGAATTGATTTCTCATGTCTTCTCTCTTGAGTTCCTTCAAGAGAAAGAGAAGCTTGCTGCAAAGGAAGCAAAGTTGCGGAGTATCCTCCCTATCATAATTAGTCAAGTCAAAGCACATTCTTTCTTAAATTTTTGCACCCACAACTCTTTCTTAAATATTTTCAAAACAAAAATTACCCGTTAAACCTGTTATAAATTAAAGATTAGATTTTAAGGGAGTCAAATATTAAAAAAAAAAAAAAAAAAAGACCTTTACCCCGCTTGTCAAATCACGTGTGATGGATTGGACCTCAAGCAAGTTAAAACTATTAAAACTTTAAAAAAAATTCACAATCATAAATTTAAAAGACAAAAGTGAAATGAAATTGGGAGAATCCATAAAAAAATATTTTTAAATTTCAAAATTCTAAATTAGTCTTATTCACTGTACTTTAATCAGTGTAAAAAAAACCGGACCGGACCAGCCGGTTCAACCGATAAACCGATGAACCGGTCAGTGGTCTGGTCTGGTTCATAAGCTAAACCGGGGACCAGTTCAAACCGGATTGAACCGGTCAAACCGGTGTGAACGTGTGAAAACCGGTAAAAACCAGTATGAGCCGGTAATGAACCGATTTAAATAAATATATTGATATTTATACTATTTTTTCTCATTTAACTCCTAATATCTCAATTATTATAGATTTAAATGAATTTTGATGATGAGTTTGGCATCAATAACTATTAATTTTAGTTATTGAAAAATTATAAAGATCAAAATTCTCAATATTGTTGTACTTTATTATTATTACAATCAAATTCTTATTGTATTTCTTTATATTTTGTTATTAGTAATTATTAGTATTGTTATATTTTGTCATTTTTAATTAAATTATATTATTTTAATATGACCGGTTTAATCCCGAGTTAACCTCGGTCTGACCCATTAACCCTTGAACCACTACCTCAACCGGTTTAGTGTCCGGTCCGGTTTTTTGTTCATTGACTTTAATAGCAATCTACAACATTTGAAAATCAAATAACAACATATTTTCCGTAATCATTCTTGATTTGAGATTTTAAAAATTTAGAAGTATTTTTTTAGATTTTTTTTCACTAAAATTTTACCTTTAAAAAATAACTCCTTAATTAGCTCACTTTGGATTAGATTAGCGGAAGTATGACCCTCCCTCCAATACTGCTTATTCTCATTCAGTTAATGTCATTCATCAGGACATTGTTCACCTACTTAGAAGTTTCTCCTTTTATTTCGTCAAAGTTTCTCCTTCCATTGATTTAGTTCTTTAGGTTTTTAAATTCCTATCCTATTTCCTTTTCCTATGTAACGTTTTAAAATCCACTTTCATTAATGAATTTTGATCACTTATCACTATAGCCTTGTTTATTCATTTAAAAAAATGTATAAAAAAAATCATATACTAAAATCAGAGAAGGTTGAGGGTTTGCATAGATGTACATCCGCCTCCAAACAAACAAGTGATTAATAGTATCCTATGATCAACAGTATAAAAACAAAAATCACTAAATTATCCCAAAAACAAAGAATATGAAGTAATCCATAATCAATCTCTATTAGCTATATAATACAAGGTGATTGAGACAGACACCAAGATCATCGTGCCCATGAGACCGAGTCAATTTCATCTCTAGCTGCTTTGTACAGTTCAAGCCTTTTAGAACATTGGTGTCTCCTCTCCATTAATGCTGGGTCTTCATCTAACAATTGTGAAAGCTGCTTACCCTGGAAAAGAAGAGCGGGGAAAAAAAGAGTAAAAACGGTGAATCCCCGACAAGCATAAAAACCAACTGAATCACATCAATGAAATGCCTTAAATAATTAACAGAGACAGTTAACCAATACAATGCACAGAAGACAGCAAGGCAAATGTCAATCTCATAGTTGTAATTCAATCTTCAAGAGTATTTTGCCTATCCATTGGGTTATAAAATTTCATTAATTTAAAAAAAATGATAAATCAAAATTTGCGATGGCAACTGGAAATAAGATAGTCAGTGGTTTTAGAGTACTCACTTAACAGCAAGAATCAACGTGTGTGTGTGTGTTTTTTGCTACCAAGAATCAATATCTCTAAATAATGTTCTGCTCTTGCTCAACCTACTCAACCCTTATTTAGAAATTTCCCACAAGTTCAGCTTTGTATCTTAGTTTCCAATAACGTTAAACAGCACGCAAGATTGACAGACAGGTAAATAAATAGGGTTATAGGGGGGCACGTATGTGTCTCTGAGAGAGAGAGAGAGAGAGAGAGAGAGAGTACCTCTTTCTTCCCTATTTGTATGTAGAAATGGTTTAGCAAGGAATGTTTCGCTTCTCTGACCTGACAATAAACAACAGCCTTCGGAATGGTGTTCCTGAGGGTATCTGCCACCAAACCTATGTAGGATGACACGTTTGATGCAATCCTCCGGAAGTGGCCCTCTGAGTAACGATCCACAGTTGTTGCAGCAGGAGTATTTCCGCTTCCAGTTTTCTCAATTTCTTGGGGAAGTCTCCGGAAGAAATCTGCAGTCAGGTAAGACGCTTCCATGTCAACAAGCCGAATTGTACACTTCTTACTCTCTTCACGGAATCTTTCTAAAGCCTCATTTGCAGCTGCAGCTATTTCAGCTTGAACAGTTGGAAAACGCTTCAGTTCCTGTTTAGATTATCACAAGTATTAGTATTATTCTAGACTAGATTGCTCTAGCTTGGTAAGAAAAGTAACAAGTAAGAAACATCCCTAATATTTACCTGAGTTTCAGCTATTGATTTTCTCACAAGTTCTTTCAAGACAAAGTGAACCTGCATCAAAGAGAAAGAGTCAATCTTCTATGAATGGTAATGAGAAAAAGATTACAACCAGGACTACCTACAGCATCAACTGAAGCCTCAGCTGGGCCTCTAAAGTAATTGAGAGACCCCTCAATCAAGCGCCGATAACCTTGCTCCGGGGCAATTAAGTGAGGCTGATAACCATCAGCCTCTGATACCACCCTCCTTACATTCTGAATAGAAAGATGCCGGTCAAATGGGAGCTTCCGTAAAGCAGCAGGCAGCTGATTGTCGAAGACATTATATATCCTATCTCCTCCTGGTCGCCTATGACGATTAAAAGGAGAGGCACATATGATGATTAAAAGGAGAGGCACATCAAGTAACCAATGAGACTGATTAGCTAATTTTCAGTAATAACTACTTGACTTCTAAACATTCGTTTCAGATTGATTAACCACCTGGAAGTACAGTACTGTGTGGCATTATACAGTAGTTTTCTAGAATAGAACTATTTCAATGCTAGCCTGCTTATCCCTCAACTAACATGCTCAAATGATTTTACTTGTTAAGGGGACAAAAAATAGGGGTAGAAATGGTTAAATTGCAATCTTCAGATGCTACCCAAAAATTCAAACAATATTAAGGAAGCAATATGAAAGTGTAGTAGAAAATGAAAGTTCATATATTACCCGCCATCTAAATGCTCCTTGAATATCCGGTCAAATGCTCGGCAAAGTTCCAGTATGGTGTATAATTGAGCCTAAAACAGAAGTCATACTTCAACAAAAATTCAAAAGACATCTTTAAAAAGGAATGATACACTTTTCAATCATAATAAAAGAAAACTACTCACCCCAGCATCAAGCGCAATAGGTCTCCCAAGATGATCCATCTCTGACTCAAGTTCGTCAATGCTTTTGTTTATCAGAGATGTTATACTAGGTATCCGTGCCCTGATTGCCGACTCCAATTGCTGCAGAGGAGCTCATAGTTAAAATCATACTCCCTTAAAAAAAAAAAAAAAAAAGGAAAGAAACAAGAAGACGAAGAAGAAGAAGAAGAATATTTTCCACAGAGACCAACCTGTGATAGAAGTTTTGCAAGGTACTCTGAACCCATTTTACTGGCCAAGTGCCCATAGTCAGGACTGGTGGCAAAGTACTCACGCTCCTTGCGTCTAGCAGCAATCATATCAACATTTTTATTGATATCTGCTTGGGATCGATTCACAATACCAACCCAAGGATGTTGCAATCGGTAAGATCTTCCTTCTAGGACCTTGAAGAAATAAATGCAATATAGGAATAAGCAACTATATGACCACATAGGCATGCTTCAAACTAAAACATGTACAGGATATCAATCATAAAGAGAGGAAAGCATCAAGAAAGAGAGATTACTTCCAATGCATTTGTTCCTTTATCCATCAGATCCAATTTTGTCAGCACCCCAAATGTCCGTTCACCTACCAGAGTACCATAAAATTTTCAGCGACAGACAGTGACTCTAGTAAGGCCAGGCCATATATGAACAAGACAAGGAAAAATACCTGTGGGATCCACTTCCCTGGAAAGTTTAATAGCATCAGAAGTTGCTATGTCTTGATTGGCTGGAGATATTGCTAGTATAATGCAATTAGGCTGCCAAAAGCATAAAATTATAATGCAGATGTGAAAAGTTGAAAATCAAGAGTAATACTACCAAACCAATTTATTATTAAAAGATCATCGAACAAAGTAAACATCAACCAGAGGAACATAAAGGGATGTCGTATTATAATTGATAGCATACAATGTTAACCACAACAGGCAACGCGAAATACCAGTAAAAGCTATCAGGCCATCACAATATCACAAGTAAGCTTCTCCCAAAGTCTTTTGAACAAAAACAAACACGAAAATAAAAAAGTATGCGTTATTATTCAATTAATTAATTAAGTTGCATACATTAGTCGTTCATGTTAACTGTAAAACACTTCGTTCTTTATCTAATTGCTTGAAAGGAAAAAAAAATTAATTGGAATGGGCTAACTGTAGAAGATCCTATCATGCAAAGTTCTATAATTTATTTGATCCCAATGAGGCAAAGAGAATGCAATTATGGTGTTGTTATCAGATAGGTCATTAATGTTCACAGCATAGGGATATTGTCCTTTTACCTTCTCAACATAAGATCTAACCATCATTTCAATGTCTTCAACAATAGTATCTGGCTGTCCTTCTGAAAATGACAATACAATTGCTAAACACAATGCAAGATAACATATATCTTTCGTCCAAACAATTAATGTATCATTAGAAATTAAATTAAATTCATAACATACCTACAGCAACTTTGGTCAAACCCGGTAAATCAATCAAGGTTAGGTTGACAACTGTTCAAGTAAATAGGAGAAAGACAAGACATTAGAAGTTTACACTAATAATGCATCGATATATAAATAACATAGAACGACTACTCTTATTTTAAGCCATAAGCTATGCTTTAAGGAATATAAATTGCCACACGCTTAGAAAATTAGTAAAACGAAAAAAGTTTACATAAAAAAACTACATTAAAAATCATAAACAAAATAAAACCACAGACAACTGTTGTTCTTATAACCTGAAATATAGTGAATTTATAGGGGAAATTACTGTAGATGTGAGTTCAGCTGCAACGAAGATACATGGTGCACCAACCTAAAAAATAGAGGACAACGTCCTAGGGTTGCAAATGCTTATCGATTGAAAAGCAAGCAAACTGCTAGTGAACTAGCATTTGCATAAGCCGACAAAGGCTTCTAGAGGAAGAGGCAAGAGAACAGAAGCAGAAAAGAAAAGAAACATCAAGGAACATTTGGAAAACTAGTATTGAAACTGGACAAATAATTCTGAGCCAAGTAACAACCACACCAGGCGTTATGCATTCAGAATAATCATTATATTCATCAATTTAGTTAGGAACTCAGGAATAGGAATCTAAACAAGCAATTAGTTCCACTCACTCTAGTAATAGATAACCCATGAGGGTTTGAATGAGGATCAGTAAACACCTCATGAGTCTGGTTATAAAATATTGTGGACTAGTGAAATTTGTTAGTGGAGGCTTTCCCATATTATATTGCATTTACTCTCCGAATTATTCCCCAATCCACAGGTTTTACATTTGTGATGAATTTTGCATATTTCAGGAGTAATATTTATATGAAAAATCATATTTTTGTGTCGCTTTTGTTTTAACTAGATTCTACTCACTTTACTTTAGATGCAGATCAGAAGATCCACGTAACTGATTCTTCTAATTCTTCAAAATGCCTTTCATGATACAAATGATTTGTCATCAGTTATGAATGCCAGGAACTCATAATGCCTTAGCTCCTCATGAGCATCAAATGTCTCGTAAGCTTGGAATCTACTATCTAGCAGGCATTTCTATGTCAGGTAGCTAGATTCATGCGGAGTAGGCCCTTGGGAATTTTCTAAAATCCTAGGGTTTGTCTGAGCAGATTAGGAGGATTTCTTTCAGCACAATGCACAAGGACTCGGCAGAGGAAAGCAGGATAAATGATGTCTTAAGACGGAATGCAATGCCATAATTTTCCCCCCAATTCTCATGCAGAGAATTTGTATCTTTAACTTTGCAAAATGCAAATGTGGGCTTCCATATGAAGTTCAGCAAAAAGTTGCTTTAAGGGCCTTCCAGCTTAGACTGGCAAGAGGATATGTCATAGACTGTACTGATAAGTTTTTCTAATGATTCTTCCTCCATTTTATTTTGGTCGCGTATAATCTCTGTATTCTGTTGTCACTCCATTTAATAATCATTTTCCTTAGGCCAAAAAAGTCATTTAAAGAAAAAGAGAACATGCATACTAAAATGATGATAAGGTTCTCCTTTATAAAATACTAAAAAATTGGACACATCAGACAACAACTAGTTGTCTGCCAAGAGAACATGCATACTAAAATGATAATAAGGTTCTCCTTTATAAAATACTACAACATTGGACACATCAGATAACAACTAGTTGTCTGCAAGAAAATGATAGATATTTATAATCTAGCATTAAGGACCTCAAAGAACCGAAGCTCACCATTTGGAGAATAGATGCTAAGATGAATCGGAATAGGAGATATTTGTTTGCTCTTTCCAGTGACTCTGTCAGTTTCATCCTGAATTTCCTTGCGAACCAGGGCTGCACCAGACCATAGAATATGCATCAGTATTAGCAACATTTGTATCTTCAGCTACGAGAAAATATGAAAATCAACTGCATAAAATCATCAACTAAACCAATCAACATGAGATATAATCAATAGTCACAAAAATATATATATAATATAATCAATAGAGACCCACACTATTTAAAAGCTATGAACAAAACAACTTTGCTCAAGTTCCATGCAACCTTTCTTATTCTTTCAATTTTTCTGTACACATTTCCCGAGTATAATCTTTGATAAGCATTGAAGTCGATATTGCTCATGTGCATTGCACAGAAAGCTATCTAGGTACAGGGGAAACATGATGCTCCAGTAAAAATAGTCGGCAGAGTCAATACACGCACATGTGCCCAATACACAAGCATAAAAATTTGCAACCAACTAAACGGACATGCAGCTTCATCAGAACCAGAAAGAGGCAGAGGCAGATAATGCAGGTATATAGCTCATTAAAAAACTCAAGAAGGCCAAGCAAGGTAAGGGTGGCCCTCATGTAGAAATCTCATAACCCCAACCGCACATTTCTTTCTTCTTTTTTTTTTTTTGGGGGGGGGGGGAGACGTGGGGAGCTCCTTACGAACAATAATCAAATCATAGGAATAAAATGCTTGAGGTCTCTAGATTGCTATTTATCAGCACAAAAAATAAAAATAAAAATAAACAAGTTTAATAAATAAATTTATTAAAATTTTGAACCAGCATACGTGGTCAACCGCACAGGCCCAACCTTTATAAGCTCCTAAAAATTTGTTGTTATGAAATACAATGCAATCTGTGACATGATAGAAAGCAAAGGTTCACAAACAAAGTTGCTTAGTGAATTTATGAACAACCTAAGATTGGGATGGACATCCCCAAATTGAAATTTTATAGCAAAATTCGATTTCACAAAAGCATTGGTATCATAATCATAATCATAAATCATAAATATAATAAAAAATAAGGGCATTACGTGTAGCAGTACAGTTAACAGTTAAGTATACGACTACGCTTATTACTAACTGTAAAATCTTCTTACAAAAGAGACGAGATACAATCAAATATATTGTCTGCAGACCCAGAAACACGAACAGGATTACAACTCTGTTAATAGAAACCAAACATTCCCCCCCCCCCCAATAAGTTGTGAATATGCATGCACATTACAATACTCCTCATAATTATCATGAATGCGGAAGTGAAAAGAACACAGTATCAAAAACACGTACAAAAGTCGGAGAACTTTCTCCTTGGCAGGTGAAGGAATTCGGCATATTCTTGCGATCCTTCGTCCGTCTTATGAAGCTGCAGCACCAAAGGACGTCTCGTCACAATCCCTGCAATTAACATACAAGCATCGTAAGAAAGAAACGAATTTCCATCAAATTGAGACCAAGAAATGAGGGCTTAAAAGAAAAGAGAGGGAAAACCGAACCTGACCCTCTGGGAAGGAAGTCACGACCAACAATACTCTCCAAAACGGAAGACTTCCCGGAACTCTGTTCGGCGTTTCGAAGAAAACAAAAGAAAAATTAAGAACCCAGCTAGCCAGAAGCAAAATTGGAGGGGAGGGGGACAACAACGGAAATAAAAACAACACAACTTCGATGACTTTGATCATCCTTTTTTCCGACCCAAATTGTTCGCATCATAAACTCCAACTGGTCAAAATTTAAACGATGACAGGATTACACACCTGACCACCGACGACAGCAACGGAAGGAAGAGCCTCCCAGAGAGAAGAAAACGTGTTATCACCACCTCCATAGTCACCGAGCACAGTACAGGCCTTCTGGATACGGTTCACCAACCCAATCAAGCTCTCCATGGTCGTCATCCTGAAGGTTCTATCTAGCTCAAGCTCTCCTTGAGGCTTCAGAGAACCCTATTTCCAAGATCAGTTCAAAGTGGGGGAAGAAGAACCAGGAGAAGAATTATGACCTCAAACGAACGCTAATTCTCGAGAAAAAGAATATGCGACTTCAAAAATTACCGAAAAGGAAAATTCTGCCGTCGAGAGAAAGACCGTATAGTGGAGGGGTGCACCGTTGTTGTGATGGTTACTGAATTTGGCTTTTGGCTTTGCTTTCTGATTTGTCGTTATGAGGAAAGTTGCTTGGAAATTTCAAATTTTGAAATTCGAAGAAGGGGTATCGCCTTGCGTCAGTGGGACCAGAAGTCCATTACAATACATTTCTGGCGGCTCTGATTCTGACCGGAGAATACCGGTCGGCAAGAAGATATGAAACCGCCCGTTAAGAAGCCGGTCCGCACCATGAGCCAAAATCCTCGTCTAGAGAATTCCACGTCTTCTATTTTCGTTCAGTATATTTTCTTAGGGAAGAAGAATATTCATCACAATGTCGCCATATTTTGCATTCACTTCTAGTTTGGTTATTTTATTTTGATATAAAAACTAGTTAAAAATTTGATTTTAGTTTAAATATAAAATTTCAATTTAATTTGTGTGTAACATTTGTTTCTTTTGCCTCCTAAATAATCCCCATAATGATCATATATGGTACGAAGTTTCTGTCAATAAATAATTTATTAATACACTCACATAATTAATAACTAATTTAAATAATTTTATTAATATTTACAAATTAATTATTTAATTTTATATTAATTATATAAGCTGAAGATAATTCTATTCCTCAACCATTTCATGAGATGCTGACCATCAATCCCAACTTTTACGCTGTGTTTGGCTCGACGGAGAGAATGGGAGGGGAGGGATTTTAATCAAGGGAAGGGGAGGGGAGGAAAGGGGAGGGTAGCTACAAAGGAGAGGGGAGGGGAGGGATTTTAATGATCTCCTGTTTGGATTGATTGGAGGGGAAGGGAGAGAGCAATTTTAATAATACCTTATTTTGTTCTAATAAAAAATTAATTATTTTAACCTCATAAAATTTAAATGAATTTTCTCACTTTTTTATTTTGTTAAGATATAACTATAAATATATAATACAATTCACCAATTTTGATTTACAAGACACAGTCACACACTTATAGAATATCAAGATAAAAAGTCACAAGTAATAGATTTCAATCAGAGAAAATAACCTGAAGGTGAAAGAAAATACCAACGGCTTCTTGGAATTAGAAGAAGAGAAAAAAAAAGTTTACAAATGCTCACTAATTTTGGAGACAATTATCTTAATAACCTCTTGTTAGATACTTAAAAGAACTCTCTTATGTATAAATGTTTACGACTGATTAGAGGTTAAAAAATCAAAAGGGTATATAACGAATTAAAATATTATCTCTCACCTCCCCTCCAAAAAACCCCACTTTTGGAGGGGAGGCTAGAAGGGAAAGAGAAGGAAGAAAAACCCCTCCCCTCTTTAAAAAACATCTTAACCAAACGAGCCCCCCTCCCCTCCTAAAAAATTACACTAACCAAACAAGGGGAGGGGAACAACTTCCCTTCCCTCCCCTTCAAAAATCCCGTACCAAACATAGCATTAAAGAAGGACTTTTTTTACCTCAAAAGTATTTATGAAAGCAAGGTTGTCAAACTTGTGAGTTTAAACAAACTCGTGATAATGATATAAACTCGAATCGTAAACTCATAAGAGTTTAATAAACTGGTATTAAAAGTATATAATCAAATAATTAATACATAAAAAATGAGAACAATTTCATTTAAATATATTTTAAATTTAAATAATTAAAATTATATTCATCAATGTTTATAATTTATCACATTCAACAAAGAAATTTTTATAAAATTCATATATAAAGTCACTAAACATAATCAAATTAAAAAATTTAGCGTGAGTTTAAAAGCAAGTTGACACAATTTTCTAAATTAAAAACGTAAAAACGGTAAACTAGGTAAATGAACCTGTAAGTTTAATTGAATTTACAGGTATCATGAGTTTAAGAGCGATTCGATACGATTTTATTAGCTAAAAGCGTAAAAACGTTAAACTTAAAGAGTCAACTCACGAGTTTAATAACAGTGTATGGAAGAGTAACTAATACACTAAAGTTCCATAATGCAAATCAATTAGTACTCCGGAATCCGGATTGTTTTTCCATGAAAACATCTGGCATTGTATTTAAAGTACTCATTGTTTGGTCAATTAAATACTTCTCTAATCCTATTTATAAGATACTTCTAACATATTTTATACTAATTAAGAAAAATATTAAATTGCATTAATTCTCTATTAAAATATAACCATTTTTTAAATTTATCTCTATTTAATATATACATCTTTCAAAAGAAATAACTATTTGTAGTATAATAAATAAAAGATAAAACAGTATATTCATACTAAAAATTTAATAAAGTGACTTATAAATAGAATCAAGAAAAACTTTTTATCTACTTTATAAATAGGATCAGAAGAGTATTTATGAAGGTATCAAGTCTATATTAATCACCAAAACATGATGCACATGTTTTTGATTAAAAAAAATGAGGATGAAATGAATGCCGAAACAAAACAAAAAAAGTTGATATATGTCTACATTTTATTAATGAATACCTCAATATCTTATGACAGTGGACAACAGTATGGTTAGTTCATCATTGGCACATGCTACATACTAAATAACTAATAGACTTTTATGATAAATACCTGTAATGGCCAAATCATACACTTGTTATAGTTATTAATATAATAGCTAAATAATTAAGTTATAAATATTAAAAAATTGATTAAGTTAGTTATCAGTAATAAATAAATGTTATCTTTCTTAAAATACTCCTATTATGTCATTTAAATAACATTTGATAGAAATTCCTTAACATGTACCATTACTATGGCATTACTTGGCTGTAAAATAGATAAATATTAAAGATAAAGTAAACTTAGATCTTATATTTAAGATCAAAATTAAATTTATAACTAGTTCTTATATTAAAGACAAGAGATAGTGTGTGACATTCTAACCATGATGCAAAATGTTTTTATTAGAAAAAAAAATAATGGTGCAAATTGATGATATCCTAACAACAAAAATGCTCATTAACCTAAAATACATTGAAAGTTAACATATACAGCGTCGATGTCGACAGGCAACATTAACAATTTTAACATTTGTGAGGCAATAGTAATCCAATAAATAATTGAGAATAACCAATGCTTCTTGTAAAATAATTTAAAGATAAACATTTTCTTTAACTTGAATTAAATCTTCATAAATGGCCCTCTCAATATTGCGCAAGTGGCATTAATGATGTTAAGTAAATGCTGATTTGGCAAAAATTTATCATATGAAAGCTGAGCAATGAACAAGGCATCTCTTAAAAAATCATTTAACTAAGTTCATGTTATGAAGAATGTTATATTATCCTACCTTAAACATAGGAGTTAGATAATGAATATATTTTAATCCTAAATATAAAATAATAGATATATTTTAATTCTAAATATAAAATTTTAATTATCTCCCAAATTTATAAATTTTTTTAAAATATCTTTATTAATCGCATATAAATAAATATATAGCAAGGGAATTTCAAACGGAAGGAGCGTATATCAACTTGCAGCAGAAATCGGTGGTCGTTTAAATTTCGTTCTTATTATATATACTCCTCCCGTCCTTAATATATAACCTAATTCTTGAGTTGGTTTTGGTCCTAAATATAAGACCCATTTCTTATATTTATCAATTTTTTTTAAATTACCCCTATAGATACTCTCTTAATCATAATTAAGTATGAGAGAAATGAGGTATTAAAAAAGATGATTATGGTGTTTTAGGAAAAATATGTCACTTTTCTTATAATTAACTAACCTACCTAACTTTCTTAATCTAATCAAATTAGTTAAATGGATTGACATGAGGAGTAATTGATCATCTTCTAGGCTTCCAACTTGAATCCTCCTGTCTTATATTCTTTCTGCCCGTCTCAAATATCTCGGTTATATGTCCAGTATGCAATATCCTCTTCATCTTATGGTCTTATATGTTATTCCCTTTATATTTTACCTACAAAAGTCACATTTTCCCCCTTAAACACAAATACTTTTGAGCCCCTCGTATTTTCCTGCCTCCTATTCTTAAGATAGAAGTTAGATAATGAGTTTATTTTAGTTCTAAATATAATATTTCTATTAATTTTATCTCTTAAATTTATAAATTTTCTCAAAATATTCCTATTAATTATATATATATAAATATATAATAAGAGAATTTTCATTAAAGAGTAGTTATAATATATATGATTAAAAATAATATTTTAAGATAACCAATACACATTTGTTATAAATAACTAATTTAACAGTATACTATTAGTTTTGGTCAAACCAACATAATAATACCAAAAAGACACTAAAATACACATGGTTGAGTACTTCTAAGTTTTAACTGTTGTTGTGATGCTATGATACGTAGTTACGTATACACATACGTATTCTTTGTTAACTACTCATTCGAGCCAATAGAATTTGTTGATAGGATGAATTTTGCAAATGGCCCAAATTGTATGGTTGGGGAGTCTGACTGGAAAACAATGAAAGCTACGGGGACAAATTCTTTATTTTTCGATTTCTTACGTTGGTTGAGTTCCTTATTAGCTAAGTTAATTAAAGTGAAGGAAAACTAAGGTAGTAAAAAATGAACTAGTTATTGAACCATTCAATACCGTGAGTCAAAGGTTAATAGGTCAGATCGTCCTGAGTCAAACTGGTGAAAAGTAAGAAAATTAGAAAATAATTTAAATTTTTATCATACCATTTAAAGACTATATAAATATCAATTTAATATCTTGAATTACTAATAAAATAAAAATATACTTATAGTTTCTTTTCAATAGAATTTTTCAATTCACGTGATCTTTCGGTCCAACCCAGTCGGTCTGATTTTCAATACAATGAGAAAAACTAATAGTCAACTATTAATAATTATCTCTCTCTTTTTTTCCACTAATTTTCAATAATTGATGGCTTAGGATGCACCATGCAACCTAAAGTATTTAGAGGTGTATCCAATACTTTAAAATATTTTCTTAAATGTGTCTAGCATTGTAAAGTATTTTTTAAAGTATTCAGTATCTTAAAATATTTTTTTAGATGCATCCAGCATTCTAAAATATTTTTTTTATGCATTCAACACCAATGCAAAAAATCTTCCGGTGCTAATCCCAAAGCAAAAAAATATTTGAGGGTACTAAATACATCTTAATCCATAATTTATTTATATGTATTGGATTGTAAATAAAATTTTTTTTTTCTTTCTGCTTTATAAATGAGACTGAGTAATATTAAGTTGTTAACTATTAGTTGTAATATGAGTTACAATTAAGGACTTTTATTGATTTTTAAAAATAAATTTATTACTCATTTGTTAATGACTATAACAGCCGTAGTTAGGATGAATTGCTCCAAGACGGGGATACAAATCCATCCATTCTAATATGGAATTATGTAACATTTGCCAAAAAATATGAAGACCAAATATACAAATGAAAATTTAAAAAAAAAAAACTGAAAATAAGAATATATTATTTTAAAAATATAAATATCTGTTAAAGTTAAACAATAATAAACCACCCCCGCGTTTACTGCGTCAAAGTCATCTTCTCTTACTGTCCAAAAGCTTTCTTGAAAAGTTCCGACGAAAGAAAATAGCCAAAGAGAGAGAGAGGTCCATATTCATCCATCTCTCTCCCATCTTCATATCTTTCTTCTTCTTCTTCCTCCTCATTTTCCATGGGAGATAGAAAAGACGATGTTAGAATCTACATAATCTTCGTCTTCTTCTTCTTCTGCAGCACCGCCGGCGGAATCCTCCTCTGCCTCTACATCTTCGTCCCATCTGCCCACAAGGGTGAATCATGGTTTGCCATTCTCGGCCTCGTCCTCGTTGCAATCCCATGGATCATTTGGTTTCTCATTTATCTCT
Source organism: Neltuma alba (assembly GCF_004799145.2). Classification (NCBI taxonomy): domain Eukaryota; kingdom Viridiplantae; phylum Streptophyta; class Magnoliopsida; order Fabales; family Fabaceae; genus Neltuma; species Neltuma alba. Next base: position 892,041 of record NW_021633509.1, read on the forward strand.
ACCGCTGCTTCAAACCCATGGTCGATGCCGGCGGTCATCAATTCCGTCGCCGGAACAGTCATGATAATAATAATAATAATAAACCCTCCTCCGGTACGCCAAAATCTGCCGCCGCACCATCAGAGGCCGTTGCTCGGCCTTCTGTCAGCAGCTACGAGTCCGTTGCCACTCATTCCCAAAATAATGGCGGCGGTGGAGGCGGGGAGCGCCATGTGCATTTTGGAGCCGTGGTGGTGGTGGAGAACGGATCATCCCGTGGCAGTAATAGCACCCACAGCCAAAGACAGCATCAGACGGTTGCCGTGGACCGCCATGAAGAGTTTTCCAGCGAGTTAGAATGTACGGACCGTGAAGAGGCAATGTCAGAGAGTGAAAGACCTTTAACTTCCGTCACTCGATCGTGATCGACGTCGGGCGTGATGCCTTATGGTGTTAAAAGGGTCCGTAATTTGAGAGGCCATGCACGTACGCCTGCATGAGATTAAATCATAGAGAAGCGAGAGAGATCTTAATTAAGTATGTTGTTTAATATCTGTGATTTGAAGGAGAAATTAGTTAAGGTCCAAGGGTGAAGTTCGTACGGGGCATGATCTGGGTTCTGCACAGTTTAGCAGTAACAAGGATGATATATATAGTTCTGAGAAAACGATGAAACTCTTAAAACAGTACTATTTGGTAGGCTTCTTATTTAATACTACCTCCTATCTTTAATATAAGAGCTGGTTGACTAATTTGAATAAATTAAAGAAATTAATTAAGTTAGTTATTTGTAATAAATATATGTTATCTTTTGTAAAAATATTCTTACTAATCAAGTGTACTGGCTAAAAGTATCATATTTAGGAAATAAATAAATATATATGAAAGACAAAATGGTTTGAAGTCTCATATTTAGGATTAGAATAAAAGTCAAAAGAGCTCTTATATTAAGAACCGGAGGTAGTAATTTCCCATGTCTTTTTCTCTTAAATAGGTTAGGACTTAATTTCTTGGTACGAACAGACAAAGAGGCGTGCGATCACGAATGTAAGAAGAGAGCAAATAGTGATAGAAAGTTATAAGAGCTTTGTTATATGTTTGTTGATCATTTTATTCCTGTTTTGGCATGAAAATCTGCCAATACATTGCGAGAAAACCATATCATATTGAGGTACTACCACTCTGTTACTTATTATAAGTCACTTGCATCCCAAGCCCGCAAACCAATAAATACATTAAATTAATCAGTTTTTTTAATTTACCCTTATTAAAAGTTGTAAGTGAGAGAGAGAAAGGGAGGGGATGGATTGCATAAGAAATGAAAAGTTGAAAGAGAGATGGAGAGAGAGATTAATTAATTTTTTATTAAATTAATAGGGGTAAAATTGAAAAAAAAATCATTAATTATACTACAAGTGACTTATATTTTGAAACAAACTTTTGGAGTATAAGTGACCTATAATAAGGAACAGAGCAGTATGTTATAGTAATTCATTATTCTTAAGTCCTTTCACGTAACTTCAATCTTTGTGACCCATGCATACACACGACAGAATTAATTGACTGAAGAGTAAAACTTCTTTGGAAGATAAATGTACATTGATAAGCCAAGAGAAGGGGGTGTTTGGGTAATCCCATAATCACTTTTCAGAAACACTTTTCTGCAAATCGAGGTAAACTCCTCCACATATTTATTTCGTATACCATAAAAGCATTTCTGAAACCATGAGTTTGTTCTTACCCAAGCATCCCTTGAAGTTTGCTAATTTCCTGGAAGGTGACATAATATCCTGCAGTGGGCATCTTCGTTGGTTGTAGCCACATGGAGAATTAGCATCAATATAGAGTATATGATCAGAATTCATAAATGATCTCCCTGATTTTTTTTTCATTAGCTTGAATTGGGAAAACTAATGTATTAGTCAATGGCAAACCTAGTATCCTAATCAATAACATCAAAATAGTAGAGTTACATATATGTGTGTGTATATATACTACCTCTGTTCCTAAATTAAAAATTAGATATTATATTTAGAACGTATAGTACAAGATTAAAATTTACATATATAGCAAGTAATTTTTGCAAAAATGAAGTGAACAATTAGCCTGCAGCTTCATCTGAAAAGTTAGCTAGATGAGTGAGCAAAATCTAATATCACCATATTGCTTTAGCTTGAACCTAGCCTATTTATTAAATAAGGCTTACTCAATACGTTAGGTCATAGGCCTCTAATTTCAGCAGCCCAAAAATACTTTTTTTTCCTCCTTTCCTATGCATAGTTCCTCTGAGGATTCAAATCCTAGTTCATCACGTTGTGAAAGATTAGCTCCTTCTGCTGGATCTAATTTCTGTTGATGTCCAAAAGTACTTTTGATAAAATATTGTTTGAATTTTACAAGCTTATTATTCATTAAGCCGATTTGTATAAAACAGATCCAAACCATCTCAAAGCCAATTTTTCCCGTTATGAATCAAATAACAGACACAAACGATTCAAAATTTTAAAATTTTGGACGGTGTCCAAAAGTACTTTTGATAAAATATTGTTTGAATTTTACAAGCTTATTATTCATTAAGCCGATTTGTATAAAACAGATCCAAACCATCTCAAAGCCAATTTTTCCCGTTATGAATCAAATAACAGACACAAACGATTCAAAATTTTAAAATTATGAGAAGGATTCAACCCATAGCTTCCCATTTTTAAAAGGAAGGTCATGCCATCAGATCATACGATCATTGGTATTTCAAAAGTCAGCTTTCAAAAGACTACTCCTCCTCACCTTTGGTTTTTTTGTGGTGAAAAGCAAAATGATATTATAAAAAATTGTCTTTAAATACAGATGTGTAAGATTAATATGATAATGGATCGAAAACATACCGGTCGGATCTCAGGTCGGGTCGGTTGGATCTTCTTAGCTCATGCTTAAGCTAGACTATAAAAGTCTAAGCTTTTAAGTGCACAGCAGAGCACCTCTTTTGCAAGAAAGAAAATAAGAGATATATATAGATAGATAGATATATATAGTAGGAAAGCTCTACTACTGGAGTGATTTGAACTGATGGGGGGAAGCCTCTATTTATAGCTTTTGTCAGGGATATTTTGGGTAGCATAAAAATATCCACTGAGCCCATCAGATAAAATCTGAGATAAGATATAATATATCCTTATCTCATAATATCATGATATTTGAATTTAAATCTAGAATCAATCACAATTAATTCTAAATATATATACTTAATATATATTTAATCTACACAATATAAATTAATTAGATTTATATCGTAATCGATTGGATATGATTCAGGATGTTTGACCAAGTCAAACATATCACAATATCGCTTGGATATTTGACTGATATATTCTCTTTATACCCGGTCAAATAATTCGGCCCATCAAGGGCAGATCCCAAGCCCAAAATCTAACATCTCCCACTCGCACTTGATGGGCTGCCCATCGTGCGATAGCTAAATCTTTCATTGCTTCATACTAGGTGTCTACCGTGATCGCGTGGGCATGACGTCATCTATTCGGGTGCCTGTGCACTAGGATTCCTTTATGCAGGACCAGCACACAAGAACACCCTTGGTTTACCTGCAAATTGTATGCTTGTTGCCTCGAATGCCCTAGTTTTATCCATACACTTTACTTGTGGCATATCTAATCCCTCTCGAGTTATTTTGTTTACTCAGATTGCCTTCTCATACGTATGGTATCCACACTTGCTTAGTTGTTCTGTTCAACCTGCAAGGGACATGTCACAAACACCAACGTAGATGTGTATTTCAGGATAAATCTTCCTTCTGACTATTCATCATTTAGATTTGGCATAGTCGCTTTCTCAGTCTTGACCCGTTAGATCGCATCATTCTTGACCATGGGGTTTAGGCTAGAGTAGCTGCCACTAAACCAAAACCTTGTGATGTCGTCTAAGTCTTAAGGGCATTATGAAAGGTTTATTTCCTTTCTGGGACTCACACCGTAATGGATCAGGGATTTTCCATCTCATGCAGTATGAATTGCATGCTACGGTGCTCAATCCACCAAGTGGAGTATGTCGCTTTTGGTTTTAAGAGCATCGTACAGACTTAAGTTCCAAATGCACTCCAACATTTGAACTAGGAGCTCTTTCATCACAACCATATATGACGTCTTACTAGTGAAGAGTTCCTTGTCTGGCTACAGGTCTCATGGACGACACATTATCCATGACTCGGCCCAAACTTTTATGGGTCTCATCTCAGTCTAGCTGAGGTGACATTTGTGCAGTGATTCTTCTCTACTATCTCATGGTGATCATCTGCTGTCAAACCTTCTATATCCCATGAGAACATAGCGAGGCGATTGCTCGTGTGAGTGAGCCAACTTTGTGATCTGTACGACATATTTGTATTGCATAACTTGTGCCTATGCATGTATAAATACACAAATGTATATACAAGAAAAATTTCTTTGAACTGGATAAAATGCATTGAATTACTAAGTAAGAGGAAACAAAAAGTTCAGTACAACATGCCTTATGCCTGCGTATTTGAACAAAAAAAGGATCAAAAAGAAAAAGGAGTTCAATACATCATGCTCTACGCATGCCCAAAGCCTTTACATGCTTAACGAAAGGATCTCTAGCTATAGGCTTGGTTAGGGGATCTGCCAACATCTTATGAGTGGACAAGTATTGAACTGTCACTTGTTTCTTAGCGATCATATCCCTTACAAAGTGATATTTTATGTCTATATGCTTAGTACATTGTGGTACTTAGGGTCCTTTGCATAGGCTATTGCTGCTTGACTATCGCAGTGAATCAGAGTTGGTCCCTCACTCCCACCATGGATTCCCAATCGTACTAAGAATCTTTTGAGCCACATAGCTTCTTGGACAGCTGTAGAACAAGCTACATATTCTGCTTCCATGGATGAAAGAGACACACACGTTTGTTTCTTGCTGCTCCAGGAGATTGCTTCGTTATTCAGTAGGAAAGCATAGCCTGACGTCAGTGTCGCTCGTTCAAGTCTCCTGCCCAATCAGCATCGAATAACCCTCCGCACGAAGGCCATTTCCTTGATAGCATAGCTCATAGTCCATGGTTCCTTTTAGATATCTCATAATCCTCTTTACAGCTTCCTAGTGTTTGACTCCTGGATTGGATTGGAATCGACTCACAAGTCCGACTGCGAAGCATATGTCTGGCCTAGTACACAACATGGCATACATTAGGCTGCCAATGGCACTTGAGTATGGGACTCTCTTCATACGTTCTATATCGCATTGTTTTGTAGGGCGCATTTCCTCGCTTAGGTTATGTCCCTTAACCACAGGGGTATCCATAGGCTTGCAGTCTCTCATATTAAAACGCTCAAGAATCTTTGCTATGTATGCCTTTTGTGACAATGACAGCAATTTTCTAGAACGATCTCTTTTTATCTTAACGCCTAAGATATATTCTGCTTCGCCCATGTCTTTCATCTCGAAGTTCAAGGATAACCACTCTTTGATCATCTTTATTAGTTTCAGATTGGTACCAGCTAGTAGTATGTTGTCGACATAGAGGGATAGAATGACAAAGTTGTCTCCAAACCGCTTGATATAAACGCAGTGATCTTCCTCAATCATTTCAAAGTCATAGGAGCTTATAGCTTTGTGGAACCTTAAGTACCACTGCCTAGATGATTGTTTGAGTCCATAAATGGATCTCAAGAGTTTACAAACCTTTTGTTCGTTCCCTTTCTATATGAAGCCCTCAGGCTGTTCCATATAGATTTCTTCATCTAGTTCTCCATTCAAGAAGGCGGTTTTTACATCCATCTGATGTAACTCTAAGTCTAAACTTGCTACTAAAGCCAATATCAGTCGTATCGAGTTGAAACGTACAACAGGTGAGAATGTGTCTGCGTAATCCACTCCTTCCCGTTGTGTATACCCTTTGGCAACTAACCTTGCTTTGGGTTTATCAATTGATCCATCAGCCTTACGTTTGTACTTGAGAACCCACTTGCTCCCAATTGCCTTTCGGCCAGGTGGTAGATCAACTAATTCCCATACTTGGTTGGATTCCATGGAATCCATTTCCTCTTGTAAGGCTTTCTGCCATTTTTCCTTAGCAGGTCCCGTTAGTGCTTCTTTAACACTTACAGGGTCTTCTTCATTGTTTTCTGGACTAACGATGAAGGTTGCTCCTTCAATTGAGAAGCGTCTCCTAGGAGTTTTGTCTCTGTTACTTCTCCTAAGTGGGGTTGTTGTAGGACTTTCTTCTTGTGACTGGGTTAAACCTTGTTGTGAAAATGGTTCAACCCTCCCACTCGGATCAGTAGACTGAGGAACACTTTGTTATACCTCATTGCCATCATCCTCATAAAGACGGCTTGTTCGATCAATACTCCCTCTGCTAGAATATTCGGTTTCTATGAATGTTGCGTCCCTTGACTCTATCTCAGTCACTGAGTTGTCATCATTTTCACCAATGAAGACATACCCCTTAGAGTTCTCAGAGTATCTTATGAAGATACACTTTTTCCCCTCGGTTCTAGCTTGTCATACTTATGGGAAGAATCACGAATGTAGGCCGCTGACCCCCATGGTCTTAGGATGCTTAGATCCGGTTTGCGGTTTGTCCATGATTCATAAGGGGTTGTGGTGACTGATTTAGAAGGCACTCGGTTAAGTAAATGTGGCAGTTAAAAGAGCATCTCCCCAATATGAGGTTGGAAGCTCAGCTTGTGCCATCATTGATCTAACCATATCGAGGAGAGTTATATTTCTCCTTTCAGCAACTCTGTTTTGTTGAGGAGTGCCAGGGATTGTTAGTTGCCTAACAATACCCCTTTCTTCACAGAGCTCCTTGAACTGATCAGAAAGGTATTCTCGACCTCGGTCAGTTCTTAAGGCTTTGATTCTTGAACCTAGCTGATTTTCCACTAGATTGAGATATTTTCTAAAGCACTCTAATGCCTCAGATTTGTGGGAAATCAGGTAAGTATAGCCATATCGGGAAGAATCATCATGAAGGTAATAAAATACCATGCTCCGTGACATGCCCTAACACTCATTGGTTCGCAAATATCAAAGTGTACCAATTCAAGAGGATGGTTAGCCCTGGTTGCCTTTCCGAAAGGCTTCCTTGTGCTCTTGCCAGCAAGGCAATGTTCACACAGAGACATTTCCTTTTTGGACACGTTTCCTAGCAAACCCTCTTTTGCCAGTTTGGTCATGCGTTCTTGACCAATATGTCCTAATCTAGCGTGCCATATATCGTAATTGACATCGGAAGAAAGTGCATAGCAAGAACTAGAAAAATTATCATTGAAATTTTCTAAAACAAAGAAACCATCCGAAACATAACCAGAAACTGAAAAGTTGGTCCCATACGAAATGTCTACTGTGAAATCATGAAAAAAGACTTTGAAATGAAATTTAACTAAGGAAATAACAGACACAAGATTTCGTCAGATTTTCGGAGCATAAAGGACATTTTGCAGGACTAGGGTCCTTCCTCCATGCAGGGTCAGCTCACAAGTACCGATCCCTTTGACTTCTACTCTCGCGTTGTTCCCAACATAAAATCATCTGCTTCTTGCTGGTAACCGACGAAATTCTGTGAAGTTACCACGATCCTTGCTCATGTGGTCTGTGGCCCCTAAGTCTATAACCCAAACAGGATTAGTTTCAGCAATAAACGCAGTGCTAGAAACATAAGAGAAATGTATTGAATCTGAATCCAATACCTTTTTCTGCTCAGGGCAGTCCTTGGCATAATGTCCCTTTTGTTGGCAAGCATAGCATTTGATGGTTGCTATGTTCCACTTCTTTGCAGGTTTCTTGCCTTTCTTGAAGGAACTCTTTCCCTTCTTTACTTTAGGGCTGCCTTTCTTATTTTGAGAGCCTTTGCTTCTCTTGGACTGGTTTTGGGAGGTTGCCCCTCCCTTTCCTTCAGTTAAATATGCCTTACTGATAGGCTTCACAGTTTCCATCCGATCATCCTCTAGTTGGAGGTGGCGAGCTACATCAGCAAAGGTTTTTATACTCTCGTTATGAGTAATGGTGTGCTTCATGGTATCCCAACTTCCTGGGAGAGATCTCATGATAGCTTGAATTTGTTGCTCATCAGATAAGGCGCCTCCGACTTCCTTAAGCTCCTTGATTAAGTTCTGCATTGCCCTCAGGTGATGCCTTATGGGAGTGTTAGGACCCGGCTTGAAATTGTCAAGTTTGACAGTGAGTCTCCTAAGCCTTGCAGCAGAGGTACCGTCAAATTCGGATTTCAGTGCTGCCCACATGACAAAGGCTGAAGGGTGTGTTTCGAATTGCACCAAGACATCGTCAGTCATGGCACTCAGCATAGTAATTCTGGCGATAGTGTCCCTTCTTTTCCAAGCTGCGTAGCCGTCCTGGTCCCTTCACGATGCGTTCGCCTCAGGTTCTTGAAGAAAAGTAGTCAACACATCAGTGACTTCTTGTTCTTCGAGGACATATGATATCTTACGACACCACATGCTGTAATTGTCTCCGTTCAACTTGTCACCTCCTACGAGGTCAGCTATAATGGACTTGATTCCTCTTTGAGACATCGTGCTATCACATAGACAACAATGCAATTTAGTACGGTATGCAACATACACTTTATTCAAGTAGGTCACAGGTCGTCCGGGTAAGAATCTCACCATTTTCATGATCAGGAGACAACTAGGTTGGCCCCTATCCCATTACTCCTGGTTAGTCTCTTACCTTTCTTATCTCTGACTTTCCTTGAACATATCCCCAATTTGAGTTTTCCTCATGAAACTCCCACTCAAATAAAGCATTTTAAAATAAAAAGAAAACTTTATTTATTGAAGCATAAATGTTTACAAAAATTTGGATAATCCCAAAAATAAAGTCTCAAGAGTAAACATTAAATGAAAAGGAAAAATAAATGTGAACAAAAACTCATTCGTTCATGATATATTTTATCATGGGTTCTCTCAAACTCTCCTTAACATCTTTCCAGCATCTACAAAGACTTTGTTTAAAAAACCCTTCACTAAAAATGTGTCCTCTTCTTGCCAGTTCCTCTCTGTATTGGATTGCAATGTTTGAGAAAAAGAGTGTGTCTTGCTCATTGACAATTTGTTTAGCATAATAACTCAATTTTGAAAATAGACACTTTTGATGCTTGTATTCATCAGCATGCTTTTATGCTATTTGTTCTATTAAATTTATGTCCTTGGGTCTGCAGATTTCTTCCTCTTGTTGGTCAGGAACACATTTCCTTTTACCACTACTCTCCTCAGGTACATTAGAGTTTACTTGTGATTGAGGCGCTTTTCTTTTATTTGTACTTTCTTCAGCATAATAATTTGAAGATTTTGGAGCATCAGAAAGAGGAGAATAAGTTGGATATTTTCCAAAAGAGTGGTTAGAATTTGAGTTTGAGTTGGCCATTTCCTAAACCCAAAAAGAAGAAGTTAAGAAAAATATAAAAATAAACATTCAAAACATTTATTTGCTATTTTTCGAACCCAAAAAAAAAATCGACACATAATATATTAATTTATAGCTCATGATTTTAGAAATATTTCAGGTCAAACAGGGTTCAAAAATAGCCCCTCAGGCGCCCTCACACGCCCCAATAAACATTCCAATTTTTTTTTTAAATAACGGGTAGGTTCACCCACTCTCGGGATATGCTTAACTACTCTTTCTGGCAAACAAAAACTTGTACAAAATAGAGCGATGTGCTGAAACTAATTTAAATCCTGAGAAAGAGTAGTTAAGCATATGCTGTTATTTGTCTGCTAGAAAATATGATTATTGGACCTTTAAGAGTTAATCCTAGGCCGAACTGAGAAAATTCCTCAGCAACACAAATGATTTCCAATTGAATCTTTCTATGGATAAATGACATTGCTGTTTTGGGTGGTCCAATCACTAAGGGTTGTAAGTAGACAGTGGAATATGAGGTATGCATCTTGGGTCTGTTCATCTCCGATGCCAAAGAAATTCTTACAGTGGAGATCCAAACAGAAGAGAAATTATACATAGTTTGAGAAGAGGTTGATTTTCCTTTTTTGTGCTTAGCTAAGATGACGCTCCAGACCTCTTAGGTTTCGCTTGTATCTGTGATTTATAAGTTCTTGAGTATTTTTACGTAAATTGAGAAACAAAATTTTTCTCACAAACTTAACTCACATTCCATAAATAATGATTTAGAAGCTACTTTTATGTCACTTCAAATGAGCCTTTAAGGGATGCATATTTTTGGTAGTATGGCCTACAAATACAAACGAAGATTTTGGTACCACTCTAAAAGTACTTGAAAAAGTAATTAATTTCATATAAGTCGAGATAAACTGCTTTCATATATTTACTTTATACATCATAAAATCACTTTGAAAAAGTTAATTCAAATACCACCTTGATCATGGCGTGCTAAAATTTATAACTGCGTTTTTTCCTATATTTAAACTATGATCAGGAGATGTTTTGTGGGGGGGGACAGTCGGAGTCCAATAAATAATTTTTTACAGTTACACTGGGTTACTATAGTACAGCTCTATAATATTTTCCCATCCTTTTTATGCTCCATATGAATTTAAAACTATGTCCGGCAAAAAGAAAGAGAATTTGAAACAATGTTAAATTTGATTATTTGGTTTTTGTGTGAAATTTATTGATGAGCATGATGAGGGAAATACTTGGGTGGAATGCTCCTGCGGGAATAATTGCCACATGCGATTCTGTGATTGGTTCCAAAGTAATGGTTGTCCCATTCTCTATCTCTAGTGCGTTGACAGGCGTTAAGTGGGGTTACGTGTCATATGTTATTTTATATTTTGTTTAATAAAATAATTTGGCCGACCTAGAAATACGCGCTCTGTTAATTAATTTGTAAGTATTCAAATGAAGATCGGGAAATATTTAAAATATAAATATAAATATAATATATATTCATGAAACTATAAATATAAAATACATATTAATGAAAATATTTATTACATAAATGTGTTTATATTATAATTTTTTATGAATATATATATTGTCAAAAGGGTTGGAATTGGTTGATGAGTAGTAAATATCTCTTTATAAATACTTTTCTAACATTGAACCTTTGGTTTAATTAGTTATAAGACCGAATTTAACTATTTATGTTGTGTTAAAAAAATATTAGTTTATAAAAATTAATCATATTAAGTCTTGGAAGTTTAATCCATCCAACTCAGGTCTTCAAATTTTAGCCACTTAATCAACCAATCCTTGCACTCAGTCACTCATAGAATCATAGTTAACTCGGAAAGCATATAAACCCACAAATTAAATAGCTAAAACTTAAGAGATTAGGCTAAACTAAATTAAACTTCAAGAACTAAGCGTGATTAGAGAAAAATTATCCTTACAAGATTAAGGTGAATACCTACTTTTTAAATACTCTGTTATTCATGAAAGATCCGACTAGTTGTGATTTGATGAATTCACATTACATTTTAATACTGTTTATAACATTTTAGTAGATCTTACCATCATATCTTTAGAGACTAATATGTTATGACAAACTAAATTTTAAAAACTAAAATCATGGATTTGAAATTTGATTAATGAAAAACAAAATAGTCCCAAATTTCATAGACCAAAAATTATACTTCTTTAATCATTAATGTAAGAACCAGTTAATTAATTTGAGTAGATTAAGAATGACAGTTAAATTAGTTCATATGATATATATTTTTTCTTAAAACGCTTTACGCATATTTCTAATTTTCTGTTTTTTTCTCCTAATTGATTATTATTGAGAGAATATCAATAAAATTAATTTTAAAAAATTATAAAAATGAGTATAGTGTTAAAAAATATATATAAAAATCCGCGAGAGCGCGTAATAAAATATAATCTTGCGTACATTTGAGTCAATTATGAAATTTCCGTCCGAGTGAGCATGCTCACGCGTAAACCCAAACCTTGAAGGCTTGAAGGCTTCCCTTAACGCAGATCCCCAGCGTCTTCCTCTCCTTCTCCTTCTCCCGCTTCCTCAACACCACCGCATCAAATTTGCAAGCCAAACGCATCTTCTGTGTAGTTTTCTTCTCAATTTGATTTGATCGATTTCATTCAATCATCGATACGGCACCAAACCCTATTATCATGGTGCAACCGGCGGCGAATCCCCAATTCACCCAGCAGTTCTTGAGCTCCGTCCTGTCCCAACGTGGCCCATCGGCGCTTCCGTACACCGAAGATACCAAATGGCTCATCCGTCAGCACCTTGTTAATCTCACCACAAACTTCCCTTCTCTTGAACCTAAAACCGCTGCTTTTACTCACAATGATGGACGCTCCGTTAATCTCCTCCAAGCCGAAGGAACTATTCCGATGACCTTTCAAGGCGTCACATACAATATCCCAGTTATCATATGGCTTATGGAGTCCTATCCTCGACACCCACCTTGCGTGTATGTGAACCCGACCCGAGACATGATCATCAAGCGCCCTCATCCCCATGTCAACCCTTCTGGCCTTGTTTCTGTACCTTACTTGCAGAATTGGATATACCCAAGTTCCAATTTGGTTGATCTTGTAAAAAATTTGAGTGTTGTATTTAGTCGCGACCCGCCACTTTATTCCCAGCGTAGAGCACCGCCACCACCTGCGTCACCGAACCCTAATCCGAATTTCGGGGTTAATCCAAGTGGCGGTTCGTCTTCTGTTTCATCAAGTTTGGGGTCTACGGCTGGGTATGCTCACCCGTCAATTCCTCCGGGGACCTATCCGCCTTCTCCTTATGGCGGTGGTGGGGCAGCTGCTCGGGTTCAATCGCAGCCTCACACGGAGGATCCAACTGAGGTTTATAAACGGAATGCCATCAATAAGCTAGTGGGGTTGGTACATCATGATGTTTCTGGGTTAAGGAAGACGAGGGAGGCTGAAATGGAAGGGTTGTTCAATTTGCAGGGCGTGTTGAGGCAGAGAGAGGAGCAAATTAATAAGGGCTTGAAGGAAATGCAGGAGGAGAAGGAAGCTTTGGAGCAGCAATTACAGATTATTTTGATGAATACAGATGTTCTAGAGGGATGGTTGAGAGATAACCAAGGGAAAAAGTTGGGAAATTTAGAGAACATTGATGATGCTTTTGAGTGCGTGGATGTGCTTTCTAAGCAAATGCTTGAGTGCACAGCAGCTGATATGGCTATTGAAGATACTGTCTATTCTCTGGATAAGGCTGTTCAAACGGGTGCCATACCATTTGATCAATACCTAAGGAGTGTGAGGGTGCTTTCAAGAGAACAGTTCTTCCAACGTGCTACTGCCTCAAAAGTTAGAGCTGCTCAATTGCAGGCTCAGGTTGCCAATATGGCTGCCCGGAATCCCCATTATGGGAGGTAGCTGGGGCCACATGCTTCATGTCTGATGAAGGTATCTCAGTAGACCGGAATCCTTCGTTGTTGGGTTCAGTATCCAAATTGTTTGGTCACGTAAAGTCAGTTCTTCTTGCCAATATTGCATAAATTGGTAAGTACTTCGAGAACGTTGGATTTGAGGTCAAAATTTGTTAAGCAGGACATACGCAGGCCTCTTGTTCTTATGTAGACTTAAACACGTTTAACAATTTTGGTTTCAGGGGTTGTTAGCGATTGTTCTGAAGTAGACCTATTGTTTGTAGATTTGGCTTTCTTTGTATCTGTTAATTCAAAAAGGGATCGGTATATGATAATATATATAATTTTTGTTCTTTAGAAAATCAATTGTTGCTTCTGCTGGTTCTTTGACTACATCATAAAACTTATGCAATAAGTAAATGTCAAGGCTCTGCTTGCTTTGCTGGTGTAATTTTTCTCAGATTTTCTTTTGAGTTTTGTGTTGTTATTTTTTTTAAAAAAAAAAACTATGGTTTGTTAGGTTGTATGTAGATTTATTGATTCAATAAGCATTCACATTTACATACCTCTTATCATAAAGTCGGATTAGCAAGGGAGTATTGACTTTAGACAAATCTTGGGATCAATTGTTATAGATTTATAGTCTTGGACAAATCTATCCATAAGTTTTCCCCCTTTTTAAGTAGGAGTAAGAGTTTATTTAAGAGGCCTGTTATTTGAAATACGCTACTCATGGAAGATGATCGTAAGCAACAAAGTGCATTTGCTGAATTTTCAAAATCCAACTTTATACATGCTGCATTTTTTAAAGATTCTTTCAATATATTAAAAGAAATTTGATTGAATAGGAAAGAAATACATAGTGGGATAGATATTCTACTTGACAAAGGCCCCAGTGCAAAAAATGACTGAACTGAAGCACCTCATCAATAAATTAAAGTTTCACTTCCACTCCGTAGTCCAAAGGGGCTCCCTAAAAGGAGCCATGGCCAATTTGCTGTAGAGAATTTGTTTTATATCTTGTATTCTTGTTATAGAAATGTTCTTTGTCCTCTGTCTCTCTGCTTCTTTTACTTTTTAATAATATGATCTTTGCCCCCCCCCCCCCAAAGAAAAGAGAAGAAGCCATAATGACACTGGACAGAAGCTTTTCTAATGTACGCAATGTTGTATAGATGTGACTCAGAGTAGTATGTTTAATGAAGCGTAAACGGCAGTAGGTTGTCTAGTAAATTAAGTTTAAATATTATAATTCCTGGGTCTTGGATCCTGCATTATTTAATATTTATGATGATTGGAAGGTAAAGTAGTATGTAATAGCGATAGAATGGCTGGTGAGGAAGGAGACCTTCCTTACATTAATGTAGTTAAAAATGGTTGAGGTTTTGTAGCTGTTTAGACATGGTTCATGAAGAGTAAATTTTGCTTCTGTTAATTAAAAGAGCAGGTAAGGATAACAGGAATGTGTTAATGTTGAGTTTTTAACTTTTTGTTTTGTGGCCTTTACTTTTTAATGCAGTATAATGATGCTTGGTTACAATGTTTCCCTGGTAGAACTTTAGAGGTGTTGATGGCATTGAAATGTTGATAAATTGAGAAATTACAAATAAGGCAGAGGACCTTATTGCATTCTGTTGGTATGGGAAAGTAGTGTTTTGGTTTGATTGCATATTTGTTAGGGACTGGGTAGTATGGGATGCTTAAGTTTCACATCGAGTGATATGAGGTGCTTGGTGTGGTACTTGAGGAGATATTCTTTTCCACTGGCAACGCATTTTTAAGGGTTACTCATGCCTCCTTGGGTCGTATTACTTGGTAGAAGAGTTGGTTGTCCTTAGGACATTGAGGTGGCTACTTGCAGAGGGAGGGTTTTGACCACTGAGAAGGTCAAATGAAGTGACATAGACTTGAGCCACTACGACATTAACTCTTCATTACTGGTGCTAAGAGTAGTATGAAATGCTTTAATTCCACATCAGATGACTGTTGTGGTAGCTAAGGAAAGTTGATGCTTCCCCCTGGAGCCCTATTAATATTTTGTTTAATACCAAAAAGGAAAATCAGAGAGCCAGAGTGTTTTGAAATTGAATCAGTTTGGCTTGATTAATGGATGTACTATTGTCTAAAACATTTAACTGGTGAGGGAATTTTTTATGGCTAAATTCAAGTTTAAGAACATCTAAACTGGGAGAAAACGAAAAGGAAGAAATGAACTAAACTAACAACTCAGTTACATTTTTGCCAATTCCCATCTGAAAATAGGGAGGGAAATCCTGATCAAAGTACAGAATGGGAGCAGGTAGTGGTACTAGCAAACGAGAGGATCAGTCAATGATGCTGCCTCCTTGATGTGTGGAATAACACGGACATGACCAAGAGCTTGATAAGTCTGAACGCACCAGATCAATAAAAGCCTATGAGAAACTTAGAGAATATGACATAGGGAGAGCATGAAGGGCGCCGTAGGATATATGATGTGCTGACTTGAATGAAAAGACGGACCGGTTGAATAAGATGATCAGACAGTGGAATGGAGTTGGGATATGGAGGTTGTATTGATATAAAGATACATCTAAATTATTTTGATCAAAAAAGCCTATGAGAAACTTAGAGAATATGACATAGGGAGAGCATGAAGGCGCTGTAGGATATATGATGTGCTGACTTGAATGAAAAGACGGACCGGTTGAATAAGATGATCAGACAGTGGAATGGAGTTGGGATATGGAGGTTGTATTGATATAAAGATACATCTAAATTATTTTGATCATTCAACAACAGCAGAATTGACTAATTTGATTTTCTTGCATTTATTACAAGTTCGGCTCTGTTCTTAGCACCCAAAGATGCTTTATGAGGAGCCTTAAAATTAGTTTTTAGAAGATAGCCACCAATTTCGGTTTTACAGGGAGGTTTCAGTTATTTTCAAATCTTGAAATTATGCTGTTTCTTGCTTTGTTTTTCTTGTGTAACTGAGTGGTCTTTGATTCGTCATATTCTTGGGTATTAATAGAGGTTTTGAAAGAAAAAAAGCCCATGATTTATTGTGCAGCTAGGTTTTGATGAGCAGCATGTACTGCAGTACTAAAGTTTAAGTTATTGTACATCTTCAAAGTATATATTGGTTAGGAAATCAATGTTTAGAGCTTAAAGAACCTACTGAATACTGATAGTGGTCTTCCCCGCAGCTGCCAAATACTCCTCCGGTCCTTATTATAAGACCCAATTTGACTTTTTATTTGGTCCTAATTATAAGACCCAATCCATTTTCTCTCTTATATTTATGTATTTTTTTCCAAGATAATCCTTCTAATAATGATAGTTTTAGCCAATATACTTAATTAGCAAGGATATTTAGGAATAACAACACTTATTTATTATAAATAACCAACTTAACTTACTTCCTTAATCTCTTCAAATAAGTCAATTGGGTCTTATAATTAGGACCGGAGGAGTAGCATTATGAGGCTGATGTTTGAATAATGAACATCATCAAAACCTAGGATTCATGAACAAGGTGAAAAATGTTGAAACTCTGCCATGAGCAATCTAATCTTATATATCTTCACCCTTTTTCCCCCTTTAGTCTTTCATCTACCACAGACGGTTGGTTTTATGCCTTGATAATTCTGTTTCGCTGCGGCTTCTTATGTTACCATAAAGATTGAGGCAGAAGTTGACTGAATCTGTTTATGCACGTGTGTCAAGGGCCAAAGGTGCTTAATTTTCGTTAGACAACTGTTAATTCCTCATGGTGTGATAGAATTAAGTTTTTCTTTCAATTTTCTAAAATTTTAAATGATGAGCTTTTGAAATTTGCATTGAAAGACTAAAAATAAGTTAATTCATTCATTGATTTACATAGATTAGACATTTATTTTCCAGAATTTGTAACAAGTATAGAGAGTGATCTGAAAATAATCTTCCAAAAATTTAATATAGAATATCCGAGAAACAAAAGAATGCTTTAATTCTTTCTTACAGTTGATCTATTCTTTTGGTTCCGAAGTGTCATTCTCCCGTCCTGAAAAGCCGGATTTGGCTCCCCTCCTCCACCCGTCTCTTCGCATTCTCCATTTTGGCCTTATTGGCCACCTGAAGTGAGCAAATGAAAAGAAAAGAAAAATGAAAAAGAAAATGTGACCTACATAAAAGAAATAAAATAACTACTTTTTTTTTTTTTAATGATAGTAATATTCATTTGAAAGATATGGCTCTAATGCCATTTTCTTCTCATTTTTGACAGTTTTTGAAAAAGTATGTGTTATCCCCCGACATCAGATTTGGAGACGGGAAGTTGGGAGAGAACATTCTCTGTTTTGCCTCTAGCCTTTTTTTCCCCCCTCATATTTTTCGTTTTTGGTTAAGCACAGATATTCTCTTATTAGGATAATTATATTTGAAGTATTGTTGGATATTAAATGTGGGCATTCTCTCAGTGATGATCTAAACATTGTTTCACCACATTATAAGGAATTAACCCATTTTGTTAGACCTAATTTTTGGTGGTATCTTTTCATGTTATCCAAACCAGAAAATATTTTCCCCCTTTAATTTTTCATTACATGCACCTATATTTCTTTCCATCCGAACATACAGTTAGTGATTTTCCTTACAAACTGTGACTTCAGGAAATACAAATTGTAACTTTCTTTGTATCTCTAAGAAACTTTGGCTCCTTTCACTTTCTAAAAGATTGTCTAAACCTTGTCAAGGGAAAATAATCTGCAACTCTACCGAGCCTAACAATGAGCACTTGTGGGCGCTTAAGAGCCTATTTAGATACATCTTAGGAGTACCACTGGCCACTAGTCCGAGTAGTATGAGTGTGCGCGTGGGTGTGTGTTGCAGGTAAGGGTGGAAACAGGCAAGGCCAGGTTAGGCTTCACCCTTAACAGGCCTAGCCTGTGGTGAGGCCTGTTGGCCTGAGCCTGACCTGCGGCCAGTGAAAGGCTTTTTAATCGGCCTGAGCCTGGCCTGTAATCTGGCCTGGCCTGTGGCCTGTTAAGAGGCCTGTTTTTTTAATAAATTTTAAACACACATAAATCAATTCAAAATTATAATAATTCAACCTAATTTATCTAAAATACAAACAAAAAATATGAAATTATCAAATTAACATAATTTGTAAAACATGTCCCCTTAGGCCCAAAAAAAAAATCTAATATGAAAAATTATTAGAAAACATAATTTCATTCTGATATAAAAATATCACTTCATCCTATCTCTAGTATAAAAATTAGTTGATGACTAGATCTAGTTTAAAATATGAAACATCCTTAATCCCTTTTATATTTTAAATTTATCATTTATTCAGACTAATTTACTAACAAAATGATATTTGATCCTGTTGTTACACATGGTTGTTTTTTTTAAAAAAAATATTACATTTATTATAATTTATTTATTTATTTAAATTAATTAAGTAACTATTATAATAAGAATTAGATTGAGCACACATATACACGGTCTAAAACATAATAGGTCAATTCTCTCTCTCTCTCTCTATATATATATTCTATAAGCATGGATCAAATAAATGAATGATGCTTTTTGTTTTAATGCACTTATATTTTCTTTCTCTGATCAAATATGTGTCATTATACATACATCAATTGTTTTTATTATAGAGAATGGAAATGAAATGACGCATGCAATAGGCTTTAGATAACACGTTTATGTGGATGGAGTTTTCTCAATTAACCAATTAGAATAGCAAAGTCCCTCCTATCAATTTATAATTTTAACATAAAAAAAAAAAGATAACAGGCCCAGGCCGCTTGACAGGACTAACAGGTTTACTATCAGGCTGAGCCTGGCCTGATAAAGCAAACAGGCTTTTTTACAGGCCTAAGCCTGTCTAATATCTAAATAGGTCAGGCCAGGCCACAGGCCCCCGACAGGTCGCCTGGCCTATTTCCACCATTAGTTGCAAGTTTGAACCGGCCCTCTTGTAACTCGAAAGATACATCTCAGGAGTATTTTTTTTCAATTCACTTTTACACTTTAAGAAATAAAATATCTCTTACATATTTATATTTATTTTATTGAGCGCAAACTTAGTTTTTTTATTGCTAATCCAAACACCTTCCAAAATTGGACTTTTTGAGTCAAATGTTATAAACAATAATATTAATTGTCAAGATATTATATTATGAAAATTATTTATCAGGATACTGCATCTAACATTGTTCAAAGCAAATACGATTTAAAAATGCACAACTCTGTCTCCCTGTCTTGCCAACAACGAGTTCTGCACTTTATTTTTTTTTTAAATAATTTTTTTTACAGTAATAACCTGCCACCTACTCCCTTATGGCCTGGCTCGCCCTTTTTCTGCATCCCATCCCACTCTCCTCAAGCATTTTCCTTCCCCCCTCGCTTTTTCCCTCATCCTCCCGCGTACAAATATACACACAGAGCAAATTATTATAATATTAATTTATATATAATGTGATATATTTAAAAACTAAAATTAATAAATTAATTAATACCTATGATTCTAATATAAAACCCAGTTGATTAATTTAGTAAATTACTCTAAACTATTTATATTTATCATTTTAAACTAATTTATCATACTTACAAGATAATATATAATTTAATGATCCACATAATATTTTAGAAGCATTATGTAACATATGCTATAATTAAATAATTTAATAACTTTCTTAATCTTTTTAAATTAGTTAGTTGGACTTGGATCTTATATTAAATTAAGGACGAGAGGTAGTAACAATCTAAAATTTTAAAATTTCTCAAATTTATAATAATTTAATTTTCATGTTTTTCTTCAAACTAACTTACATTACTTACAAGTTGATATATAACCTAATGATTCATATAAGGATTTCAAAGGGATTATATAACATATTTTAATTATATAACTTGGTAAAACTTTTAATTTTTTTAAATTAGCCAACAAAACTTTATACTCCTCTGGTCCTTAATATAGGACTCAATTGTTGAGTTGGTTTTAGCCCTAAATATAAGACCCATTTCTCATATTTATCAATTTTTCTAAATTACCCTTATAAATCTCCTCAACCATAATCAAGATAGAAGAGGAAGATGAGGTATTAAGAAAGATGATTATAGTGTTTTAGGAAAAAAATGTCACATTTCTTATAATTAACTAACTTACCTAACTTTCTTAATCTGATCAAATTAGCTAAATGGGTCTTATATTAAAACCGAAAGAGTATTAAAAAATATGTGTGTATGACTGTATGTATACCCGGGAGACGAGGAAAAATGAGGGGGGAGGAAGGAAATGTTTGAGAAGGGTGGGATGGGGCGCATGAAAGGTGCAGGTCAAGCAATAGGGGCAGGTGGCGGGCTATTTCTACGCCATTTTTATTAAAAAAATTATTTGAGAAAAAGGTGCAGAGCTTGCTTTTGCCAAAGAAGAGTTCTATGTATTTTTAAAATGGCACTTGTCTTGAACGATTTTGAATATATTATCTTGATAAATAATTTTCATAATGTAGTATCTTGGTAATTAATATTACTATTTATAGTATTTGGCTCAAAAGCCCCAAAATTAAATCTACTCAATTCTCAAGAAAAATTATAAATTTAAATTGAAGATGGAGGGAGGCTATTACTACTTTGTTGTTCCTTCAGTATTCTTATACTTCTTTGCCTTTCTTAATTTTTAGTTGAAAACAGATTTACAAGCAAAGCAAGCTTGAAGGATGCATAGTGATCTAGACCAAACTTTTTTGTTCAATGTTATTATTGCCAATTGCAATGATGTTGCAAGTGAAGCCATCAAGTTATTTTAGATCAATAGCAAATACTGCTTTCAGTTTTTGATATGAAAACTAGCTGAATAATTTAAATAGATTAAAAAAATTATTTAAGTTAATTATTTATGATAGATATGTGTTGTTTTTTCTAAAATACTGTTGTTTAATTATGTGTTGTTAGTTAAAGCTATTTAATGAAACTGTTTAATATGTACAATTACTGTGAGGACCATATTGAAAAAAATAGATAAATATAAGAGATAAACTATATTAAATTTTATATAAGACTAAAATTAAATATCAAATTAACTCTTATATTAGAACGAATGTAGTATGTCATCACATCATACAGGAACAACATTTTTTTGTGGAGTCATAATAACAATTACAACGACTTTTATTGTGCAATGTCACGTGGTGGACCTTTCAGGATATAAATTCCAAACTTCTGGTTATTCAACCAATGATCTTTTCCATTTCATCTATAGTTTTAGATTTCTATTATTTGTTTCAGAACTTTTGTTGTTTTGAAAATCTGAGGCTCGACACTTCCCCCTTTTTTTTTCCAGTTATACTCATTTATAATCACTTCTTGCCATCATCCTTCTTTCCTATTTATTTCAATTTTTTCTCTTCTTAAATGAGTAGTATATTTTAGTCCATGTATATAATATTCTAGATGAATGAAATATTCCTTAATCTATGTGCTAAAAAAGGATAGATATAAAATGAAGGAGAACAGTATTGGCTTAGAAGTAAAAACAGGCCAAATCAGGAATTTTTGATAATCAATGTAGTAGATTCTATTTACATTCGCAGCATCTCAAACATTAATTAATCATTTTAAAAATTAGTAAAAATTGATAAAAGTGTTTTTAAACAAGTATATTATATTTATAAATTTTATATAGTAATTTTGTATACAAAAGTATATATATGTAGAGGGAAAATTGTTGAAAAATGAAAAATCCGCTATTGAAATTTGGTAGGACCTTGAATGGCTGCAACTCTTTCCAGCGGCATTGCAATGCAACATATTTTTAGCCATGTGTAAATGTCTTATGTTTTATATCTGAAATAGGATATGCATAACTTATTTTCAATGGTATAATTTTCTTCATCTATGTGAATGTATCTTTACTTATATACGTGAAAGAGTCTTCAAAATAAAAAATATGTTCAAACTATATATTGAAAATTATTATATACAATTGAAGATAGGTTGTATATATTTTCGTTCAAGAGCCTAAGCCCTTGAACAAATTTCAATGGGAGAATTTTCGGCATTTTTTTCTCAATATATATCATATATAACTTAGGAAGTTCCATAAATTTTTTCTCAAATATATGACCGATTCAATTTCAAAGGAATTATTGTTATTGGTAGTTGCTAATACAGCAAATTAGTTAAACATCACGAGCACATTACAAATCAATGCAATAATGTGAAGATGGCTTAGTTGCATTGGAATACATATTTGCTTAAATGAGTACTAAAGCACAAATTTTTTTCTTCAACAAAAAAAAATTATAACTCGTCTAAAAGGCAAGTCATATATATGGGTATACCTCGCCCGATCATCTATATGTTTTTGCATATACTATAAAATACTAAAAAAATAATATACTATTCATAAGTTATGTACAAAAATAGATCTCACAAATCACAATATAAATATAATTTAATTTAATAAATCAAACCATAATTGAACCAATGTGAATGAGATCTAGCTATAGGTCATGCTTAAACCACAATTTTCCCCAAACATTATGTGTCTTCTCCTCCAAATTTCAAGAAAGAAGAATCCAGATGCTTTATTCCATTAAATTTATATACGTGTATTTTCTTGACTATATATATGAACCTCGTAAGAAAGTGTAAGAAAATATGATACACCGAAAACAAAACAAATGGGCTTCTTTTCCTTCTTCTATCCCTTCTCTCTCACATTAATCCTCTTTCTTTATTCTTCCCAGTTCATTTCTTGCAAACAAATAATATATAAACATGTCGATCTCATAGCTCAAACCTGCAAGAATCTCTCAAGAACTGATCCAAATGTAAGCTACAGATTCTGCAGAAATTCTCTTCAAGCAGATCCTCATAGCCGCTGTGTTCCAAATCTTCGTGATCTTGGCTTCATCTCTCTCAGACTTCTCAGGCACAACGTTACAGAAACTAGGGGTCATATCAAGAACCTCTTGAAGACGACGAAGAAGAAGAAGATTGACCCATTTATCAGAGAAGGCTTAGATGATTGCCTTGAGGTTTATTCAGATGCCATCCCTACCCTCGGAGACGCCATTAAAGATTACAAGGCCAAGCTGTATGCAGATTGTAATGTTAAAGTAAGTTCAGTCCTTGATGCCTCCACCACTTGCGAAGATGGATTCAAGGAAAAGGACAGTGTCGTTTCGCCATTAACGAAGAGAAATAGCAATGCCTTCGGTTGTCTGCTATAGCACTATTTATTATCAATCTGCTTAATAAATAAACATTTAGTTTCCAAGTGTGTTTCTGGGTTTTCTCTCGGTTTGTTTGGATTTTCTGGTTATTGGGTTAATAATAGATTTCTTATTTATCATATAATCAGATGATTTCATATTATTTTCGTGTCTGTGTGTGTCTATATGTGGGTGTGGTGTAATATAAGCTTGATTGTGATTTCGAGATTTATGTAAACTGGATTTATTAATTAAATTTTTCTTTGTTTCTAGTTTGTTTTAGTTTTTTTTACTTTTTTTCATAAAACGAAAAAAACATTTATCTATATAACAAAAATTTAATATATAATTTATAATACAAAAATATTTTTTTGAAAAATATACGATTTATCTATATATAAAATCTTTTAGAATTTATCTATATATATAACCTATCGACAAAAAATATTTTTTATTTCTTTTTTAAAAAATTATATATATAGACAAATATATTACAGTACCCACAAATATATACTGTTAATTTGAGAATGAATGTGCATTTTTTTAAAAATAAATTTCAGATTCATGGCATTATCTCAAAACTCTATTCAATTAAAGTGATTTTGGGATATATCCTCTGATCCTAAAAAATATAAAACAATTTTTGTACTATAATTTACATTATAAAATGGATCTTTCATTAGACTTTTAGAAGTAAGAAGAATATGGATTATTATTCTGTTTTTTTTTTTCTCACTTTTGATTCTCTAATAACGGTATATCATCTTTCAATATTTTACCAAAAATAAAAATTATTTTCCATAAACAAATTGGCAGTAGATTTAAAAGTTTTCACCAACGTGTTTTTATTGTTTTATGTTTTTATTTTGACAATTCAGTTTTTGAAAAATGATTTTATTTGAACCATTAAATATATCTACATAATATTTATTTGTTTTACAAAAAAAAAAAATGAAAATAAAGAAAAAATGTTTGATTAAATTTAGCTGAAATAATTAAAAAGGAAAATTACGAGGTCCCAAGAAAAAAAAATATTGTAAAAAAGAGTCCTAATAACAATTTCAGCGACGGTCTATAATGACAAGTTACATAATAGAAAATGATAACTTCTAGGACTTATTTTGTAATTTTTTTTTTCTTAAGATCTCATTGTAATTCTCCTTCTCCCTAATTAAAACCAAAATCAGGCCTACATTTACCTTAAGCTTTAACCTTTCTTGTTAGCTACATAGGGGTATTATAGACTTTTGACAACATTCAAAGATCTCTAATTAAACCTCTTGGCCTAATTAGAGATTTGTTAAAAGTATAGATCAAAATTAGAATTTTGGTATTTCAGTTGGATTTAATTGAAATTCTCCAATTAATTTTGCGGCTGAAATTAATTTCAAAATACACACACTCTCGTGAATCAAAATTGTATCTCTTTCCAATTCTATCCAGCCAAGCTCATGAGTTCTCTCATTATCATTAAGGCCAATTAAAAGGATCATTACTGTGGGAGCGAGTAGTTATAAAATCAATGGAATTTATTACCCATCTTAGACTTCGAGGACAATGCAGTTCCACTCAGGGACCATCAAAAACCTAATTAATATACAGCCACGTGGGCAAACCTCCAGTAAGCTTAACAGCCGTTAGGTAATTAAACAGACCTAACAAAAGTTAATTCTAACCACTGTTAGGCCGAGTGCGTAACTATAACTCTATAAGGCCCATAATCATAAACCAAATTTTTTTAAGCCGAAGAACAACCTGGCTTCACTTTAACCTTTCTTCTCAACTACTCTCTCTTATTACAAACACAAATTAGATCTAGTAGAAAAAATTAGTCTCTCACAGTATGATAAATTAAGATTCAAATCTCCGCTGATGTGTCCATATTTAATATCTGATAACACCTGTAATAGAATTGTCTTTAATAAGAAGATATTTATGCTTTAAAAAAAAAACTACTCCTTCCGATTCATAGTATAAGACGTTGGCCATATAAGAAAATTGTGATTCAAAATATAAAACGTTATCAAGATAATTAATGTGATTTTTTCATTTACACCCTGTTAAGTATAGGAGAGAGATGAAAAATAATAAAAATGGAACTTATCATTTTTAGAGGTGAAACAGGAAAATTTTATCATTTTAGAACACTTAACGATCAGACTTCTATTTTGTTAGTATGTAAAAAAAAAAAAAATTAACCAACTTCATGTACTCCTCCGGTCCTAATTATAAGACCTAATTGACTTATTTGAGAAGATTAAGGAAGTAAGTTAAGTTGGTTATTTATAATAAATAAGTGTTGTCATTCCTAAAATATCCTTGCTAATTAAGTATATTGGTTAAAACTATCATTATTAGAAGGATTATCTTGGAAAAAAATGCATAAATATAAGAGACAAAATGGATTGGGTCTTATAATTAGGACCAAATAAAAAGTCAAATTGGGTCTTATAATAAGGACCGGAGGAGTATTATGAACCAAAGGGAGTACTAGCAATCTCCCCCTCCACCCCCCTTCTACCTCTCCCTCATCTTGTTCATAAAAGAATTTTTTTTAATTAGGGAATGATCTACTCATATTCACATCCTTTGGTCCAAAATACTACCTATGATCCTTAATATAGAAGCCAGTTGACTAATTTGAGTATATTAAGAAAGTTAGTTAAATTAGTTATTTGTAATAAATAGATGTTATCTTTTCTAAAATACTTTTATTAATCATGTGTATTAGTTAAAATCATCATTTGATAAAACATTTAACATATGCAACTATTATAAAGACTATCTTGAAAAAAGTGAATAAATAGAAAATACTAAGTGGATTGAGATCTTATATTTAGAATCAAATTAAATATTTAACTAACTCTTATATTAAGAACCGAAAATAGTATAAGATATTATTAATCAATTCACATAAACCAAAGAATATTAAGAATCGAAAGTAATATATAAATACTCTACATAATTTTGTTATTTGTATCTTATACTTGTGCTCAGTTGCTCAGTTGTTTTTTTCTCCTATATTTAAGATCAAAATTAAAAGTCAAACTAACTTTTATAACTGCTAGCTTCGACTTAGCAAGAAATTAGACAATGGTTCATAATATTGAATTGAACCATACAATTTGTGCAAGCGGAGATGTCATAAATAATAATGGAAGGTGTAGGTGAAGTGATCTAAGGCAACGGTACTTCATCTACTTCCCCGCCAATGCCACAACACAAATTGCATAGTTGAAGATGCTCACTACCTTCCAAATCCAATGTTCTGAATGGATCCTCAAAAGCAGGCGGCACTTTGTTTTTTTGGGAGAATTATAATGAGGTTCCAAAAAAAATTACAAAATAAGTTCCAGATGTTGTCATTCTCCACTTTAGAATATATCATTACATACTATTTATGTTGTTATTGAATTTTTTAATAATTATTTCTCTTATGTGGGACTTGATTACAATTCTCCTTAGTTTTTTCGGTTCACAATATAAGCCTAATAAAAATTTAAAAAATTGTAAAACTGTTCCAATGTATCCTTGTCAAAAAAGTCAACACTATATTTATTATAATGAATTAATTATTTATAAAAATTAATTATACAAATGGGAAAAATAAAAATAAAAATAAAATATTAAATATACTAAATATTATTAGGCTTACATTTTTAAATCAAATTAAATAAAAAAATGAGTTTTATTAAAAAAGTGACTGTTATTACAAAACAAACATTGGTCCAATTAGTTCAGGAGTTAACTCACTATTGATAAGGTTATTAGAAGTCCCTAATACTTAACTCATCTAAATTTTTTTCTAACAAAATATGATAAGAAATATTTGGCAACAATAAATGGTAGTAAGAGAGAGAATAGCAAAAAAGAAAGGAGTGTGGTTTTTGGTTTACCTAAAAAGTAATTTTAAGAGTATGGTTTGACTCATATTTAGTTGACACAGGAGCTTTTTAATAAGTACAATGCTCGTAATCACAAAATGTACTGTTTTCACTCATAAGATAAATTTTTTTTCATATATTTATTTATATACTGAAAAATCATTTTTAAAATTATAGTTATCCTTTTTGTCTCTCCCTCTCTTGGGTGAAACCCGTTTGTCTGATCTTTAGATGACTTGGTTCGTTGGGTACATGGATTTAGTGACAGTGCATTCTTTTAGAAAAAGAATACATTCACCCTGAAAAGCTCGCGCCATCAGCCACCAAAAGCCTGCGGCCGCGTATGCCGAAGCACGAGGGCGAACGACGGACGGAGAGGGCGACAGGCACCGGATTTACCAGTGCAGGCGAGGTGAGTTGGTTTTTCGTTCTCTTCCACTGTGGTGTCTTTTACTTCTTCCTCTGCTTCTTTGTTGATTTCCGTTGTCGCAAATGGTTTCTACCCATATGTTTTATCTTTCCCTCTGAGCGCGCACTTCTTCTCTCTCTCTCTGTTTTCTTTTTTTGCCCTTTTGTTCTTTATGCATGAAAATTTGAGGGAATGTATCAGTGAAAGGAAAATAGTCAAATGAGTGCTTGTAAAAGGGAATGGACGTGATTTGACGGCCATTGATAGATCTTCTGTTTTGTAAAATCACCAAAGCATGCTCATTTATAGAACTCTGTCTCCTTTTGCAATTGTTAAATTTTAGAGTCTTGCTTCAGATAAAAATAAAGTTAGAGACTTGTGAGGTGGAGCGCGTGCAGGACGGAGCACATGGACGCTGTATTTTAGTCTAAGAGGGTAACTCTGTGTGTGTCTAGGGCTCCCCCCGCCTTAGATAGCTAATAAGAGTATCCTAATGTAATTACTGTGTATAGTGAAAGAAAGTGACACCTTTGGAGACCATTAACATAATAAATTTGTCTGATGAAGACGTAAATTTTATTGATCAGTGTAAGTTATATCCTACCATTGCTCTGTATCGTTGTGTTGAATGGTTGCTGCCTCCATGTTTTTATTCAGTTATTTAAACATATATGGGTTGTTAACAGGAGCAGACAATATGGACCAAGATAATGGGGAAGAGGAGATTTTACATCTAATGCTCGGGTTGCTAATGGTTTTACTTGCTGTTCGAACAGTATTTGTGAATATGATGTGTGCTGTAACTATTTTAAGTATTGACCCTGTGGTTGAACAAGATGTTGAGGTGGATCCAAATGAGGATCAGTCATCTGTTTCTTCAACTGAAGTGCAGTCCATATCTAGGAAGAGGCACAGAACAAGTCGTGATGCTTAGAATTGTTGTATGAAACAGTGAAGGAATCTTCTAAAACTTTGATCAAAGCCTCAAGAATATGTGCAAATCATTTGCTGAGGCTTGTCGGGATTCTCTTATGGAAAGTTGAAGAAGAACTGTACACTGAACTGCTGAAAGTTGAAGGGTTGTCATTTGATGAGATCAACGAAGTACATGTTAGAATTGCTGGATCCGAAACCTAATGATTGCATCCCATCCGTCCCAGATGAACACAAGGCTGATTGGTTCGCACTCTCGTCAACTTGCTGGTATAACTATTTTACTTGGGATATTTAAAGGGGCTCTTTTGTGGGGATATGTTTCATAGGGTCTGAACCTGATGGTTGCATGTTGTATTTTTGGTTAAATGTACTCCACATTTGATTTTTTGTGTAGGCATCACAAGTGCCGCATTTATATGATGTATATGCCTTTACAGACACACAGCTTTTTTTGGGATTAAAGGACATTAGCAAAGTTATATTTAAAGGTTTGCTTGTACTGTATCTACACACGTTGTATTTGCTTCAATGATTCTCTGAGTATGTGAGTATTGTTGTGGTTGCAATAAATGTATTGTTATAAGGATGGCCTTAAAAAATAGCAGCTTCAAGTAGTAACAAATTCTGTATAGCCTGAAAACAAAATTCTGAAGTTCGAATGATAGTTGTTTGGCAATTCTGAATTTTGTCTTAGTTGGAATAAGAATTTTAGTCACCTGCAGGCTCAGATTAAAATGCACGAGGAAAGATAAGCAATTAAGCAATATCTGGATTATAATTCATCGAAAAGTTAAGACTTCTGTCCAAGGTTTTTTATTGAGAAAACCATTTTTGAGGTACCTATATTTTTTTTTTCAATTTTAATTGTTGATTCCTATATGTTTTTTCCCCTTAAATCTTTAATTTTACTCTATCAACGAGACTAAAAATGCTAATAGAACAAAGTTATAAGAGTAAATGTCGCTAAAAAAAGTAAAATTAAATGATTTAATTTAGAGAGAAAAAAACACGTAGATACCAAATTAAAAATTTAGAAAAAATATAGGAAATTTTAATATGGTTTTTCTTTTTTTATTCCCTTCTATTTGGGGCACCCGATGTTCTTCAGATAGAATGGATAAAGTTGTTGTCATTGACGCTTTTTGGCCTCGAAAGGTACTGTATTTCAAACGCGAAACCTATAGACGTAGTACAAGACCCAGTGTCTAAGTCCAAGGCCTTATCCTGATAAAGCAATGGCCCAAAGAGCCCAATAAATGAATAGCGTTTATATTATATGGGCCTTCCTATCCAAAAATATTCACATTAGCTTTTGCATGAGAACCAGAACCCGAACCAGAACCCAAGAATGAAAATACGCACTATAAATAAATGCACCTTAAAGTTCAATCATAGTAGGCACGAATGCCCACTTTAACTTTTTTTCTAACTTTTGACTTTTTCTTTAAATTTCAATTTTTTTTTAAACTGCAATATATCATTCAAACAAGTTTGGTCAACTCAATTTTCATAAAATTATCCAAACATAGATCACATATTTTTACCTCAATTTCATTTTGCTTTTGCATGAGTGGATTAATGTAAAAGTCACTTTTACAAACCTTAATTTAAACGAAGGCCATAAATAGATCATCTGGACACCATTTCTGAGGTAACTCCTTCGGATACAGTAAATACATAATTTTATCAGAAACTACTAGTAACATAGAACCAGTTACAAGATCTAAGTCAATCTGTGTGAAGAAATATAACGCAAGAACTAAAATAAACCTATTTTCATGATCTTATAACATAACTGTATCTCTGGTAACAAAGTATCTATATTATACAATCGACTAATCCGGATTCGAGCCGAATCAGGCCTTTAATGGGATACAATTTTAATCTTTCATCTACAAGCTCAAACTCAAGATCTTATATCTCATTCATTCAAGCCAACTATATCAAATTTATGCTGTGTTTACTTGAAAGGAGAAAAATTTAAAGGAAGCAGTCACTAGTCAGTGGTTTCTGTAATCCAAGGGAAACCAACGCTTATGAAAGGAAGACTGATAAGGGATCAAGAAGAGAACCAGAAGAAGCAAGACTGCAACTCCCCACGGTGATCCTCCGGCACGGTGCAGCGAGTGTCTCTCCGACGGAAGCAGATTCAGAAGCGAAGATGGTGAGCTTGAAAGGCAATGAACAAGCAGCAACAAGAACAATGGAACAAAGAAGAGGCAGATCTTCGCCTTTATCATCATGTCTTCGAACGCCGACTCGTAGTTTATGTACCATGAAAGCCCTAACATGAACAAGAAGACGATGAAGAAGAAGCAAAAGTGGATCGGGAAAGATAAGTACTCCAGCAAAGACTGGTTATCGTATCTGGCCATTAGGGTTGAGCTTGAAACTCAATTATATCTATGAGTGTTGATCAGTGAATTCAAGAGCTGAAGAAGAAGCTGGTTTGGGCTTTAAGAAGGATCTTGAAGAAGAAGAAGAAGCAGCTTCAGATGTTTCAGAGCAAATTCCTGGGATTCGTTTTGCAGAGAGGTGACTGTGTTTTGTCGAATATGCTTTGTGTATGTGTGAGTAGGAAAATGCGGAGTCGGTTTTAAATTCCACTCACCATCACATCAGGCTTTTAAGTCTAATTTGTAATCACCTTTGCTAATTATTTATAGCCTTTGATTGCCCATTAAGTTATTTGTCTTTTCTTTCTTTTTTTTTTGCCATCCATAAAGCTAATTACTTGTCTTGGACACGTTCATTTTTTTTCCCCCTAGTTAATTCCCTTTCTTTTTATAATCTTCCTTTTTCATGAGCTTTCTACCATTATTTAAAAGATTAAATTCTGCTTACCTGTTTATTAACTTAATAATACTACTTTTTTCAAAATAGCATCTAATTTCCTAATTAACTTAATACTACCT